>NC_067399.1:130277943-130617943 GCF_016432865.1 Antechinus flavipes | reverse complement strand
ATGATTTGACCCATCCATGAGAGTCTCCTATGTTTATATCCCTGGCTCTGCTTCTCCGTTCCATATATATATATATGTATGTATTTTTCCGTTTATATATATATATATATTTTTTTTTTTCCCGTTTTTCTACCCTCCCATGGGAGTACTTTTTTTTTAGGGGGAGGTAGAGATTTGAGAGAAGGAGGAACAAGGAGAAAGAGGAAGTTGTAGATATGTAGCAAGAGGGCTAGGGTATAGATAGAAGCATGACTGGAGCTACCTTTAATAGAACAGGACATAAACAATAAGGTCAACGTGAGCCGTAAATCAGGAGTCCCAAAACTTAAAAGAGGTATGTTCTCCAGGGCATGGTCTCTTCAGGCTAGATGGCTACAAGCTGATTAAGGTATGATGGCAATAACTCTCATTTCTATAGTTGTTTTTTGTTTGTTTGTTTGTTTTGGCAAGGCAATTGGGGTTAAGTGACTTGACCAGGTTCATACAGTTAGGAAGTGTTAAGTATCTGAGACCAAATTTGAACTGGGGTCTTCTTGATTCCAGGGCTGGTGCTCTATCTACTTTGCCATCTAGCTAACTTTTCTATAGAGTTTTAAGAAACTTTAGGGAAACAATTCACAAAGTACTTAGCTTTCTGGACTTGGAGTCAGAAGACTTGGGTTTGCTTGCTGACTAATACTTTCTGACTATATCCAGAGAAGAAATGACAGATAAATAATAAATAAATAAATAGGGCAACTAAGTGAACAAATAAATATGTTAAGTAAATAGATAAATAAACAAATAAATACATACAATGCAGTCATAGGATCACAGGACTATTATGAGGAAAACATTTTGTAGTGATACTAATATAGTGCTGGTTGTGCTCCATATAGAACATGAGGAATCATTATGTGGCTCATTGGGAGGCAGAATAGGTATCTCTAGATTTTTCTCCTTCCACTTTTTTCCAAGAGAGATTTTAATTCCTGTCAGGAAGAAAAGCAAGAGATTGGGCCTAGAAAGTTGGCTATTCTGCTCTCCAGTGAGCTGGTTGATAATCGATTAGATTTATAACTAATTGCTTCCTTAAATATTACTAGTCTAAAGCTTGACCCCTTTTTCACTACAACTTTTACAATGAACACATTTAGGAATGAAACCCATTTATCCAAGTTGATATCAAAACAGAAATCAGAGAAAACCCATATATACATATGTACACACACACACATACAGCATATATACGGATAAAACACTATATATATAGAAAATGTATGTGTGTGTGTGTGTGTGTGTAGGTATGTATGTATGAGACAATATAAAAGTGAAAGAGTTTTCTCTCATTGGAAAGCAAAGTAACTGAACTCAACCAAGATAAAGAGATCTCCCCAAAGAAGAAACTCTTCAACATCTTTAAAGTCACAAACTAAGGATAGAGACTCCTCTTATGTTGACTTCTTTATAGAGCCTTATTTCCCCATCAGCACCCTGGGAGGTTGCCATCTTCCATTCTGTTTTTCGAAACTAGAAACTAGTGAGTGAAGAGCCTGAAGAAATAGAATAGATTTGAAGAACCTGCATGTCTTCTCTCTACTGCTCTGAAAACTTAATCCTTTTAGATTCTGGGATTCCTGACCCAGGACTCACATGGCCCTCAGTATTTATGTCCTGCTATATCAAAGGTAGTCCCAGTCACACTTCCATCTATCCTTAGCCATCTTCTAGATATCTGTCTTGTGGTTATACACCCAACCTCCCTGCCCTCAATTCTCTCCCTCCTCTTAGACAGGTACCTGACAGTGATCCTCACTAATGAATTTAGAGTCCCATAACAATGGGTTTTGAGACTTGAGTTATACTAAAAGTAAATTTATATTTACTAGCCCTTTGAAGAATTATAAAGCCTTTTCCTTACAACAATAATATGAAGTAGGTAGTGCAAATATTTATTATCCCCATTTTGCAGATGAGAAAATGAAGTTCTTATATTAAAGGACTTGATTAAGCTTACATGTTTTAGAAGTCTAATTGCTGGAATCCTTTAGGTCATATGACTCTGAAGCCATGAATTTTTCATTGTAACAATTCTAACTTATTTAGTTTTGCCTCACTTTAAAAGTTGTGTGCTCTTTGATCAGTCAGTCAATAAGCATTTATTAAGTGCGGACAATGTTCTAGGCTGGGAATATAAAGAAAGGCAAATGACAGTCCTTGTCTTCAAGAAGTTCACATTCTAATGAGGCAACAAGCAAATAACTCTAATGAGATAGATAAAGATTAAATTATACCTAAAAAAATCAAGATTTATAACAAAAAGATAAAGTAGGCGGTACTTTGTTGATTTGCAAAAAGATCCATTATAGGATACAGTTAGAGAACTCTGTGACTGCAAATAGAATGATTCAATTTCCAGAAATTCACTGTGTAGACAACTTATTTCTAGACCACCCTATTGCATAAAACAGGAGCTCAACCTTTTTATGTGTGACAGACTCATTTAACTGTCTAGTGAAGTATGTGAATCCCTTCTCAGAATAATATTTTTCTTGTAAAATTCAAAATGTAAGAAAATGCTAAATTTCAGTTACATGTTAGCAAATATATTTAATTTTTTTCATCTTCCTTCTGCTCCAGAAAATGAAAAAAATTTATTGAAGATCAAATCAAGTTAACGATAGCTCTAGTTCTGCACAATGCCTCTTACATTTTTGGTGATGGCAATTATGGAAAGGAAGATATGAGTCTGGACCATCTGCAATTTCATTTGGTATAAAGAACTCCCTTGGTAAAAGGTAACTCTCTGCCAATGTAGATCAGTAAGTAATCTGCCATTTGTCCTCATATAAAGCTACCTGAGCAGAGGTTAAGAGAGCTGTTCTGGATCACAGGCTATGTTTCCGAGGTGAAACTCGAACCCATGCTTTCTTGATTGGGAATGCAATAATCTGATGTCTTTAATAGATATTTATTGATTTCCCTTCCACTTTCCCATAACCAACTCCCACTCAAGTATACAAAACAGCAACCTACAGAACAAGTCTGATATAATTTATCCAATGTAATAATCATCATAACTAATATTTGTGCTGCACTTTACAATTTTCAAAGTGACTTTTAATTTTTATTATCCTATTTCAACCTTGAAAAACAGAGTAGGGCTTATAATTCTAATATTGCGGATGGGAAAACTAGACAGAATGTGTCATGTGTCTAAGGATTAGACTCATATTTCTGAGTCTCAGACACGTACTAGCTGTGTGACCCTGGGCAAGTCATTTTACCTAGTTTGCTTCAGTTCCTCATCTATAAAATGAGATGGAGAAGGAAATGGCAAACCACTCCTGTGTTTTTGCTAAAAAATCCCCAAATGGGTCACGAGGAGTGAGACATGACTGAAAAACAAATGAACAACAACAAAATTTAGTGATGGGCTGGAACTAACAGGCACTTTTTGGCCTGTGACATCTATCTACTCTACTGTTTTGTTTCCTACAAAATGGTTATTGGTCCTGTTCTCAATACTTACACAATAAAAAGTTTTTGCTATACTGCCTGCATAGCATCTGAAAGAAATGTTGTTTTTTTTTTTTTTTTCCTAGAAGACTGGAAAGGAGAAAACAACTTTTTTATTCTTACTGCATAATGGCCAACTGAAACTCCCTCCAAAGAGGGAAATCTGTTGGTTTTATTTTAGTCTCAAATTTGGAAGGGATTTTAGAGCTCATCAAATCCTATTCCAAAGGAAGGAAGCCCCTCTACAATGGCCCCTAAGAAATGGTCACCCAACCTTTGCCTGAATAGTTCTAGCAATGGGAGACCCTCTCAAGACAGCTCATTCCATTTTCTATAATTTTTCCTGACATTAAACAATTTTTCAGCAACATCTACCCACTATTCCTACTGCTGCCCTCTGGGGCCATACAAAACAAGTTTAATTCCTCTTTCTTTCACATGACTGTCTTTTGAGTATTTGAAGACAACCTTTCTATTTCCTTCAACTGATCCACATACCATGGTTTCCTCCCCACCTTGGTGACCTACCTGTGGCACTCAATCCATTATAGCCTTCTACCTTTCTAATGCCATACCTTTTTAGGGCAGGAATTAGAAAGACTCATCTTTCTGAGTTCAAATCCAGCCTCAGATACGTATTAGTTATGTAACTCTGGGTTAATCCACTTAAATCTGTTTGCCTCAATTTCCTCAGAAGGAAATGGCAAACCATTGCAGTATCTTTGGCAAGAAAACCCCCAACAGAGAGTCAGACATGGCTGGAAAACTAAACAATTTTTCTAATATTCCAAATATGTTCTAACTAGAGGAGAGCATAGCTGTTTTTTACCTGAATCAATGAACTTATGCTGTTGTGCTAGTTAGGCTGCTTTTTCTGTAGAAGGTATTGAGACTATCCTTTGGTTTGATCAGAGGGCTAAGTCCTCTCAGTCTATGGATATCATCTAAATACAGAGTAGCCACAAGGAACTCTTACTTGGCTCTCCGGTGCTTGGATGGTGGATCACAATGGGTTACTCAGGTAGCAAAGGTTCACTCAGCTAAATCAACTGTAGACATCTTCAATGCCTATTCTTGATTAATACCCTGATACAGCTAAATAAATCCTTTTTAATTTTTTGGTAATTGTTGAATGACTTAATGTGTCTCAGTTTGTTCTAAAATCAAATCCAAAATATCAGGGAACGAGCCTTAGTTAGATCAAGCCTAGAACACTTTGTGTCAGAGATTCCCAGCTGGGAAAGCTATGTAGAGAACAATTCACCTGTGTGTGGGAGGAGGATGGAGAATATAAGGTAAACAAAAATCTTCCTGCAGATCCAAAAGGTGTTATGAGAATTCAAGACAGGGACCCATTCCCATCATTGGGAAAGCTAATCACTCATGGCCTGGGATGAGCTAGAGATTCAAATCTACCAGCCTTCATTAAGGGGGAGGTTCTGCAGCATGAACACTGGTGCCTGGGAGCTAGTGATTTAGCTCAGAGATTTTTATGGTTCGAAAATGGCTTTAAAATTTGTTTGGAATTACCCTGAGCACATTTTAAACACTTAAATTGCCATCTTCATATTTTTGAATATAGTATTCACAATGTACCCTAGTAAAAATTCTTATCCAGTTCTCCTCAACATACCCTCCCTTCCTATTCCCTGCTTTCCCTTTGAAGGCCCAGTGCAATAATCTTCCAACTTGTATTATTTTTTGGAGTAAGCTACTCTGAGACAGCTACTGTCTCTGTCCTTGCAGGGGAAAGCACAGCAACTCTTCAACCTATTACCCTTCCTATGTTCCCACACCGAAAGCTATTATTTTCTGGGAAGTGAAGCCCAAGCCTCAAGCCTCAGTGTTTCCATCTCAATTCAGGGGCTCAGGATTTGATTTTGTTTTTAAAATATCTAGAAAAAATTATTCATTGTTCATTTATTCAACAAGTAGTTCTTAAACACCTACTGTATACTAGGTAATGTGCTAATGGTGTGGAAAGGGTAAGGGGAAAGACAAAAATTAGAGTTCTTTTTTGAAAGAAGCTTCTGAAGTTGAAAGTAGGGGAAAGTATAACGCCATCTACACAAATAAGTGAATACTTGTAAGGTGATTATTAGAAAGTGTAATGTACTAACAACAGAAGAGAAAGAGATAGGAAGGAAGACTGAAGGAGATAGAGAAAGAGAAAGAGAAAGAAACAGCCAGAGAGAAACAGAGGGACAGAGACAGAGAGACAGACAGAAACACACACACACACACACACACACACACACACACACATAAACTCACAGAGAGAAACAGAAAGAGACAGAGACAGAAACAGTCAGAGACACAGAGATGGTGAGAGAGAAACAGAGAGACAAAGAGAGAGAAAGAGAGAGAGAGAAAAAAGAGAGAGAAAGAGAGAGATACACAGAGGCAGAAAAACAGACAGAGAAGTAGAGAGATATTTATTCATAGAGACACAGAGACAGAAACAGAGACAGACACATAGAAAGAAAGAGACAGAGAGAAACAGAGAGACACACATAGAGACAGACAGAAAAATAAAAAGACAGAATCAGAGACACAGAGACAAAGAGAAAAACAGAGACAGAAATGGAGACAGAGAAACAGAGAGACTACAGAGACAGAGACAATTTAAGAGAGAGAGAAACACACAGAGAGAAACAGAGATAGAGACAGAAACAGAGAAGCAGAGAGAAAGAGACAGAGAGACAAAGAGGTAGAGACACAGAGAGAGACAGAAAGGGAGATCAGGAAAAATCTTCTTAGAAGGTGGTACTTGAGCTAAGAAAGGGATTTAAAGGAAAGCAGGAATGCTGAGAGGGAAGTAAGGACCAAAAGTATGGGAGGCAAGGGAGATAAATTACATACAGGTACAAAGAAAGGAGATGGAATCTCTTGTTCTGAGAAAAAACAAATAATCCAGTTGAAGTAGAACCTAGTATAAAGGAGAATCATGCGTCACCAGCCAAGAATGGTAAATTGGAGCAAGGATTTGAAATGATTTTTTAAAAAAAGGAGAATTTTGTATTTGTCCATGGAAGAAATAGGGAGCTGCTGGTACTTTTTGAGCAGGGGAGTGACATGGTCAGGCCTGTGTTTTAGCAATATCCCTTTGCCCAGCATATAGTGAAGAGAGATAAAAATACTCTGATGTCTCATTCGGGCTTGGAGGTCCCCCTGGATTCTTGAAGGCTCTTCCTGCAGAGCTTCAAAGAAATCCTATTACTGGAGCTGAAAGGGCCCAACCCCTGCATTTAATGGAGAGGAAATCGGGGCCCAGAAAATGATTTGCCCGAGGTCACACGGCTGGCATAAGGCGGATTGGGACCAGATTCTTCCAAGCTGCCTCTGGCTTCTCCCTCTTCCTGCTGGCAACACTGTGTGGGCAGCTCCCTGGTCTGCCATGCCATAGCCAAGCATTGCAAAAAGCATCAATTATGTGCCAGGTATTGTGCTAAGTACTCGGGGAGACAAAGAAGGACACAAATCAGTACCTGCTCTCAGGAGGCTCATAGTCTAACAAGTCAACGAGCAAACTAAGCTGGCAGGATCTAGAAAAGTAAATTGGAGATCTGAAGCACTGAAGGACTGGGTCTCTAGTTTGTTACTTAGGAAAACTACTTTTTTATGGCTAATCCTTCCCTTCTCCTTGCCTTGAATCTGAGCCCATTTAGAGACTCTTTGGTGAATCGATTGAAATCGGCACTTCCCAAGCCTGCCCACAGTCCCTCCTTCTCCTCCCCCCTGCCCCATGTCCTCCTGACTTTTTGGAAGGCCAGCTCCTGTGGGCTGTCAGAGGGGCCCTGAACATTTTATACCTGACAGGACCTTTCTGGAAAGCCCCTGGGGGAGACACCGTTAAAATGTTTTATGCTGGGGGTGAGGAGGGAATAGGTTGGTTTCTGTGCAATGCAAACCAAAACCATTGAAAAAGGGAACTCTTGGGTAATTATGGGACGGAGAAGATAGCTTCCATATGCCGGGGTGGGTGCTTGGAGGCTGGGCCCTGCATCTGTTCTCTTTGTTCTGTCAGAGAACAGAGCTAGGAGGGGGTCTGACCTCCAGATAAACCCTGAACCAGAACCCTCAGTTAACTGTGGGGAGAAGGGGGTGGCGGGAGGTTGGAAAGGTGAAGTCAAAGGGTTGCAACATCTGGCCCTGGGAGGGGCCCAGAAAGGTGGGATAAAGGATGCAGAGGGAACGGGAGGGCTGCCTCTGGGTAATCAATAAACTGGGCTACTGGAGAGATCAGAGAACCATTCATTAAGGGGCTAGTTAAGTGATTGATATGCTTAATTTTCCTGTCAAATGTGAACTTCCCTTGTAAACATGTCAATTGAGAAAAGTTTCAGCTTGTCACTTGGATTTATAGCTGGAATAACATGTCGGTGGAAAAGAGAGGTCTGTCCCCAGTGATCCATGCTGGTTGCTATTAAATGTGGAGGCCAGTGTATCCAGGTGCCTGAAGACCCCTTCTTTTTTCTTTCCACAGCTGAGATAACAATAACAGACTCTGGGTTGCTCTTTCCTCTTTCTTCTTTAAAAGAATGGAAAAAGGGGAGGGAGAACCCCATTTTTTGTGATCTGCCATAATACTTCTAGTTGACAGAGCTTTAGGTCTTCATACTTTCCAAAACAGGTGCCTGTACAGAGCCCTAAACTAGGAGTCAGAAAGTTGAGTTTTCACTCTTGGTTCCACTCCTTTGTAGCTTTCTGAATCATAGTTTTTTCGAAAAAAAAATAAATTGTATATAAAAATAATAAAATGTATATTATATATAAATATTATATATACATCTCTATAAAAATGGACATCAAAGCACTCTGCAGCTTCACTTCCTGGGATTAAGAATTGGGAGGGGCCATAGTCTTTCTTTGTTGTTTTTGCTTCCATTTAAAACTGAAGAAACTAAGACTTAGAGAGGCAAGTATCCTGAGGAACAAGTCAGGCTAATTTGGGCTTTCTTACTAGTTCTCTTTCCATTACTCCAAAGTGTTCCTCCTCCCAACAGCTAGGTCATTAGGAATTGATTCATCTTGATATAGGAAAGGCAGTCTGAGCCTTGGAATGAATCAGGCCATAATTTTGGAAAGGGGAATCTCTTCTCCCACCCTTATTGTCCTGGATGCTTATTAGTGAATGGGGTAAAAACTGAAACCACATGACAAAGGGGCCAAAGTAGGCCACCCACTCCCCTGCCCCTCCCTTTCTGTGTAAATCTGGAGGGTTTGACAGGGGCACTTGGGGGGAGACAAGATGGGGAGGAGGTTTGGGAGGGGGCTGCAGGGAGCTACTCAGAACAAGGGGAGGGCAGCCACAGCCTGAAGGAGTAAATGTCACCCAGTTAAGTTCCATCTGTTTTCCTGCTGCTATAGGGGCTCTTGTTCCGGAAAAGAATCTTAAAGCAGACCTCTGCCTAATGGCTGGTCATCCAGGGGAGCCTGTTTTAAACAAGCCTGATTTAATGCCCTTTGACTTTAAATTAGTCAAGTGCAGCCACATTGCCCAGACTTAAAAGAAAAGCAGGCAATGGACAAAGAAGGATTGAGATAATTGAAAATATAGGTCAAATCCCATTACAACCAAGGAATGTCATGACGACAAAAATTTCTGCGTTAACGAAAAAGGATTTCTAAATTCCCACCCATGGTCAACTTATTCCAGTAATAATAATGACATTAACTTATATAGAGTTTTATAGATGTGGATTCTGAGGTTCAGAGTAACTTAATGTCTCAGAGCTGGTAAATGCTGATTCTGGGACTCAAACCCAGGTCTTTTAATCTCTGATTCATTACTCTGTGAATTATTTTCTGACCTCTAATATTTGTTCTATGTTAATCTGGTTTTCTAAGAACACGACAGACTGGGCCTTGGCCAGAGGAAGGCAATCATGGTTAGGGTTAGGAACTGGAAATGATGCCCTATAAGGATGAAGCGAAGAAACTGAGGATATTTATCCTAGAGAAGAAAAGATTTGGGGAAAACATGTTCATGTTTTCAAGTATCTAATAGGTAGCACATGGAAAAAATATGAAATTAGTTCAGCTTAGCTCCAGAGGGAAGAAAAAAAAATTGGGAGAAATAACAGGGAAACAGATTTCAGTATAACGTCAAGAAGAATTTTCTAACTATTAAAATGGATAGAATGTGGAATGGGCTATCTCAGCAGGTGAGCTCCCTGTCATTGAAGGTCTCCTGGCAGAGGCTGGATGGCCACTTGTCAGAGATCATAAGGTCAGAAGTAGACCTGGATGGAGCTTCAGATAATGTAAAAAAGGGATTCTTGCTCAAATATGTATTGGAATATATTATCACTGTTCCAAATCAGAGATTCTGTGATTCTCCTTGACAGCAGATTCTGTATTCTTATTTATTTATTATTTGCATTTCCCAATATTATCACATTGTGATGCCTTGTGAATGGTCAGGCACTCAATGATCACTATCCAATGATAGTTTTGACAAGCCATAGTATAATCAATTTGATTTATTAATTCTCACAGTTTGGATAGACAAGCTACTTATTTCTTCTACTATGTTCATCAGTGGAACCTTGCTAATTTAGGGAGATAATGAAAGCTGGGTAATAATCAAGATGGGGCAGGATATGTCAGCATATAAATTATACCCCATAGTTACAGAATTTTAGAGCTGGATGGGATCCTAGAAGTCATTAATCCAACCCATGAACTGAGGATACACTCTATAACATCCCAGACAAAGGTTACCCAACTTGGCTGAAAGATCTCTAGTGAGGGAGGAGGAACCCAGTACTTTTCAAGGAAGTACATTTAATGTTTTTGATGATTCTATCAGGAAGTTTTCCCTTAAATTAAGTCTTAAAATTGCCTCTTTGCAACTTCTGTGAACTGATCCTACTTCCATTTTCTTGGGTCACATAGAATAAGTCTAAGCTCTCTAGTCTAAATACTAAGCCTAGTTCTATCAACAGATCCTCATGGACAAGCCAGGTGTTTTTTTTTTTTTTTAAATTTAATATAGAGACATCTGTACAATCTGAGCAATTAGGCTGGTCTGATTTGGTCTTGTTATATATTACAAAGATAAGGCATTTAATACATATTTATTGAATGATTGAAAGGTTGTTTGCAATTGGAAATAAAAGTCTTCCTGTTCAAATACAGCTGTGGCTTTGGCAGAGAAGTAGCTCTGTTCTCATCCTGAGATTAAGCATTCATCTTTTTCCTGGATCCAGTCCTTTACCTCACTTTCTGACCATATCCAGACTTCCCCTTCATACCCACCTTCTCCCAAAGGAAAATTTGGACTCCATTGCTGGACCTACTTTAGTCACATGGGATTTTGTCTTCTCTTGCTCAGATCTAGGCCTTCATGTCACTTTCTAATCATTTCTAGGGAAAGAATGTCCTCTCCCCTGTTCAACAACCTTTTATGTTCTGTCTTCATTGATAATAATATAAACTCCTTAAAGGAAGGCTTTGATTTGCTTGTTTGCTAGCATGTGCATTCTCAGCTCTTAGCACAATATCTGGCACATACTAAGCATTTTATCAATGTTTTTTCTCTCAGGACTGGATAGGACCTCAAAGATTATCTCATACATGACAAAACTGAGGACTAGGGAGATTAAGGGTCTGGCTTAGAGTCATAAAGCAGAAAGCCACAGAATTGGGATTTGAACTCAGATCCTCATATTCCACATTTAGTTATCTTGATGTAATACTATCCAGTCACTTTTCAAATATTACTTTGACATAGACATGATTTCATCAGCATAGATTTTCCTCCCATTGATGCAGTTAGCAATTTAGCATTTAACATTTCCTGAGTTACTGTGGAAAAACAAAAAAGTCCTGGAATAAGAGATACATAGGCTTAGCTCTGGCCCTAGACTAGAAGCAGGACTTGTTAGAAATTTTACTCAACTGACATTACCTTTGAGAGCTGAGGGTCATTTGGGGAAGAAGGTGGTGGTGGCCCTTTATTATTCCTCAAGGATCATCTTAGAGCCACTCTTCTCTTGAATCTTTTCCTCATCTCTTTCCCTAAGATCCCTCCCTGGTAATGATCTCCCTGTGTGGTGATCTGCCATCACAGATTTTTCTCAAAACTTTTCATATACATATTTCCCAGTCTAGTGTTAATTACCTAATTTTCATCTGGATTGAGGGGATATGGTCATGATTTATCTTTCTAATTCCTTCTTTTCCCAGTCAGTAATGGATAGAGCACTGGACCAGGAATTAGGAAAATCTGAATTCCCATATAGCTTCAGACACTTGCTAGCTATGTGCCACTGGAAAAGTCAGTTAAAAAAAATCTCTGTCTCAGTTTCCCAAATTGTAAAATGGAGAAAATAATAGCCTCTACTTTATAGGGTTATTATGTGGATCAAAATGAAATAATAGATGTTGCGTACTTTAAAAGCCTTTTAAGTGTTTTCTAAATATTATCATATGAATTACTAGCTGATAGAATAGAATAGAAGCAGTTATTACTTGATGTACTTGGATGTATCTATATATGTATGTTTGTGTGCATGCACATGTATGTATACTGCTCATGTATAGTTGTATGTACAGTCATTGAATACTCTTGGGTTGCCATGTCCTCATGTTCCTGAGAAATTCCTAACCTTCTGTGTCAAAGCATTAATGGGTCCCAGACTACAGATGGTTCAGTAAAATGCCTGTGCTGCTTTAAGAAGGGGATTGTTAGGACCCTACAGACTCCTGAAAATTCACTCAAATGTCCCTGAATTTTTACTCCTTTAGGCATCTGGATATAGTTCTGACTTTATTTCCCACCATTCTCTGCTTCTGGGGAAGCCAAATATATAGAGAAATTGGTAGCTCTTTTCTTGCTGGTTTTGCCCTTGAACCTGCTGCATCTGTGTAGTAGGAATAGTGTTTCAACATGCATATTTTGATAGAACTAGAGGGCATTTCTCCTTTAGGAAATGTTTCTCTGCCTTCATTCCCAAACCCCACATATAGCTGTCTTGGTATAAGCCTCAGGGAACCAGACAGTGAAGTTGATTAGACTCAGAAAAGGAAAAGATTGGGTGTCGTGCAATTTGGTTTCTTCCTGCAACTTACTTTTTAAAAGTCTGAGATGTAATTAAATGTGCTAAAAATGTCCAGTGAATGTCTACAATGACTCTTTATTTGAAAAAACACATTTTATTAATTCCTTCTGTTATTATGGACAATCATTTCTAATTCCTATCCATTTTTGTAACTACAGTTGATATCAGTAATATAAGCAAAGTATTCCTTCATATTAAGGGAAAGAATCAAATGAAATTAATTTGTATGAAGATACTTTGAATATATATATATTTATATATACATACATATACATATACACACATGTGTATGTACACACACACATATATATGTTTGGATAGGAATTTGAAAACAGGAAAGCCTTACCTACTGAGAACAATCTAAATGTGCACGATATATAGTAAGTGTTTAATAAATATTTTTTGTCTTGGCTTGATGTGAGAAATATGCTACATGTCCACCAGTCATCAATCTAGCACCATAGGATCACAGGGTAATAGAATTTAGACTGGGAGGGCCTTTAAACCTTGACTGATTTAATCCCCTCTTTTTATAGAGGAGGAAATCAAGATCACATCACCCCTTGAACAATCTGAATGTCCCTGGTCTATAGAATCCCTGAATAGGCAATTGAAAGAACGCTGTACTTGAAATCAGGTGAGAGGTAGTTTTAAATCTTAGCTCTGACATTTATCTGTGTGACCATCATTAAATCACTGAACTCTCTAGGTCTTAGTTTCTTCATCTGTAAAATAGGATAATATTACATTAACATTATGCCTCAGAGATTTGTTGAGAGCAAAACACTTTATAAACCTTAATGCACTCTAGAAATGTGAGCTGCTCCTATTGCCAACATGGGAGAGGTAGTAGGGAAGTAATGGTCGTGAGCCTTGCCCCTAAGAAATTTATAAACTCATTTATAGATTGTAGATTATTATATATTTGCACATTACATCTATGCAAATGTATATGCATGTATAGATAAACTTGCTTATAATCTAGTATTCATGAACAAAATGGATGAGAATAGACCACTCTATTAAAAAATAAATACAGATATAGCCTGATTTCATGAACATTTGACTCATAAATGAACTTTTGGAACACAAGTCATTTGCTAGTTTAAATACTTAAACTAGCAAATGTTTTTTGGTCTAGAGCTGGGATTTTATCAGTGTATGAAATTCTCCCTCCAATGCAGAGCAGTAATTCAACTGTAATATTCTCAGAGAATTGCTTGGGGACACTAAAAAATCAAATAAGTTGCCTGTGATTATATAGAGTATTTGTCAAGAAAAGGATTTGAACTCAAGTATTTCTGACTTCAATTCTGAACAGATATCCAACATATTATGACGTCACTTATACTGGACTTTATATATTTTTTATAATTATACTATGGCATACTATAGTACCATGGTGTATTATATTATACTATACCATACTTTATACTATTAATATATTTATATCAACAATAATTATGATAATAGCATTAATATAGTATTTTAAGATTTGCAAAGTTCTATATATACATACACATATGTATACATACATACATGTATATCTCCAACCACCTTTTTGTGGTAGATATATTATTATCCCCATTTTACAGATGAGAAAACTAAAGTGCAGAGAAGGTAAATGATTTGCCTCAGATCATGAAGTTAAGGCAGTATCTGAGACAGGATTTTAATCTCAGGTTTTCTTGACTTTCAGTTCAGTGGTTCTATTTACTGTGGCATGAAGCTGCCTAAATACTAAGTGATGATGATCATTATAGTGATGATAAATAATAAAACTGATGTTTATATAGAGCTATAAAGTTTGCTTAACACTTTATGCATATTTTCTCATTTGAGTCCGAGAAAAACACAAAAGCATGTACAGATATTGCTATTTCCTTTTTGTGGGTGGGGAAAGCACATTTGCTCAAGACTAAGAGAACTTAGGTTCAAATCCTATCTCTGACAGTACCAGTGTGCCTTTGGGCAAATAACTTCACCTATCTGGGTCTCAATGACTACATCTGTAAAATGAGGAAGTTAGATGAGAGTCCTTTCCAGTTTGAAACCTATGATCTTAACGATGAAGAAACTGAAGTCCAGAGATCTTAAGTTATTTGGTTATGATCTCACATGGGCAAGCATTAGAGATTGGATTTGAATTCTTATCTTCCTAACTCCAAGTCAAGCTGAAGATTTTCAACACAATAGCAAGAAACATGCCAGAAGGAAATTATTATTTGGATTGTATGTTCTTTTCATGGGATGCAGTTCATCCTTGTTGAAAAAATTAGTTTGTATCTCCTTAAACAGCTACATTAATCCACAGCTCAGGCCTGGGATGTGAAATGCTCTTTATTCTGATTACACTTCTAACATCTGTTACATTTTCAAGTAACTTAAAATTAGATCTACATAGTATAAATACTAGAAGATACACTGACACTTAGCTTTGCTGCAAAACAAGGCATTGGGAGAAACTGAGACTTTCTAGGATCTAGTCCAATCCTGTCTTTTTCCCCTTTCTTTTTCCTTTTATTTTTAACAGATGATCAATAATAGAGAATCAGAGAGAGTGTGACTTATCCAGGGTGATACAGAAAATAAGTCTCCGGCATCTGGATTTGAAACAAGCACTTTCTTCCCAATCCAGGGCATTTACCACATTCTGAGACTAATTAGAAAAGGAAGCATTGCTCAGCAAAAGAAATGAAAAGGAGGGTATGGGGAGGGTGTGGGTAGGAGGGTGGGGAGAATAAACTTCCACATCTTTTACATTGTGCTTTGAAGACTGCATTATTTTTAAAGCTTTGGGAACAGAGAGATGTGAGTTGCAGAGCTGGCTATATAGTAGCCGTCTGTGGTTGGTGGGCTGTTGCACATCTGCCTTTTATAGGCTGGGAAGTGAAAAATGTTTTTAATTAAAGAGCGGAATTGGGGCTTTTAGTCTGGCTACACACCACGTACCTTGCCAAACCTGCCTGATGAAAATTCAATTCTCCCTCCCCCCGCTCTCACCCCACTTTATGTAGAGGGCTCTAGTGGGGAATGCAGAGAAACCCTAAGGACCTCCGTAACCTTGAATTCCTGCTGTACCCGCAGTGATCTCAGCATCCAGAAGACTTCTCAATCCATTGATGACCCTGCAACCCTCCACAGGACTGAGAAATTGCAAGGTTTCCCAGCAGTTTGGTTCAGGAAGGGTCAGTTGACATTGCTGGCTGTGGACTAGAATGATCTGTGAGGCAGGAGAGTCTTGCTTTTAACAAAGCTGGAAAAACAAGGAGCAAAGAGGTCGGGGGAGAGGGAGGAAGGAGCAAAACAAAGCAAGAAAAATGAAGTTGTATTTTAAAAAGTAATATTTTTGCAAGCTCTGCATTATAGCCAGCATAGACACTCTTTTCACTGACACAAATCCTGACCTGTTCAGGCGTTGTCCATGGTATCCTCTCATTTGTACAAAAACCAGCTAGATTTTTTTAAATTTAATTTTTTAAAAAATAACAATTTTCACTAGAGATGAAGCCATAGTCTTTCCAGATTGGTGACTCTGTGAGACTATGCCTTCCACTATTTAAGAAATGAGATTCATCTTCATATAGTGATGAAACTTTGGAGAAGGCTTTAAGCTTCCTCATTTGTAAAATGGGAGTAATAATAGCAACTGTCTACCAAACTGGTTAAGATGATCAAATAGACAATGTATGAAAAACACTTTGTAAACCTTAAAGTACTATACAAATACTAGCTCTTTGTGCTTCTGACATTTTTATTATTAAATGGTGGTTTAAGAAGTTTTAAAAAAGAAATACTTAGAAAATGTCACATCAGGTCATTGGCTTATTGTCCAAGGTCCTGCAAAGGCAGAAAAAGATAACTTCTGATAAAAGTTAAAAGATGGAAAGAATGTGAAATCCCAAGAATTAGCAAAGGAAGAATAGTTAGATAGTAAATCAGCTGTGGTCCATCCCTTGAGAACATGCTAGATCGTTCCCTGAAGCCTGTTTTTCAGGGCTTTCCCTAGGTTATTTTCAAATATCTAGAAGCAATAAGGTGTCTGTCTCTAGATGAGGTGAATCTATTTTCTTTTTCTTTCCATTTCCTTCCTAGTAGAATAATTCAGTCAGTGTAGTACTCTAAGGCAGTCAGTATCAGAAAGTGGAAACTCTTCTGGCAAGATCTGAAGATGACCTGTGAGATAGAAGGATGGACTTGATGACATTACAAGGCTTTTATTTCCTTCCTAGTTCTAGGATTAGAACTCACATTTACATTATGCTCTAAAGTTTATAAGTGTTTTCTTCCCAACAACCTTGTAAATTAGATAATATATCTCCATTAGAGAGGAGAAATGAGTTTCATATAATTCAAGTGACTTATCCAGGGTCATATAGCTAATGAATATATAGACTCAAACCCCCTTTTCTGAGGCTGGAGATTAGCACTTTCTGCTTTCTGCTCTGTTCTCTTATTATAAGTTTTTATTGTGGCATTTGAGTAGAGATGGAGTGGATTGGGACTTAAAGCCCTTTTCAAAGTTTCATAATGATATGAAGGTGAACCTCATCTCTTAAAGGCTCTGGCTAGTGGAGGACATGGTCTGACAGACCCACCAATCAGGACAAGGGTATAAAGAGGCAGAGAAGAAATGTCTCAAGATTGTGAGATCTAATTTGAGGCCAGACATTTCTAGTTGATGGAATAAAAATTGGAAGAGTAGGTAATAGATATTGACTTTATGCTAGACATGATGCTCTTGCTGAATGCTGAAACCATTACTGTGGACAAGGTATAGCTTTTAGACATGTATATGGTGAGCCAGGTGATAATCAATGTTGTTCAGCCTCTCCTATTTGCCCCTCACTCTGCAACTCACTCTTTGCCCAGATGAATTTCCTGGCATGAACATCTATTCTCCACTCTAGGAAGTGGTATTAAAGGATTTGAAATTCTCTTTATCTTTTTCTTTGCTCTGAAACCCCAGGCAGACCTGGTGCTTATGGCAAAAATACTTCAGTATTAGATCTATCTCTAGCTTGCCCCTGGAGATGTTTCCTTTCAGTTTCTTTCTATCAACTACATTTACAGTAAGTACACTCAGAGTCGGAATAGCCTGTGGTTGATACTGTTTATAAAGACAAATGTCTAAAATAAATGAAGGTAAAGAGATCTTCCTGCGTCCAAAAGTCTACTTTCTTGGGAGTCTATAGTCCCAATGTTTTTCTCAGTGTCCTGGCTCTTTTTTTTTTTGAGGCAGAGTTAGGTTTTGTTGAACTCTTATAGGTCATCTTGTGTTGCTCCATCAGCTTTGGTAGCTCATGGGAAAGAGAATGCTGAGTGAGAATGGTAAGAATTGAGAATTAGGTTTCTGTGTTGTTATTTCCTTGGATTGTTATCTCATTAGGATGTATGGGGTGTTCAGGGAGGACTAGTGTGAGGACTTGTTAAGTCCTTTTCAAGGCTGCTCATCTACCTTTGGTGTCCACCTTCACCCAGCTCCCACCTGTGGCTCCAAGAAGCTGTAGCAAGCTCAATGGCCACCCCTGGTAAATTGGCCCCACAGAAAAGCTAAACTAAGTTGAGAGTAACTGCCTGCCCTCAAATAAATCAGCAAATTAAGGGAATGCCTATTCCAAGCATGTAAAGATTTCTGTTCTGAGAACAATTTGTTCCAAAGGCCACAAAGCATGCACTGTGGAGAGCTTTGAGCTTGGTCAGACATCAAAGATAGCAAAGTCATCCACTGCATCCCAGGCCATTAACAATCATCCTGAACTTTTTTTTGCCACTGGACTTTGATGATCCTGGAAAAGAAAATGAGTCTCATGACTTTGTCTCACTCAAATCCAATTCATACCTACTCTAGACATCATTTATGTCATTGCTCCTCTTTGAAAATCAGGGATAAATAACAATAACAATATCATTAGAATTCTTGGTATCTCTGACCATGAAGATAACTGAATTTTTTTTCCCATGCTTAATTATTATTTTAGAGAAGTGTGAGAGGTTGGGGTAGCTAATTGGCACAGTAGATTGAGGGCTGGGGTATGGAGTCAGGAACTCATCTTCCTGCTATTAGACTGGTCTCAAACACTTCCTAGCTGTGTGACCTTAGGTAAATAACTTAATCCTGTTTGCCTCAGTTCCCTTATCTGTAAAGTGATCTGAAGAAGGAAATGGCAAACCACTCCAGGATCTTTGTCAAGAAAACTCAAATAGGGTCATGAAGAGTCAGACAAGACTAAAAATGACTGAACAACAAAAACTTAGTGAAAGTATCTAGTTCTTCATCTACTGGTTATAGCAGTTCCATGTATTTTCTACTTATTCTGTCAGGAACTGGGTTCCTCTTTTAGTCTCTTTCCTGGACTTAATGAACTGTCTTTGAAAAGTCACTTTGAGGCATAAGGCATAGCCTATCATTCTTAACTCTATCCTGTTACTGTCTTTTCAAGGCACTATTTTATACATTCTAAAGAGATCCCTTGATTTAGTACCATCTTTTACAATTAGTTTAACATCTTGTTGTCAGCTCTTTTCTGTGATTAAGTCCTGATTTTTCAAAGATATTCCTTTATGTGTATATAAAGGTAATCAATGCCCCTGGGTCATCAGTTTTTCCAACTTTCCTTTCCATTCTAAATGAATAATAGTTAGAAAGAGATTACAAATGATTTACACTGCAGACCCAGCTCAGGTGCTACTTCCTCTATGAGTCCTTCTCTTACCCTACAGGAAAGGAATTACTTCAGATTTCACATTGTACATTATCTGGCTCTATATCTCTTTTTGCATATGCTGGTTGCCTGCCTGTCATAGCTATTTCTAAACTTCTCTTCATTAGATTATTATTTGTCAAAATCAATGTTTTTCTCCTGTCTAACTTTGTGTCTGTAGCACTTAGCTAGGTAGCTCATCATAGTTTGCTCATAACATCACATATCTAGGACTGGAAGGGACCTCAGAGATTAATACTACAATCTTTATATTATAGATGAGGAAATGAACCCCGAGGGAAATTAAATAATGTTCATAAGGACACACAAGTAGCAAACATCAGAAGTAGGATTGTTCATATCAAGAGTCTAGATGGATAAAGCATTTATTAACTATTGATTATGTGTTATGTAATATAGTAAGTGCTTGGAATATGATTGTAAGTGAAAAAGTATTGTACCTACCCTCAAGGACCTTACATTTTAATGGAAGAAAATACACACAAAAATGAGTTGGGAAGCAAGAGGCTGGGGGCATGAAACAGAGTATCAGGAATGGTAGTAGGAGGAATGACTTTGGATGGCTTGGTACTTTCTGGGTCATTCTGGGGAGGATTTAATAAATGTGGTTCTACATGCAGATTATCATGACCTATGTGGGGTTCATATTTTTAAATGAATATTTGGAGTTGCCATTCACTCTGATTATCTTACCTTGGATCTGTCATAATATTTATAATATTATATTGCTTTATTGAAAAGGATAATTGAGAAATAGGGGATAAAATGCAATGGGAAAGCAGGTGAAAATCAGAAAAAATATATTAACAGTTAGACTCTAAACTCGGTTTTGTTTGTTTGTTTGTTTGTTTGTTTTCTTTTGGCTAAGGCAGTTGGGGTTAAATGACTTGCCCAGGGTCACACAGCTAGGAAGTGTGTACCTAGGAAGGTATCTGAGACCAAATTTGAACTTAGGTCTTCCTGACTTCAGGGCTGGTGCTCTATGCACTCTACCACCTAGCTGCCCCTAAACTTATATTTCTTAAAACAAACCTTATCTTCAGGGAATTAAAGTTGCAAGTTCAGCCCAGCCCTGGCCTGGTACCACTGCTATTAACTTGATACTTGGTCTCTAAGAGCAAGACATTACGGTAAATTGTTTTATGATGACTAAAAAAGGTAGTGCCTCTTAATATTTGACTTGCCTTTGCTTTGAGGGTAATCCTCAAGAATAGCAGATATTTTGTTCCTCTCTATTTCCTTTTATGTTCTGGAGTAACTCACCATTCCTTGAAAAATTCCTGCCTTAGAGATATCTCTATGCTGTATGCCCATGATCATTCTCTTGTGATGGTCAGTGGTTCTTTGGTCCTCAAAGCCTTGTGGGAAAAAGGTAGTTTCTGGAATCTCTTCTTAGGAAAAGATACTCTTTATACTTGGACTGAAATAAACATTGAATAAAGAATTGTGTTGTAATCCAGCTGTTCACTAATTTTTTTTTCAGTTGCATTTTGTCTGTTTCCTGCCAAATTTCAGGAAAGTAGTTTTGTAGCTTCAGTAGACATACGAATACCTGGTATCACAGTACATGTAAAATTTGTGGTTCGGTTATCATCTTGAAACAAAATAGCAGCCAATAAAAGTCTTCAAATGATTATATTTTCTTTACATTTTAAAGACTTTCAATGCAAATGGTTGGGAGTTAAAATGTTATGTGACTAAAATGTGTGAAGGCTATAGGTCTCTGAGACACAAGTTTATGCACGCCCTAATCTACTTCAAAACTTATTTCACCATACTGCCTATTATATTCTCTATGTCCCATCCAAACAGGATAATTTACTATTCCCCTTGAAAGAGTAATGATGTGTTACTGGCCCCTAGTAAAAGCACTGTGAGGAGGTTCAATTTAATTCAATAAACATTTATGAAGCCCCTACTCTGTGTCTAGTAAATCACACAAAGAGAAAAATTAGTAGATGAAGACTATATTGCCAAATTTATGACACAGAGTTGGGCACTGAATTAATCCATCAGTAATCTGTCACCATAGCTTGGTCATGCATTAAAGATAGACAATGACTTGGGGCCAGAGTTAAAAAGGAGGAAGTGAACAGATTGGATTGTATTTGAGAAACTGTATGGCACTTTCAATAGCCTTTACTGGTCCCTGAGATAAAAATTTATCTTTTTGACATCTGTATTTTCCTGATAATTTTATATGTTTGCAAATCATGGTACCCAAATTCTACAGATCACAATCACCATTCCCTAAGGGGAAAGGAAAGTTGTATAGAGGAAATAAACAGACTATAGAACATTACCAATGTCAACTGGCATTCAAGAGCTGGTGTAAATGGGTAAAAGATGCAAAGGGTCAGATTTGATTTAATCCTAATAACATTATGTTCAGTTCTAGAAGCCACAAGTGACAAAGGGCATTTCTTGATAAATTGGAGAGCAACTAGAGAAGGGAAATCAGGAATTGGAATGGAAAATAGTCCAATTTGACTGCTACATCAATCAATTAATAAACAGTTACTACATACCTACCATGCCAGGCATTTTGCTAACCAACTATATAAAGGGAAGTGATCATAAAGAAAAGCTCAAAGGGTATGTTGATACTGAATAGTAAATGGCCTTGAATGTCAAGCTAAATAATTTTGATTTCTTTATTATTTTGATTTTATTCAGTGGAAGTGGGGAGCCACTAAAGATTTTTGAGTGACATAGTAGAGATTAACTGAGATTAATTCGACTAGTGTGTGAATGGTGAATAGGGTAGGGGAATGACTTGGGCAGGGAGACCAATTAGAAGGCTAATAAAGTAGTCCAGGTGAGAGGTAATAAGTACCTAAACTAGGGCAGTGGCTGTAGAAGTGTAAAAAAGGAGACTTTAGGGAGAGATATTGCAGATATAGAAGAATGCTTTTTTTGCCTTACTTTTCTATGATCTGCAGGTGAAGAACCTTATTATTGAACTTAAAAGAGATGCTGATGGATCTCTGGATTTCAAGTGGCTTTGGCTTTTCTTCCCTATTTTTGCACAAAATTCATTTTTAGAGCTGGGGAAAAATCAGGATCAATAAATTTGAAGTCATTCTCTCTAGATTACAGAGGTAGAGTTCTCAATTGCCATCATATTATATTAGTATCACACTCTATTAATATTTATTAAATAAATGACACAGAGTTGGGCACTGAATAAAATGGAATTAACATTTAATCATATCGTTACCTTTCAGATCAAGTGGGAAAAATCTCTGAAAGCTATTGATACACCAATATGACTGTAAAGATATGGGAAAGAGTTATTATCTCCTACTTTCTTTTCCTTTTCTTTATTTTATGGTACTGTTGTTGTTTAGTCATTTGTGTCCAACTCTTTGTGACACCATTTGGTATTTTCTTGGCAAAGATATTTGAGTAGTTTGCCATTTCTTTCTTCATTTCATTTTTCCAGATGAGGAAACTGAGGCAAACAAGGTTAAGTGTCTTGCCCAGGGTCTTATAGCTAGTGTCTGAGGTCAGATTCGAACTTAGGAAGATGAGTCTTCCTGATTCTAGGTCCAGTGCTCTATCCATGGGACACCTAGCTGCCATTATGGTAAAGAGGTGGCCTCCCTTTTTTTTTTTTTTGCCAAGGCTAACCTTTCTACAAGTGCCTCTTTTTTCATCTCATCTCATCTTTTTCAAAAGATTGGTTCCTTAATCATTTTCTATATTTTTAGTCTTCAAGTTCTTTCTTTCTTTCCTTCCTTCCTTCTTGTTTTTTCCTCTTCTTCCTCCTTCTTTCCTTCCTTTCTCTTTCTTGATCATAGCCTTCCATCTGTTCTCAGTTCAATTCATCCTCCCCACAGACCTCACCATGATCTCATACACAGTTATTATGATCATGGTACTTCCCTCATCAATAAACTCCAATATCTCCCTATCACTTCTAGGATAAAAATAAATTATTTAGCTTTTATAACCCTTTACAACCTAACCTGAACCTCTCTCTCCAGTTTGCTTATACATTATTCCTTTTCTCTTACTCTGTGGTCCAGCCAAATTGGCCTTCTTATTATTTCTAATATATGGCACTCTCTCTCTCTGTGTCTCTCTGTCTTTCTCTCTCTCTCTTTTGCTCTGTTCTTTTCCTATGCCTCCAATGCCTCTCTGATGGCAAACTTCTTTTCCTTTAAGTCCTGGCTCAGATCACTGTATACTGTTTGTTATGTGTGAACATGTCTCCCCCAAAAGAATGGAAATTTCTTAAAAATAGAGAACTTTTTATTTTTGCATTTGTATTTCCAGTGCTTGGTAATGTAGTATAGGTGCTATTTAGTAATTTGAGACACTTAGTAAATGCTTATTAATTGTCTAATTGAAGAGATAATAATAGGAGATTTACACATTAGGAATAAAGTAAAAGCAAAATTAGAAAGGATAAAAAGTGAAACATTTTGTTCTTTCTAGAGGATTAATTCTACATCCACCTTCCATGGGCTTATCCTTATTTTCTTTTCCCCTAAAATTTGGCCCAGGAATTCTTAACTCACCTTTGCCAAGCCAGCATTATTTCCAATTTATTATATAGTTGGTGCTCCCAGGTACTACATTAATATTGATTTTGCCGACTACCCTGATTCCCAGGGTGAATTTAATAAATCAGGATGTCATTGAGATATTCTATCACATTCTAGTTAAGCATGTCTAAAAAAGATAGGATCAAAGCTTACATTCACAAATCTCAGAAAGTTGTAGAAGCATTGCAAAAACCCACAGAAAAAAACCTAACAATCTAATTATCCATTGGGATTTGAAAAGCTGTCTTCTCTCCCTGTGTTTAATGGATGGGAACTAGGTAACAGATCCCTTTGAAATCCAACATTTATTACTTAATAACTCAATGAATATTATACTGTTCTCTAGTAAACAAGGCAAAGTGATATAACACAAAGAGTATTGGACTTGGAGTTTGGAATCTCTGAGTTCAAATCTTTCTTGGCAATTAAAAAGTGTGATTTTAAATAAGTCACTTAAACAAATGGGTATAATAATACCTGTAAGACATAATTTCACAAGGATGTTGTTAAATCCAAATGATATAATTACTATATAAATGTCAACTATATCAGTGCTCCACTGGGCCTGAGATTAAAGTCATGAGCTACTCAAATGCTCATTTATTTCACAGATAAAATTCCATATTCTTTTTCTTAACAAATAGCCTAGGAGTCCCAACTAAGCATAGAAAGTAGAGAATTTGATAACCCTTCCCAGAAGTTTGTATTGGGGAACTTCCCTCCATTTTTTTTGGAACTGGAATAGGTTCCCTGCTTAGATCAACATTCCTGGCATCAAATCAATGGTGCAAAACAAGCTTTAGATCATATTGGAATCCTGAAAAATCTTTACAAACTAGAACAAGGTACTACATCTAAGAGATGAATTTTATTAGGGATCATTGTAAAATTCTACACAGAAGTTAAAAAAACCCTAACAACTGTACTAATATAGGATGATTGCAATGTGATAATGTGCTTAGCAATGGGGAGAATGATGTAGGATAATGACAATTGTGTCTCTCAAAAAATTTACAATCAAATGGCAGGGAATTAGGATGTATACAAATAAATAAAACTGGAAGCAGAATATGAGAAAATGATTATTTGGTTTCTCTCATTTGAATCTAAGAATATTTGTGAAGGAAAAAATAACTTCCTTTAGTATCTGGGGTTTTCCCATTCTGGACAGTTCTTTTGACATGCTGCTCCTCTTCTTTCATTGATGAGTTTCTTTTTTAAGGGTCTCCATGAACCCAGACCAGCCATGATTCATTCTCCTACTGATTCTTCAGATTTAGCCACATTTAGTACCTCCTCACCCTGGAACTTCCTTCAGTATCTCAGATATTCTTACCATGAAACATTACTCTACTGCATTATCTCTCATTGGTGAATTCCTTTCAGGGGATCTTGATTTTGGGGATGAGTAGCCTTCATGCCCTTCCTGGTTCTGCTTTTGACTCTCCAGAGTTAACCACCATTCTCTTCTTCCCACAGTTACTGTTTTCCCTACTTCTTCCGCATCTCTCACTCCTCCATCACCATTTTTCAGTTCTCTTTTCTATGCTGTCTTCTTCCATTAGAATTCAAGATCCCTTGAATATAGAGAGGACTGGCGAGACTTACATGAACTGATGCTAAGTGAAATGAGCAGAACCAGGAGATCATTATATACCTCAACAACGATACTGTTTGAGGATGTATTCTGATGGAAGTGGATCTCTTCGATAAAGAGAGCTTTAATTGATCAAAGATGGACAAAAGCAGCTACACTCAGAGAAAGAACACTGGGAAATGAATATAAACTGCTTGCATTTTTGTTTTTCTTCCCGTGTTATTTATACCTTCTGAATTCAATTCTCCCTGTGCAACAAGAAAACTGTTCGGTTCTGCACACATATATTGTATTTAGGATATACTGTAACCCATTCAACATGTAAAGGACTGCTTGCCATCTGGGGGAAGGGGTGGAGGGAGGGAGGGGAAAAATCGGAACAGAAGTGAATGCAAGGGATAATGCTGTAAAAAATTATCCTGGCATGCGTTCTATCAATAAAAAGTTATTTAAAAAAAGTAAGAAATTAAACACTAAAAAAAAAAAAAAAAGAATTCAAGATCCTTGAGATCAGTGATGTCTTTCTATTTGTATTTGTAGCTCCATCATTTAGTACAGTGCCTGGCACATAGGAAGCAATTAATAAATGTTTGTTTCATTGCCTGTCAATTGGGAAGATCAGGGAAGGTTTTTAGAGAATGTGGTATCTGTATTAAACCTTAAAGGAAGGTTAAGATTTCAACAAGCAGCATCATAAAAAATTTGTCCCAGGCATGAGAAATATATAAATGCATATTTAAATACCTATATAAATGTGTGGAGTTAGAAGAGAGTAGAAGTAAAATCAGATATCACTTTGTCTGGAATCTGGAATACATGAGGAAGAGGAGTATACAATATGGCAGGAAAGGGAAGTTGGAGTTATATTGTGAAAAGCATAAGATTACAAACTATGGGGATTATATTTTTACATCACAAGAAATGAGGATCCAATGAAGATTTTTGAGCAGGGTAGTGACATATTCACACCATTGTATTAGCAAGATTAATTTGGCAGAATGTGAAGGGTGGATTGAGAGCATATAGAGATAAAAGGTTGGAAGTTTTGAATAATTTTCTAGAAGACTAGATGCAGAGTATTTGGATGGTAAGAGTTACCTGCAATTGGAGATTAGCAAAGGGGGTATGGTATAAGGCTGAAGGAGTCACAGAAGTGTTGATTATTAGGCCCTCATTGAGTATAAGTATACATGAAACCAAAAAATTATTTAAAGATTCAGGGAGTAAATGGTGTTTAGGGGATTGGAGGTTGCAATGAAAGAATAGGTTTAGTAAGACTGCTGGAATTAGAGAAGTGAGTTTATGGGGAGGGAAATTTCAGAAATAAAGATCTTGGAACTGGTGTAGTTCTGAGTGATGATAGAATAATATTTGTGGGTGGCAGAGGCAGTATGAAAAGATTACTGGATTTGAAGTTGTAATAATGTCACTATCATGTAATTTCTCTGGACTCCAGTCTTCATCAGGACATTTTTGTGAATTAGTGGATAGATTGCTAGACTTGGACTCAAGAAGATTCTGTGTTCAAATCCAGCTTTAGTACTGGCTGGCTTTATGACTTCATGTAAGTTTCTTAACATTATATGCTTTCTTTTCCTCATCTTTAAAATGAGAATAATAGCAGCTACTTCATAGAGTTATTATGGGGTCAAATGAGCTAACATATGTAAAGTGCTTTGCAGGCTTTAAAGTACAATAAAGTTATTTTAGTTCAGTTATATTTAGTTTAGTTTCTTTGTGATTTCATTGAGGTTTTATGGCAAAGATACTGGAGTGGTTTGCCATTTCCTTCTCCAGCTCATTCTACATTTGAAGAACTGGGGTAAATAGTTAAGTGACTTGCTCAGGATCATCCAGCTAGAAAGTACCTTGAGGCCAGATTTAAATTCAGAATATTAGTCTTCCTGATTCCAGACCTGGTACTCTATCCATTGTACTACCTAAGTGCTACCATGCTATTTATATGAATGGTAAGTTATCATCATGATCATTATTATCTAGAACTAAGTAAACCTGACATAAAGTAGAATGTGAGAGAATACTTTGGATTAGTCCTTTGGCCTTAAGAAAACGACATCAATGACTTCTAAGGTATCGTTTAGATCTCAATCCTATGATCCTAGATAAAGTTCCAGAATGTCAGACAATAGAGCTGGTCATGGTGCTGACATTGTTGACCCATAAGGATTTTAGCTGCTCAAGTCAAGGAAGACAAAATTTCTGTATAAAGGAACAAGGCCATTCATTCTGACAACAATGAGGACAAGTGCTGGTCCATAAGATCCAGAAAAAGAATTTCAACAATTACTGATTGTTATTTTATTAGACTTGCTTCAGTGTGCTGAGGGTTCCTTTAGGAAGGTTTGTCTCTGTGATTATTAGTTGAAATCTTTTCCCTGCAGTATGTCCAGTCCTTCTTTCCCAGTGGTATGAGTTGAATATGTCCTGAGATTAATCATAAATGGCTGCTAGTAGCCCAGGTGGATGTCTCATCTTTTCTGGAAGGCAGGCTCTTCTCATGGCACCCCATTTGTCTGGAGGCTACAGGGAATTGCTGCCTGTCCTGAGGTAGTTAAGTTACTGGAAGGTTGATGGGCTGGAATAAAAGTTTGCTTGTAGGCTAGACTCTTTAGACTACTGTCTGAGATAACACATTCTTATCTACTTGCTCTATCAATAAAAGGTATAGGCTCTAGGAATTGGGAAGATAGAATGGAGAAGGGAAACCAGAACAAAATAAACCAGTCCAGGGTAGAAATTTTTGGAGGAGAAGTACAAAGAAGTTTTAAAAGCCAGAAACTCCATGCTCAGTGATAAAATTTGAAAGTAGGCTCTGTTAGAATTAGGAAATATTGAAGTATTTTGTAATTGAAACTACCTCAGGCAAGGATCCTAGGAGCTTAGACTAGAAAGAAGCCTGTGTGTTGGAAACCCAACTTGAAATTCCAAATTTTCTATTAAATTTCCATGTGACTTTAGAAGTCATTTCATTTTTATGGTTATGCTTTTTCATCTATAAAATGAATGATTCGATGTAGAAGATTACTGAGATCCTTTCCATATCTAAGATTTGGGGACCTGATTTTTCTAAAACTCACTTAAGTTTGAATATAGCAAAGGGTGTCCTGATAAAAATTTAACAACTGACTCTGAAAACATGCACTTAAGCATAATTTGCTCCATTAAAATTTCCTTGATCACTTCCTTAACTCTAGACAACTAACAAAAACACTGTTTTAAGCCCCCGAGTTGTAGCTATTTGTCAATTTCTGAGGTGTATACCCTTACACTGAAAGTATAACAATCTTTAGCTTTCAAGAGCTCTGGTATACCTTAGGGGAGAACTCACACTTAAGTGTACAAGATCTGAAAAAAAGGAGTGCAATCCAGAAATGAGGAGTTAAGAATAACCTTTGAAAACCTTTTCCTACTCACCTGTGAGAACAGGATTAGCTTTTAACACTCATGTGTAACTTTGTGCTTTTGTAACCTTTCCCTTTTATTTTTTTATTCCTCTTTCCATTTCCCCTCTGCTTATAACTAAAATCTCTTGAAAAGCCTAAGGAAGTGTTGGGTGTTCATTAAAAAGTAGTAAAGTGGAGAGCTACAATGTAGTTCACAGGAAACTGAGAAATGAGAGACCCAGAGACAAATCCAGACCCAGAAGTAGGACTAAAACTTTGAGTAAAAATAATTAGAAATAACAGCTTTCATTTATATAGCTATAATGTTTGAAAAAGCACTGTGCATAAACTATTGTTCCTTACAATGATCTTTTGAGATAGGCCCTATTCTTCCCTGCATTATGTAGATGGAAAAATTCATGTTCAGAGAGATTATTTGATTTGCCCTAAATTATACTAAAATGGGATTAGAATACTGCTTTTATTGACTGAGCCCAATTTGTTACCTATTTGACTAGATATTCTCAACCTTTCGGGTCTCAGGATCCCTTTATACTCTTAAAATTTAAAGACCCCTCAAAGACCCCTCTTATTTATGTAGGTCAATAGTTAACATATTTTAAATTAAACATTTTAATAATAATGTGAGACCCTTGAAAGAGTCTTATCTCAGGGGTCCCCAGACTTGCCTTTGATGATTGCTTTAATTGTGCCTGATCAAGGAAGAACTAGGCTATTTAAACCTTAGAGTTTGGTGGCCAAAGTAAAATGAGGTCAAAAAAATGAGGAAACAGATAACTACTTTATATATGCATTAAAAAATGCACACATTCCCTCAGATCATTGAAATGTAGCCTATTTAGACAACTCTTTGCCTAGCATTATTCTAGCATCCAGAACTTCCAACCTTACCTTTCATGATTCCCCTTTTTGGACTTTGTGCTTATGTTTTTGTTTTTGTTTGTTTTTGTTTTCTGATGCTGCTGTGGCTTGAGACACTGCCTCCTGCCTGTAGCACTTTTAGCTAGACAGCTCCTTAACCATGTGTATGATCTAGGCTCTTTGGACTCCCCCTTCTCAAGCCCCCCATATCCCCAACTTTTGAAGGAATGTTTCCATTGTAGCCCCTTTTCACTGAAATAAGGAAGAGTCGCTGAGAACCATAGTGGATTCAGCCCCTTTCAAGCCCTGGAGAGGTCTTGGGAAAGGGCCAGGGAAGAACAGCATTTCTTCCCCTCAATGTCCCTAAGAAGCACTAGAGCAGGTATGAGGAACCCAGCTCTTACTCTCCTTTAGAAAGGAGGTTAGCAACATATCCAGTGTCTTGTCCAACTTTTGACTTTTGTAGGATCTCTGAAGCTTCTCCACATGAAGCCCACTGTTTCAGCTTTGTAACCTAGAGGTCTAGTGGCCCAAGTCTAAGGAAATAATTAACAATTATTTCTGAGGAGAAGTTTCCAGCCTGAGCTGCACCTTGTGGTGGTGCATACATCTAGCAAAGAATTGTTATTTAAGCAATAATCCTTGAGAAATTGGTCGTTACCCGCATTAAACGACTCAGCCCATTGCCAAGGATGGTTAACGCTCTAATAAACTGGTCATTAACTGCAGTAACAATGAATTTCGAGGGGATTATTGCTATTATAAACCTTAATCAATGGTTTATAACCGCAATAATGTGGTCTTTTCTCTTAATGGTAAGTAGGGCAGCTTGCACCATTCTCTTGGACGTGTTTTTGTGGTGCTAGATCAGTCAGAGGGTTAGACATTCAAAGTGCCACCTAAACTCCAAAACCAGTGCACTCTGTAACAAGGAGGGAGGCAGGAAATACCGTGCTTTTCTTTAGTTCTTCCCTGTGAGCATCACTCCCTTTTAAACCTAAGCTTCTAGAGGGATTCTCTGCTATTGGAACTCCTGAGAGTGACCTCCCATGATGAACCTCACAATTAGGGATGTGGATGATGGTGTGTGTGTGTAGGATTACAAAGAATTAGTCTGGTGCAATGGGGGAGAGTATTGGACTTGGCTTCTAGAGTTTGAGCTCTGGTTCTGATGTGTCCTACTTGTGTTATTGGGATCCAATTTAGAGTTTTGTTGGCAAAGATACTAGCGTGACCATTTCCTTCTCCAGGTCATTTTACAGATGAGGAAACTGAAGTAAATAGGGTTAATTGACTTGCTCAGGATCACACATGTAGTAAGTGTCTGAGGTGGGATTTGAACTTAGGAAGATGAGTCTTCCTGACTCCAGATCTGGTACTTTATCCATTGCACCACTTAGCTTCCCTATATTGACTGGCAAATTCATTTCAACTTCGAGTCTTAGTTGTCACCATCTGAAAAATGGGAATGATAGTTAATATACAATTTTGCTGTTAGGAAAGTTCTTTGTAAAGTAGATGACTCAGAGAGATAGTTACTGGATACAGAAAATGGAGTTAGCAAGACATGAATTCAAGTTCAAATACTGCCTTTTGATCTGTGTGTAAATTGGATTTGAGTGAAGCAGAGTTGCATGAAGTCATCAGCCTTACTTTTTCTTCCAGAACTACCCCTTTCCAGTGTAGTGCAGAGTCAAGATTACAGGTAAAGACTTGAGATGCAGTAGATGACCTTGGTGTCTCCGATGTCCAGCCAAGCTCTAAGTGCTCTGTGATGCCTGCTTCACCTGCCTTCATGGCTGTTAGAAATAACTGTCCTCAGCTGTCCATTCCACAAGGAGAAATCTTTTATACTTGGGGGTAGACACTGTCTCACCCCCTCACCATAGGATTTGAGATCCTGGTTTAGCCTGGCTGCCAAAATGCTTTACTGGGGTGAGGTCACTGTGCATGCTACAGCTTCTTGGAGCCACAGATAAGAGTTAGGTGAATGAGGTGGACACTAAAAGTGGAAAGCAGCCCTGTAAAGGCAGCCCTCCCCCCAGAGGCACATTCTGGGGTGTATGTACCTCTCTCTGAGTCCTCATCTGCAGCATAGGAATAACAGCAGTACCTACCTTACATGGTGGTTGTAAAGATTAAATGAAACAATATATGAAAATACTTTGTAAACCTTAAATTGTGTGCGAGTGTTACTATTATAAAATGTTAGATTCCACATATGTGGCAAGCAGAGGAAACTAGATATTTGGTGGGATGTCTATTCAGACCGAATTGCCCTTAACTTGTGCCCTTGACTTTCTGTAATGTCATTCTAGAGCTCAAGATGAAATAATCTCCATGAAGTAGCTTGGGTAAGATTCCATGAAGCCATGTCATTAAGCAGAATGGTAGGCTATCATCATGGAAAGGTGTCAAAAATTCATATCACCCCTCAGCTCCCTGGCAGATATTTTTAAGGGGGAATCTGATCTTGTTTCAAATTGAACATGACTAGAGAATGGACTAAGATTATGAGACATAAGTTTTATTTTTGCTTCTTTTATAAATTTGTTCTATGACTTGGAGTAAGTTTCTTTGGGGCCTCAGTTTCCTTATTTATAAAATGTAGAGAATATTATCTTCTTCACTTTCTTAAATTATGGTTGAAGTATTAGAACCATGGGAATTCAAGCAAAAGGAATCTTAGAACTATTTAGAGAGAAGGAAATAAGTCTAAAGATGGATTTGCTCAGTCACATAGATCATAAATATCAAGAGTTGAGATTTTAAGTTAAGTCCTCTGATTTCAAATCTACACTATACTGTACCACTACACTATACTGTACCATACCATTAAAAAAGCATTGGAAAGCAGAACAATTTATGCCTATTTATTGCTTTAATAATCTATGATATAATCTATGAAAATACTCCCTCTACCAAAGAAAACTGAAAACTTTGTTTTGATGTCATGAGTTGCTCTGGCAAAAAAAAATCAAATCTAGAGGTCATTTCTGGTGATGTGTTTCCATTTTCAATTGGTTTTCAGACCATAGACTCACAGCCTATCACTGTGTTGAAAATTTGAGCTATTTTAGGTTGAGAGAACCTGCTAGACTTTGTGATCCACTGATGTGACCTTTTAGAAGCCAAGATCACCTCCATGCCATTGGGTCATTGAAGGTAGGCTCTGGCCACCTTCTTATCAATCCTTTTACTCTCTTTTTCTATGTAGTACCTTTGTAAGGTAAGGACAGAAGGGCATCCTGGTCCTTTTAACCGTTTTTCTTTTGTTCATGTGGCTTGGCACACATTTTGCTTGGGAAATGAACAATAAACCAAGTTAGTCTTTGCTGCCAGATGTACTGGAGCTGGTGGGAGTCTTCTCTGTAGAGACAAGAGCAGTCTGCGCCAAGGATGGGAGCCTAAAAGGATGCTTGCTTGTGCTCAGGGACAAGATTTTGGTGGTGACCATGTTGAGTAAAGGTAAGTGTGATTTCCCTGTAAAATTGGGTGATTTCATAGAATGTTAGCACTTCCTTAGAACCAAGAATGTTAGAGCTAGAAAGAACTTAATGGTCATTTAGTACAATTCTCTCACTTGAGAGAGGGGAAAATGAGGACCAGAGAGATGATGAGTTGCCTGGATGATAACTTGTTATTTGTCTGTGAGAGAGCCAATATCAGAAGATAACCAAATTTCCTTATTCTGTGCTTTTTTGAGATTCTATAGTTTCATGGGATTATCAACATTTAGAACAGGAATGGTCCTTAGATCAGCCCTTCCAATCCTCTCATATTGCAGATTGAGAAACTGTGTTCCAGAGAAGATATGTGACAGTTTCTAATCCCATATCCACTGCCATTTTACTGGATGACAGGTTGCCTCATTTATAGATTTTTTTGTGTTATGGAAAGCTTCAGGAATAGCATAGACCTGTGTGTGTGAGTCTATATTCAGTGCTTCCTAGAGGCAATCCCTTTAACATGAAGGTTGCACCCCAAGCCTCAGCTTTTTTTCTTTTGATGGCCTCACAGTGGTAGTGAGGGAGGGAGAAGTAAGGGCAACCCCAGAACATGATTGCGGAGGACCTTGCAAAGAAAGAACTTTATAAATGCTAAATTATAAAATATTAGCTTCAGGTTTTCCCTTCACATGACCCTTACCTGGGATGAGAGCCAGGGAAATTAGCCTAGTTTCCTTCAGGAATCCCTTGTTCTCTTAGCAGCCTTGCTCTAACTAGGGGATTCTGACACATCAGGGTGTCTCCACAGAAGGTTTTGTTGAATGATTTAAACTTTTATGCCCTCCTGCCAGAGAGATTGGTGATACTTGTCAGTCTTGGGTTTATACAAGCCTCCTTTCTTTCTTCAGGTGAGAATGTTATGGTGGTTGGTAGAGGGGCAGCTTTGGGGCTTTACCTTATTCTTGTACTCCCTCCTCCCCCATAGTAAGTCACCAGGGGTAGGGGTGAACCCTATAGTGTAGAGTTTGGAGGAATCCAGTCAGGTCCTTAAGGCAGTTTCTCTGGACCCTCTGATCTGTTGTCCTTTGTCCAACACAAAAAAATTAGTCCAAGTCTTGCTCCCTGGAGGAGGACACAGGGTGGGGGGCACACAAGGGCCGAATGGGAATAAACTGAAAGTTTACTCTTTGTAGCACTGAAATAAAAAAGCTCATTCAGAAAGTTAATGATTTATTTTATAGTTTCATTATCAGGGTCACATTACTCAATAGCATTTCAAACATGTCATTTGTACAAACTATGGTAATTAAAATTTATAACATACTTCATCAGCAGCATATGAATCTTTTAGCCGGCACTCTGCTGTCATATAAACAGTGTAATTTCAGCTGCAATTCACCCTTTATTGGTTCTCATTTGTGATTTAACAGCCATCAATGACTGTGCTATAAAGAATAAATTAACCATCCGTAAACCTTACGATGACAGGGACAGTCAAATAGACTTAAACGAGTTCCCCTAGACTCCAGTTAGCAGGTAAAAGTGAGGGCCCTCCATTGCCCTCTCCCATCATGCCCTTTGCCTGCCTCCCTGGCCTGCTTCTTCCCTGAAAATGGCTATTTGTAATTCTATGTCTCTTCTAGCTGCTGCTCTGAGAGGATTGGAGTTCTTGCCTTGGGATATGTATGAAGAAAGGGAAGAAGGGAGTGCCCTGGATGGTAGGGATACTCAGTTTGTGTCCGGCTTTGCTTCCCTAAATCAGACAGCTGGCAAATTTTGTTAAAGCATCAGGCCTTCTAGGATTGCCTTGTACCCCTGGTGATGGTAAAAGGCCTACAGTTGGATACTTACCTGAAGCCTCAGAATGTGAACGCCCTTTCTCAGGGATGTGCTCCCAGCTCTAGCCCCATGGCCATACTGTACACAGTTCATAAAAGAAGTGGATTAGATTTGTTACTGAGACATCTCCAAGGAGCCTGGGTCAAACAGGCCAATAAAACTAGCCTCATAAATTCATCCTGACACACAGGATTACTCCAGCCTGCAGAGGTCACCTTCCTGCCCTGATTTATCACCGGCCCATGGGTTAATAATATTGTTTACAGAGTTGGATTTTCTTTTTTCCCTCCCCATGTTACCTATCCCTCCCCTTCCAGTTTTCAATGTGAATGTTAATCAGGACACCATTCTGGAAGGGAGTGGAAGAGAGACAGAAGGAGGCAGTGGAGAGAACATGAGATGGGCAATTTTCTTTTCATGGACTTGGTTAGAGAAGTATTTTTTTCTCCCCAAGGGTAGTGGAAGTCCTTCATGGGCACCCCATCCTTCTCCTCTCTCTCCCCACTCTTTCTAGCTTTTACTGAATGAGAGGCTTTAGGCAGTGATGGATGGTGGCTTACCTTTGTGGTAAATTAGAAGGGACAAGCTGGTTCAGGGGCTGTGTATAACCTAGAATCAACCCTCATGTGATTGCCACAAAGTTGACACGGGTTGTCAATAGCAACCAAATTGAGAAGTTTTGGGGCCTTTAGGATTTATTAAGGGGGAAAGAACATAATGGTGAAGACCACATGCCCACACACCAACTGCTCTGGCTTTCTTCTGGTGCATAAAGGAGTTTAGACAGGACAAAAGGCTCTTGCCTGGCTCATTGCAATAATCTCTTGTTGGTCTCTCAGCTCACAGTCTCTTTCTTCTGCTTTCTGCTCTCCATATAGCTGTTCAAAAGAACACACAGTATTCTAACCACAATATTTCTAGGTTCAATAAACTTCAGTGATACTTTATGGCTTCCAGGCTAAAATACAAAATCTTTTGCATGGCATTTAAAGACAACCTTACTCTATCACATCCTATACATTCTAGCCAAAGTGTCTTATTTTATTTTCCTTATATGCAATATTCCATTTCCCATTTCAATTCTTTTGCAGAATCTATCTGGAATATTCTTCTTTCTTACTGCATCTCTTAAAGTCCCTATAGTCAGTTAATCAATCAGTCAATAAACAGATAATAGTCACCTAAGGCATTCCTGACCTCTTTTCTCCACAAAGACAACCATTACCTTAGTTCAGGGGCTCATAACCTTTCACATAAGTTACTGCAACAAACTGCTTAAGTCTCTCACCATTCTAGTCCATATTATATACTGCTGTCAAGATCATTTTCCTTAAATATAGATCTGACCTGATCAATTCCAGTGCTTCCTTATTGCTTCTAGAATAAAAATATAAACTCTTTAGTTTGGCCTTTAAAACCTTGTACAGCCTGGCTTCGACCCATCTTTCTGGTGTTCTTGGATGTTCCTCCCTTTTCTGCACTATTTCAGTCTCACTGGCCTTTTGTCTTCCTCATACACAATACTCCTGTATTTGCTTTCTATATCTTTGCCTTGGGTATTCCCACATGACTGGAATTTATTCCTTTCTTACTTCCACTTCAGAGAGTCCTTCTTTTCATTTAAAGATGCAATGCAAGCACCATATTTTGAATGAAGCCTTTCCTGCTTCTCCTAAAGGATAGTACTCTTCCTCCTTAACTACTATATATTTAACTGCTTTATTCATAGGAATATTTATTGATTTTAGATTTTTGAAAAATGTATTTTATATAATTCCTCCCCTCAACCACTAGAATGCAAACTTTTTTCAAATAAGTATTGCTCCTTGTACTTGAATCCCAGCATCTAGCATAGTACTCAGAATGCTCAATATTGTTTTGTTGATCTATACCTTAGCAGTGCTTGTCTCCCTGACTCATGATGCTTTCCTTCTTCATTTTACCCTCTAGAATCTTATACCCTCAGGATCCAGCTCAAGAACTACCTGTTACATGAAGCCTTCTCTATTCCTTCCAGATTCTTAAATTCCTTCTGAATTTATCCTTCTGAAACTATCAGCATACAGTCTATATTTGCTTATCTATATACATGACTCCCCAGTAGAATGTATACTTTTTGAGGGAAAGAACTCTTTTATTTTTATGTTTGTATTCCCCCATATTTGGTACAGTGCTTAGTTCAGAATAAGCACTAAATGTTTGTTAATTCATAAATTGATTAGCTTGGTTTATCCATAAAGAACAGAAATATTGTTCATTGCTAGGTCTTTACTTGAAGCCAGAGGGTCATGTCACCCTGATCTCCATCTTGCCACTGGTTCCAGGAGACTCTGGAGGAGAGAATGAGTCTGGTGACTTTGCATAGCTCTTCCTCACTTCAATCCAATTCACTTGCAAGTCAGGACATCTCCTTACTGATGTCATGGTTCTCTTTGAGAGTGAAGGACCAATAGCAACAACAACAAACAACTGGGCACCTAAGATACTGCTCAGCTCAGGAACAGCTAACTTTCCTATTTCCCCTCCCCTCCAGCAGTTAGTATGCTCTCCTTCAGATAACTACTTTATATATGCTTTGTATTTTTTCATTTCTCTATGTATAGTATCTTTCTAGCAGAATGAAATTATCTATGAGGTCAGGAACTATATTATCTTTTTGTCTCTAGTGTCTAGCTTAGGGAATGTACACAAGAGCAGCCATTTACCATTGCAGATTAAAAATAACATAACAGCCAACAAATGGCTCATTCTTATCTCAATTGTTATTCATGGAATATTTAAAAGCCAGAATTTGACTGTTAACCAAATTTTTAAAAATCTTGATGATAAAGAAGTCAGACTATATAACATGTCCCTGGCCTGAGCCTTAGAGATGTCATTTGAAGGTGCTGTTCAATACCGGTGTTCTTTTAGCTACCCCATCCCCTTCTCTTTTGAAAGTAAAGAAGAAAGATCTAGTTGATGACTGGAATGGAGATACAAATATTTGTATTCATAAGAGCATAGAATGAAGAGTTGAAAGGAATGTTAGAGATTATCTGACTGAATTCTTTATTTTATGGTTTAGGAAAATGAGGTTCTAGAAATTAAATGATTTGTCTAAAGTCACACAGCTAGCAGAATAGTGGTAAGAACTTAGTAAAGTTAATAGAGTACTGGGTCTGAAGTTGGAAATATCTGAATTCAAATCTGGCCTCAGACAATTACTATCTCTGACCCTGGACAAGTGACAGAATCTCCGATTGCCTCAGTTTCCCCACTCTGTAAAATGGAGATAATATAATCCACTTCTCGGGGTTTTTGTGAGGGTCAAATGAGATAATATTTGTAAAACATTTAATACAGTAAGTGGCACATAGTAGGCATTAAATAAATGCTTGTTCCCTTTCTCACGTTTTTTTTCCCTTAACACCTGCTCTTCTTCCTTCTTTATTTCTGTTCCTCTTTTCCTACCTTCCTCTTCCTTTCCCTCCCTCCCATCTACTTTCCTCTCTTCCTTTCTTGCTTCCTCCTTCCCTCTGCTTCTTCTTTCTTTCCTTCCTCCCTTTCTTCTCTTCCTCTATTCCTTCCTCCTTTTTCTCCCTCTATTCCTTTCTTCCTGCCTTCCTTTTTTCTCTCATGTTCTTTCCTTTTTTCTCTCCTTCTATTCCTCCCTCTTTCCCTCTCTTCCTCCATTCCTTCCTTCCTTCCATTCCTTCCTTCCTTCCTTCTCTCCCTCCTTCCTTCCATTCCTTCCTTCTTTCTTTCCTTCCTTCCTTCTTTCCCTCCCTCCTTCCATTCCTTCCTTCCTTCCTTCGTTCCTTCCTTCCTTCCTTCTTCCCTGCCTTTCTTAAAATACTTTCCTTTCTAATCCTAAGGCTGGACCAAATTGATTCTTGCTAAGACTCAATGCTATAGTATCACCCATCTGTAAAATGGGATTCTATCTCTTTTACGAATATATCAGCAAAGATTTTAGATATTGGTTAATGTCCTGATCCTCTTATTCAAATGGTAATCCCTAAATTGGATAGTTCAAGCTAGACTCTCCCTTCCACAGCATAGTCCTTTTCAAGTGACCTTTCACTACCCTTTTTCCTTTCCTGCTGCCTTTCTTCCAACTCCCAGCTCTGATCCAGCTCTGTTAATGTGCACTGAGGGAACAGTAAGAAGACAATGCTATATTCATGGACCCTGGGCTCAGTTCCATCATCTGAATGTTAAGAAGGGTTGAGCCTAAGCTTTATACAGCTAGCTGCTTAGAGGCTGCTATTGCTATTGGCAAAAATTAGACTTGGGGAAGGATCTGAAATGCTGAGATGTTATATGAATGCAGACTTTTTTCCTCCACTTTTCATGATCAAGCAAGAGCATCTTAGGGACCTAAACTGGCATAGATGGTAAGATTTTCTGCTTGGCCACAATAAATTACAGCCAACAGAGTGTGTGTGTGTGTGTGTGTGTGTGTGTGTGTGTGTGTGTGCACGCATGCAGTGGAGGGTGGTTCAACAACTTGAGAAAGCTTTTTTCTATTGAGTGTCTGCCATGGAGTATAAAAGGAAGAACAATGGATTTCACATCAAAGGAATTGGTTTTGAATGCTTAGTCCCATACTTAGTAGTTACTTGACCTTGGGCAAATAACATCCTCTAATCTGGATCTCAGTTTCCTTCTTTGTAAAAAGGAAGACTAAGGTCCTTTCCAGATCTAAAGCCTTAGAGAGCCCCAGAAATGGCTCAACATATACAAGAGAATTTGACAAAGCTTGTTTTCTAACTTGGGAAGATATGAGTTGACTTCCAACAGATGTAATATTAATTGTTATTAAATGCTCTTTCTCCTATGGGGGGAAAAGATTAAGTCATTTTGTACTCTAGCTAGAACAAAAGCTGCACACAAAAGCTTTATGGCTTGCACTTGAATGTTTCTAAGTCCTAGAGTCAATCCTAGGCAAGACTGTGAAGTAGGTCTGGTTGACTTCAGTGTTTCTCCTTTTTCTTTCCTCCTTTCACTGGAAGCCCAAATCTCTTTGTAAGGGATGTCCATATGGCAGCTGTTAGGGGTGAGTTTCCCATTCTTTTTCTCCACCATCATGACTTGAATAGGGCATTTCATCTTCTGTGTTCCTGTCAACTCTGTGTGAATTGGCCAGTTTGTATTCTCTAGTGCTGAATATGAAGAACCTTCTCTTTAAAAAATCTACTTAGGTCAGCCTGTCAGCAGGGAAGGTTTCCAGCATCAGAATAATTTCTCTTTAATAAGCCTAGAACATTTATTGAGTATGCAATCTATACAAAGCATGGTACTAGATTTTGAATGAAGGGGAAAAGAAGGAAAGAATTAATGAAGGGAATGAAGAAAGAAAGAAAGAGGAAGGAAAGAAAAGAAGAAATAAAGAAAAAGGAGGAAAAGAAAGAATGGAAAGAAGAAAGAGAAGAAGGAAGAGAAGGAAGGAAGGAAGAAAAAGAAGAAAAAAGAGGAAGAAAAGAAAGAAGGGAAGAAAAAAGAGGACAGGAAGGAAAGAATGGAAAGAAAAGGAAGAAAGGAAGGAAGGAAAAAAAGGATGTAAGGAAAAAAGGAGAGGAAAGGAAGGAAAAAAATAATCAAGCAAAGAAGGAAGGAAGGAAGAAAGAAAGTTGCTCTGTAGGAGCTTACATATTTGGCCTTCACAGTGATCACATAATCACAACATTTCTGAGTTGAAGGAGAACCTCAGAGATCATCTAGTCCAATCCAACACTTACTGGAACTTCCTGGGAAACCTATCAGATAAATGATTAGCCAGCCTTTCTGTGAGTAGCTCTGTTCTCCAAGCACATTTCCTGACTTTGCATCTAACTTGCACAGATCTTAGTGCTGATGGGGACACAAGTGCTCTGGCAGAAACAGAGTAAGTCAAATGGGTTCAGTATTTGACTTCAGTATCATCAGTCATAGAATCTAAGAAATCTTAAGAGTCATAGGATCTAGAGCTGGGAAAAATCTCAGAAATTATGTCCTTAAATGTGCTCATTTTTATAGATGAGGAAAACGGTGGACCAGAGAAGTTAAATGATTTGCCCCAGAGTTAAGTGGTACAGTCATCATTGGAACCTAAGTCCTCTGTGCTCCATCCCTTAGCATCTTTCTCATGGGGTTGTTGTGAAGATTGAATGAGATAATATTTATCAATTCTTAGTGCAGTGCCTGGCACAATATAAGATACGTAGTGCTTCTTTCCTCATCTCCAGACAAATGGGTCATCCAGTCTCAGCTTGAAAATTTCAGGGATCTCACTATCTACTGAAGCAGCCCGTTCCACTTCTGGAAAGTTGTAATTGTTCAGATTTTCCATATGATGAACCAAAATATATCCCTCTTAAACTTCTGTTCATTGCTACTGGTTCTTCTCCATTGGGGGATTTTGAGAAACAAATCAGTGTGACAATCTTTTCCCCAATACATAGCTAACACCCTCTCCTCTTCTTTTAGTTTTCTCATATTCAAGATCAATATCCTCAGTTTCTTCAATCTTTCTGCATATGGTATGTCTGTACTTCCTACTATCATCTTGGCCTCCCTCTTCTCAATGAGCCCTAGTTTTCTGTTATATTTCTTTGTACACAATTCTTTAAACCTGGTCTTACCAGGATTTTAACATCCTTTATTCTGGATAACATAGATAAATGATTTAGCTTTTTTGGCTGTCTTGTTATACCTACTTTGAGAATATGCTTCCAATATGGTTAAGTGTCATCATGATTGAATGGGTTCATATTGGAAGAATAGTTGGGAAACTGGAGTCTCAAGCTTAGGTCATCTATATAGTATCTCTATGACTTTGGAGAAATCATTATCCTTCCCTGTCTCAGTTTTCTCATCTGTCAAATGGGACTCCAATTACCTCATAAATCATGCCTAGCCATCTTATTTCCCAAGGAATGAAATAAGAGGGAAGCAGGATGAGAAAAAAAATTTGAAAAGTTAAAATGTATTATTAGTATTATTACAGTTGAGATGCTTTATCATTTTTGGTTTGACATTCCATATTCTTCTTCTAATGATTTATGAAACCTGTGCTTTAATAAAAAAATAAATTAAAATCACCTTTGTTTTGAGACACATTGACAAAATTTCCCATATTTCTTGAAATAATAAGGCTTTTTGAGGAAACTTAGTAAACACTGCTCTGGATTTTGGTGGTAGTGAGCTTTGCTCTTTGTCTTCAGATGTTTGATGATCACCTTTCCTCCATGGGCCTCAGGGGCCAACCAGACTTCTTAGAAGTCTGGAAGTTGGGACATGTGAAAACCGTACTGGGGAAGGCCTTATTTAGAGCAATCTACTAGCTTCTGCAGCATGGATTGTTACCCCCTGAACCTTCACATCTTGAGGCAGTGTGGTATAGTAAGAAAGAGTCCTGAGTTCAAATCCCAGCTCTACTAGTTACTACTTATGTGATCTTGAAACTACTATAATTCCCCACTTCCATTTTTAAATCTCTAAAATGAAAAGAGATATCAACTAGGTGGATAGAGTACTGGAGTCAGGAAGATTCTTCTTCCTGAGTTCAAATCTGATTGTACTACTAGATGTATGATCTTAGGCAAGTCACATAACCCTGTTTGTTTCTGTTTCCTCATTTGTAAAATGAGCTGGAGAAGGAAATGGCAAAGTATCTTAAGTATCTGCCAAAAAAAAAATCCCAAATGGCATCATAAAGAGTTGTATATGACTGAACAACACCAACAAAAACAATAAAATGAAAGTGACAAACTAGATCAGTGGTCCCCAGCCTTTTTGAGTACAAATCTCCTTTTATGTTAAAAAAATTACAAATTGTTTCCCATGTGATAGAAGTTATATTACTTAGCTGTTGAGAAAGTACATGATGCAAAGTATCTTTGATTTCAGTAATGCTTTTAAAGTAATTTGTAGTTAGTATTTAGTAATTACAAATTTAATATAATAGTAATTACAATATTTTCTCCGTACACTGAAAAGTAGTAATACACAGGATCAGAGAACTAGAAGTTTAGAACCATAAGAAGCCTTAGGGAGTATCTAGTCCAAGTCCAAGTCTCATTTTATTAAGGGTCACACTGAGGCCCAGAGAAATGAATTTACTTGTCCAAGATGGTACAAGTTGTAAGCAGCAGAGCTAGAGTTCAAGGTAAGGTTCTCACACTCTTAATCCATCCATGGATCTCTGTAGTTTGTTGGATTATGTCAGGCATATTTGCTTATTTTTCAATTTGCACAATTGGTTTGAGGGACTCTTTGCAAAAATTCATTTGTTCCCTATGAACCTAGTAGGAAAAAACAAACAAACACCTCACTGGTTCTGGAGTCATTGGTTCTTAGATAGTCTCTGTGAACTTGAGAAAGCCAGATATTCTCCAGATTTAGTTTCTTGCCTATAAAATCAGAGGTTGGAATAGATGGTTTTAGATCTTTCTCTATGGTCTCTGTGATATTTAAGAACCAATGGATGGAATAATTTCTAAGACCCTTTTCTCTAAATCTTATGATCCATGTCCTTCTCATGTTTGAAATTCTGGAATTAGAGCTTTATTCATTTGCTTTAAGCCTTCTTAAGTTATTTAAGGTCTGTTAAAACTGCAAAGCCCCTGGAGAGGGGAAAACTATTAAGCCTTGTTTGTAATTTACACCTTAGTGTTAGTGGATTTCCCAGCTTTTTTTTTTTTCTTCCCAGAGATAGTGTTCTGGGAGGGAGGATGGATCAGACTAGAGAAGAAAGGAGAAAAGGACTTATAAATCCTTCCTCTCCTCCCCTCCCCTGACCCCTCAACCCACTTCCATATACATTTTTTTAGTAAAGATGTTTACCTTAAAGCCAGTCTTACCTAAGGATTCTTCCCAAGTGTATTTGTAGTTGGGATAACATAAAATCCTGTCTTTTTCTTTTTTTAAAAATTGACAGTAAGTAACAGTGCTTGGTACATAGTAGCATTTTGTAATAAATGCTTGTGGGAGTGAATTGAGTTAAAATCCTGCTTCTGGCACTACTTTGTAACTACCAGGAAGTTACTTATACTCCCTGAGCCTCTGTTTCTCAATCTTTAAAATGGGGATGATTTTATAAACAGCACACACACATATACATCTCCATATATGCATATATATATACTCATGCATGCATACATACATGTATAGGTATTTAAATCTATACGTATATAATACATGGATACATATATGTGTATATATACACCTGCTCCCTGAGCCTCTATTTCTTAATCTGCAAAATGGAGACAATTTTATGCACAGCACACACATACACATTCATACACCTGCTTATATACACATACACGCACATATGCATAATGTATATATATTATATGTATAGCTGTATAAATACACAATATACAATACATGGATGCATACATATATGTAGGTACACACGCACAACACACACATAGATATGTGTGCATATGTTACCACATCAATTCTACTAGTTGATCGTAGGGATATATATGATTATAGGTTCAAGTGCGAACATCTTTGGAGAGCACTTAGGACTATGTATATGCCCATTATTGCTACTGTAAAAAAGAGCCCACTAGAAGTGCGATTTGAAAAATAAAAAGGTGAGGAATCTGAAGGAAAGATTTCCGTGTCTTTCCCTAATCAGGACAAATGGCTGTGAGGCCAAGATCGGCACAGATAGCCTGCCGTATCCCAGAAATGCAGCTCCTGCCACAAGCCAATGCCTCGCTAGCTCCTAAATTTATGCTGGAATTTAGACAGAGAACACAAATCACTGTAATCTCCCGATGAAAGATCACTGTCTCTGCAAATGCATTACCTGCTTGGAAAGCGACATGTTAAAAAATACCGATAATATATGGGCACAGGGAGAGCGATTTCCATGCCTGGGCTCCTCCAGCTAAAGCTAAAATACGCACACCTGCACCAAGAGGCGGCAGATGACAAAGTCAGTAGCTGAGGCCCCAGGAGCAGGTTCTGGATAGGGGCTCTTCCTCTGACAATGGAAACAAAAGATTTAGCGGTCTTGGAGCAGTCTGTTTACCCTCCTCCCTCTCTCGCCTTCCCCAACCTGCGGCACTGGAGGAAGAAAGGTCTTTGGGTAAATTTGCACGGCGAACGATTGCCACTCCATCCTTTATTTGGGATCTTCCAGTTTCCAACCTTTACTAAAGAGAGAGGGGAAAGATTGCTTGGGTGAAGTTACAGGACTTCTCAGGTAACAGCTCAAAAGATATGAAACTAAAGTCTGCTCCGGAAGGATATCCGGACTCCATTTGCTGGAGGTAGAAGGGGGATGGTTAGAAGTTGGAGTAAGGTTTGGAGGCCAAACTAGTAGAAATGACGTTTTAACAGATCTTAGCTATCATAGCCCAACATCCTTCTTTTACACGTGCGGTTCCTTCCCCCTTCCCTCTTTCTTTTCCTCCCTCCTTCCTTCTCTTTCTTTCTTCCTCCCTCCCTCCTTCTCTGCTTCTCTCCCTCCTTTCCTTCCTGCCTCCTTCCTTCCCTCCCTGCCTCCTTCCTTCCTTCCTGCCTCCTTCCCTCCCTCTCTTTCCTTCTCTCCCTCCCTCCCTCTCTCCTTCCTTCTCTCCCTCTCTTCCCCTCTCCTTCCTTCTCTCCTTCCTTCTCTCCCTCTCTCTCCCTCCCTCTATGCATCCATCTCTCCTTCCCTCCCTCCCTCCCTCCCTTTTTTCCTCCCTTCCTTTCTTCCTACTTGAAAGTATGCTGAATTTGGAATTAGGGGATCTGAGTTCAAATTCTAACTCTGTCCATGTGACCTTGGGTAGTCATCGGGTGACTTTATTTATGTAATTCTTTAACCATCAGTTATTTATCTATAAAATAAAGGAATTGGTCTGGAGGATAGTCAAAGTACCCTCAAGCCAGTTATCTAGTGACTACTGATCTCTAACTTCTTATCTGGATCTAACATTGTAACAGTAATTCAGTAAGTACCTTTGGTATTAAGTGACAGAGGAGATACAAAGCTGAGACAAGACACAATCCTTAGCCCTTCCCTCTCCCCAGGATTTTCTGAATTTGTCATATGAGTGCTTTTTTCTTTCTTCTTCTCTTCCTATTCAAAATTTATTCTGAGCTTTGAAGTAGTGGCTGCCTTCTTTGACCACACTTGAGTCTAAATATGGAAGAAGTGATGAAAACAGAAAGGGAGTGCCAAGAAGGAAGATAATGTAATTCCAGAGAAACTGTGGCAAGATAGAAATGTGGCATCTCTAGAGATAGAGATGTTGCCCCCAGGACTGATGTCCAAAGCATCCAGCAGCAAATGTAAGGTTCCCATGAAATATATATACACGCATAGCTCCAAGCCCAGGTAACTAAACAAAGGTGGGAGGGGGGGTGGAATCCAAACTCGGGTGAGAGGGAATCTCCAGCAGGTACCATCAATCCAGTTCTGACAGGATGGGGATGGAACCATAAATTCTTACAAACTGGGAATTAAGGAGGTGTCCAACTAGAGCCAGGAAGTCTGGACTGAGAAGATACAGACAATGCCAATTAGGTATCTGAGATAGGACATCTGGAATGTTATCTTTTGGCATGCCAGATCTCCACAGCCCTAATTATTTCAGTTCTAATGAGTAGAAAAGGGGGGTTGCAACCAGGGAAATTGAGACAGAACAATTTAGGGAAACCAAGGCAGAACAATTTAGGGAAACTGAGCTAGGACAATTAGAGGATACTGTGGCACAACAATAGGAAGGGAAGGGAATAAAGTATTTATTCTATGCCTACTATGTGCCAGAAAATGTGCAAAATACTTCTTTTCAAAAAGTTAATTATTATTTCATTTGGTTCTCACAACAAGTCTGGAGGTAGATGCCATTATCCTCATTTTACATTGAGGAAACTGAGGCAAATGAAATTAAGTGCCCTAGGTTACATAGCTAAGAAGTGCTTAAATCTGTATTTGAACCTAAATCTTTGACTTCATGACCACTGTTCTATCAGAAGCATAATTTAATAGGGGAAAGAATTTTGGGATAGAAGTCAATCAAAGATTTCCTATTCATAGGTCTGAGATCCTACCTATGTTGTATAATAGTGGCAAGAAGTTGTCTCTGGAGTCATAGGTTTGGGGTTCAAACCCTGATTCAAACATTTACTACCTCTGTGATTTTAGCAAGTCACTTAACATCCTGGTTCTCATTTTGCTTCTCTCTAAAGTGAAAGGAGTATGATCTTTAAGTTTTCTTCTACTTCTCTGATTCTGTGAGATTCTATCCTCCCGAGGTTCATATTAGACCCATTTTCTGTTATTGACTGGCAGCTTGCATCTTGATCTTCCCCCGAACCTTCTTTCTCTTCCACTGCAGTGTGAATTTGAATGCCAACTGATGGATTGGTTTGCCTGAATGCCTCAGCCTCAGCTCTGGAGAGAAGCAATTCTGTGTCTAATGGGCCCGTAGAACAGGTGCATCCCTCTTGCTGTACCAATTATTGAGTAAACAAAGCAAAAAGAACCCAAACCGGAGCACATTGTCCTAAAGGGGAAAATAACACTCCCAAATAGCTCAAATGTTTATGGGGCTGAAAGAAGGGGAAAAAAGGATGCACCCAAACTCTGGCCTGAAGAACTCCCAACTATGGCCTGAAGAAATCATCTCTGTTAACTCACAATAGCCTTCAGGGGTAATTGTCTTTTGGGATTTGGGTAGCTCTCAAGCATGGTGATAAAAAGTCCAGATGGGAAATAAATCTGTCCCAGAGTGGTGATTTTCCCTTTCTTCATCTTTAACAGAACCGGAAAAAGCAACCTAAGTAAATAGGGGTAAAGAAGGAGGGGTGCTTGGGAATCTCATCTGTCTGCAGACTTGATTCAGAAGTGGGGATGCCTGGGGGAGAACAATGCTAGAAGTACTACAGTGATTAGGGCAAATCATTAGAAAGAGTCAAACTTGATGGAGTTCCTGGAGGGAGAGCTTCTGGGCAAATGATCTGAAAAGGCTGGGTTGTTTTTTTAAGCTCAGAGCTCAAAAGGAGCAATATTATATTTAATGAAGCTGTACAACAGGTGTGTTATGCACCTGCCCCTTCCCATCCCATCCCTTCCCTAGCTTCCACTTCTTGTATGCAATAACTCTTGGAAAATGAATTTTGGCCCAATCTCACTGGAGCATAAAACCAAATGCCTAGTGCCTAATAACCTTCTCCCTGTGAGTTAATAAGGTGCAGTGTTCCGTGGTATGACCTTTGCTATACTGGTCTACCTATGAACTGGGGGGCCAGAAAGGAAAAAAGCTGACTCTTAGTAACTCACTGGGCCCCCTAGTCTGCCTTTGCTGCTTGATTTCCTCACACCATCCTCCCCAAAGACAAAAAATCTTCTCTTTAAATGTGTGTTTGGATGTGTCAAATCCCTTTTCTTATTGTTCTCTCTTCAGAGGTGTCTCTTGGTGCTTCTGTGAATTGACTATTATTGTAATGAATGAGGAAAAAGAAAGGAGGTACATGTCAATGAAGGGATAAAGAAGTGGGTGAACCGACTGATTCATTTATGTTACCACCACTTATTTGTTGTGTCTGCTTTGTGCCAAGAACTATGTGATATACGAAGGTAAATATATTATGTTCCCTCCCCCCATGAAAGTTTTCATCTAGGAGGCTGCCATATTCAGATGCACATGTGGAAGAATGGAAAGTCAACAAACATCAACTGAGAGTTGTGTCCTGCACTGTGTTAAGACTACAAATTCAAGCAGAAAAAAAGACAGCTCCTGTCCTCAAGAAGCTTATGTTCTCATGGAAGAAAACAACACATGTAGGAATCTGGAGGACAGTGTGTGATGGATAGGGATGAGAGTACTTGGCTCAGGAGCATTGTAGAGAAAGTCTGGGAGAAGAGTCAAGAGTGAAACTTGGAGAGGGATGAACACAAGAATGCCTTTGGATTTAAGAAGGTTCTGGGAGAATTCAGATAATTAGGAGGAAGAGCCAAAATGATGCAGATTATTTCCAGTATGTAAAGTACAGAGCAAGAGTGATCTTTGAGGATGGAGAGGTTTCTGGGACAAGAAGGGAAAGCTGGCAAGGGAGAGGAGAAGACTCAGGAGTATATCTTGGAGACAAATGAAGAAAAACTATTAGATTTGGAGTAAGACAGGATACGTTATTGCGATATATATTTTTTACCCCCAACAAATCATTTTACTTCTCTAGGCTCCGGTTTCAATCAAGCAACAAGTATTTATTAATTGCCTATTATATACTAAACACTGTGCTACCAGGAGACAAATACAAAGAATGGAATAATTTCTAATCACAATAAGTTTATATTCCATTGGAGATTACTCAACAGAATGATGAAGTGGTTATATCAGATTTTTCCCTTCTAGTTCCAAATGCTACATATCTCAAATTAACAAGTCAACAAGCATTTCTTGAGTGCCTACTATATGCTAGATACTATGTTAATTGTCAGAGAGATAAAGAAAGACAAAAAATGGTCCTTTCTTTCAAGGAGCTCATAATCTAATAGCAGTAGGGTTGTATAGAAGTAGGTTAGATTAGCCAGCTCATACCAGTTTGTGAGATTTAATTGTAAAATTTTAAATAGAAACACATTTGTAGCAAATGATATAAACAATTGCCAGATTTACTGTTTTGTTGATCATTTGAACTTAATAAAGTGACAGTGAAAATCTTAATAATACAGATTATACTTAAAAATGTGATTTTTCTACATTTTGGGAGTGGGGTGGGGGAATCAGTTGTTAAATATTTACCACACTGTTGAATAGTGGAGAGAATATACAGACAACTATGTACAAATGGGATGGCCTTTATGGGTGTTTAGGAGGACTAGCACCTCTGTTGTGAGGGCTTGCTGAGACTTTTTGGAGCTGTTCATTGATACCCACCTTCACTCAACTCTCAGTTTTCTTGGCAGATAGGTTAAATCAGATCGACGGTAACCAATGGGCCTCAAACCCTTAGATGAGTTACAGAGATGTCTACTTCATGAATGTGAAGACTTCCCCTGAAGAATAGGTTGTTCCAAAAGTCATGAAGGCAGCTGAGGCAGATGCTATGGCATGTCCAGAGCTTGGTCATACATTGAAGAAGCCAAGATCATCTACTTCATCCCAAGTCATCAGTAATCATCCTGACTTTTGTCTTATTGTTCGACTTCAATGACTCAGGAAGAGAGAGAGCAAAGCTTTATGACTGTGCAATTCTGATGTACTTAAATACAATTCATGACATCAATCATGATGTCACTGGAACTCTTCAGAAATAAAAGACAAACAACAACAAACAAGACATATTGTGGGATAAATTTAGAGTACTTTCAGAAGAAAGGCATTGCTCTCAAGGGGAAATGTGAAAAGCTTTTTGTGGAAGGTGGGATTTTGGCTGGAAATTGAAGGAAGCCAGGGAAGACAGAACACATAAATGAGAATAGAATTTCAGGGATGGGGTGTATAGTCAGTGAAAATGTTCTGAATCAGGATATGGAGTTTTGTATGTAACAAGGGGAGCAATACCACTGGATCTCAGATTAAGTGATCAAGAATAAGGTATAAGAAGATTGGAAGGTGGAAAGTGACCAGATTATGAAAGCAACCAGGTTAAAAACCAAACAGAGCATTTTATATTTTATCCTAGAAGTAAATAGGGAGCCATTTCTGATGCTGAATGGAAGATATAATGAGGGGGGATGAACATTTTCCAGGATCTCATAGTTGAGTCAAGAAAAATGTATATAAATATATCAAAAAGCTCTTGTCAAGCATACTATGCTTTTGGGGAGAAGGCAGGGATTTTTTTTTTTTTTTGCTCCAAGTACAAAATTATCTCTTTATTCTATTTTAGCACCAAACTTATTTTTTAAAAGGTTCAAGGGACTCCACAAGGTTAGATAGAACAAAGACTGCCTCTTAACTGGAGGAATCTGAGAAGGTTTTCTACAGGAGGTAGCATTAAAGCATGGAGACATTTCAGAAGGTGTGTGTGTGTGTGTGTGTGTGTGTGTGTGTGTGTGTGTGTGTTAGGGAGGAAGGTACACAGTGTTTTGAATTCAAGGACATCTAATGATGTGATCTAAATCAAATAGAAAGGAAAGCAACAAATTTGTATAAAGAATAGTAAAACCTGAAAAATCATACATTTATGTATGATATATACATAGACACAGCTATGCTCAGCCAGCCATCCATACACACACATTGCACCAACATGGCTGGGGCACACTGTCCACAGAGGGGAGTTGTGTGACATAAGGCCACTAAGAGGGGAGTTTATGCATGCTCTTCCTTCTGATGGAAACTGCTTCCCATAGGGTATAGAGCAATCATTTTCTCCAGCCTGGTCTTGTCAATGTGGGCGTCCTTTTCCAGGGCTCCCCTTCTTCCCCATCCCCTGGTAATTTAGAATCAGATTACTCCTCATCCATACATGATTGTGCCTCTGGGCTAGATCTCTTACATGCTGTCACATCCCACTGACTTCACAACCCATCTCCAACTTCTACTCAACTATTTTTCCCCAAGATGAAAATATTCTTAGTTGTGTTCCAAATAGATTAAGTTAAATGACAGTTAAGGAAAATGTAAGGTATGAGAGAGAAATTTCTTGATCAGATTTGCATTTCATGTTCATAATGGGCAACAAACTTCTGAGAGCCTTCAGAATACCTTCTTAGAATTCTCATTGTTGTTATTGTTTGTTTGTCCTTTGTTTTTTGAAGAGAGTCAGTGACATCATGGATGATGCCTTATTTGTTCATGAATTGGATTTAAGGGAGATAAGGTGGCACAAAATTGTCAACCTCACTTTCTTTTTCCTAGTTCTTGAAGTCTAATGGCAAATAAAAATTAAGATGACTGATGATAGCCCTGAGTGTAGAGGATGACCTCAGTGTCTTTGATGTCTGACCAGCTCTAAGCCCTACGCAATGCATGCTTCAGTCGTTTTCATAACCATTAGAACAAATTGTTCTCATCCACCCATTCCACAGGATGAAGTTTTCACATGCTTGGGGTAGATACTCCCTTAATAAACAATGGATCTGAGGCACATTGGTTACCTTCAAGCTGGTTTAGTTCATCTGCCAAGATGGTTTTACTGGCATGTGGCTGCTGAACATCCTACAGCCTCCTAGAGCTATAGTGAATGTTGGGTGACAAGTGGGCACCAAAAGTGGATGAACAGCCCTAAAAAGGGTTCAAAGTCCTCACACCAGAGGAATCTCATACATCCCATCATCACAAACAAAATCCCTAAATCTGCTTACACACTTGAAATTTTCTCTAAGACAGTCTTTGCAAGAGTATAGAGTTAGGGATAAGGCAATTCCCCTGATGGGGAGTTTTGTTACTGAAACATCTAAAGGACTTCAGTGGATTGAGTGTTGGACTTGGAAGTGGGAAGACTTGAGTTCAAATCCTTCATTAGATACTTTTTTTTTAAGCACTGTAGCCCTTAAGTTAGACCTAAGATAGTTTCCCCAGATGGCTATTTAGAAAGCCCAGAGAGTTGCTGGGTTAGAAACTAAAAAAATCTTCATATTAATGGGTGTAATGTATACTGAGTGTCTGGATTCTATCCATCACCTCTTTGGTAGATCATTTAATGAATCTTTCATTTAAGTCTTGGAATTCTCCTTGAGCCTCCAGCTGTGCTCAAAGGTGGAAAAATCAGATCTCACACTCAACGGGCACCTGGGCCCTACAGAGTTTATTGATTCTTCTCTTTAAGTTCTAAACCAATCAATAGGTTAAACACATCCTCCCAGTGCAATAGGCAAACCAAAACATTTAAAAAATAGAAAGGTACCATAGTATGGAAGATGAATTCAAATCTTATCTCTGATACCCAAAAGTTGTGTGATCCTAGGCAAGTCACACAGCTTTGTCATCTGTAAAACTATTTCCATGACTATTGGGAAGAAAGCACATTCTATAAATCAGAGCTGTATTTTTTGTTCCAATCAGGATAAAATAATAGAATCATCATAAAGCTTTAGAGAATGAAGAATCCTTTGCATTCACTTAACTCTTTCCATAATTCCAAAAGAATTCCTACCACCATATACATGACAAATAGCCATTTTTCCCACTTGAGTCAGGAGGATCTCAGTCAAATCCTGCCTCAAATATTTCTTAGCTTTCTCAAAGAGTAAGAGTAAAATGACGAGCCATTTTATATCTCTTTCTCAATCTCATTTTCTTTATCTGTAAAAGGAAAATAATAGCACATATCTCACAACCTAGATAACATGTACAGGACTTTGAAAATCTTAAAGTGCTAAATAATTGCTAGCTATTAGTTTTACCTATTCATCTATCTATCTATCATCTATCTATCTACTTAACTATTATTAAAAATGAGGATAATAATAATACCAACCTTCCAGGGCTATTGCAAAGATCCAATGAGATAATAATTGTAAAGTGCTTAGCACATTGTCTGGCACATTGTAAGGGCTAAAATGTTAGCTATTATCTTTATTATCATTATTATTATTTATTTTTAGTTATTGTTATTTTAAATTATGAACCTTCTTTTTTCTGAGGTGGCTCATTCTACTTTAGAGTAGCTCTAATTTTTAGAAAGTTTTTCCTTGTATATAGGTAAAATTTTGTCTCTTTATAACTTCCACCCATTATTTCCAGTTCTTCCTTATATGGCCAGATAGAAAAAATGTTTTTTAATGTGACATCCCTTCAAATACTTGAGTACACGCAATATACTTTTACTGAGTGTTCTCTAGGTCAAACACCCCAAGTTCCTTGAACCAATCCTCCCATGTCAAGCCTCACATTCCCTTTGTAGTCTTGCCTACCTTTTTCTATATCCTTTATTATGCCATGGTGCCCAGAAAACAACATGGTACTTCAGATGTAGCTGGAAGGGTAAGATATGGAAAGGACTTTAGAAATCATTTAGTCAAATTTCCTTATTTCAAAGGGAATGGAAGCTTGAGAGAACTGATGTACCTTAGCGAAGGTCATACAGCAACAGAACCAGTAGATGAATTTAGTTCTTTGGAATCTAAATGAACTAGGGGTCTACCCTACCATCCCCACACTACATTTCTTATCGGACAGAATCCCTGTTTTTTTTCCTCTCTTCTCATACATCCACCATATTTGTCACCTTCCTCTTCAACCATTTCCCCTGACATTCTAAAGAATTTACCATCTTCAGGCCGGGAGGAGGCAGCTTGTGTGAGCGACCCCCAGCAACCAAGGGCTTCGGCAGCCTTCCTAGTGCCTGCTGCTTCCTGTTATTTTCATTTCCCTGTAATTCGAGGGGACAGGTGAGATGTGCTTCAAAACACTGTAATCATATTTTAAATGGAAATGAAATGTGTGAATTAAATGTAAATTACAGTAGAATGGAAGGACAATCACTATTAGTTAAGGTCTGACACCTATTTTTGCAGACCTTTCTCATACGCCACAACTTGTTTCCCCATACGTGTGATGAGAGGTTGTAATTACGTGGCAGCTGCTTTTGCAGTCGGTCTGATGCTAGTTACCAAATCATTTGTAGAAGAGGGTCTGAATGTGGTACAGTGGATGTATTTTAAATAGATATGGACTGCTGTTGGTGCTATAAAATTACCCTGAAGAAATGATATTTTTATACTAAGGCTGTGCAAAGAAACCTTTGTGTGTCTGTATGTGTGTGTGTATGTGGGATTTTTCCCCTTGGAAAGGTGAGGTGTAATATAAACGGACACTTTTATATAGTCAATTTATTTACAGATTCTCCATTTGCTTTTATATTGGAAAAATATGTGCTATGCCAATGAGTTACAATTTTGCCCTCAATCTTGGCTGGCTTCTTGCCCTCCCTATGCTGATGGTCTTGTTTGCCGTTTTCTCAAGAACCATTGGGAAAATTTCTCGAAGAGTAAGTGTCCCATATCTTCATCACTACCCTATACTGAGGAGTTTTAAAAGAAATATCAGGTTTTTAAATTACAATTTATCAGATAGCTATCACCTAGCCCTACCTCTTCATTTTATGGGTAACCAAGACTCATAGAAGGGGGAACGATTTAGTCTTAGAAAAGCCAAGATTTGAACTCAGACTTTCTCAGTCCTGATCCATTGTTCATTCTGTTGCAGCATCTTGCCTCTAAGATCAGAACAAAAACATTCACTAAGCACCTATTATAGCATTGGCCACTAAACATTTATTAAGCTCCTACTATATGCCATGCACTGTGCTAAGTGTTGGAGTGAGTTATCTATTTGTGATCTTAAGAAGGCATTTAATGACTGGAGTATTGGACTAAGGGTCAATGCCTGGTACATAGTAGGTATTTAATAAATATTTATTGAATTGAAATAAATTGAATGGAAATGCAGTCTCCATTACTTATTTACTGAGTCATAACCTATGTTTCCTTCATCTGTAAAATCAGGATCATAATGCCTGTATAACCTACTTCTGTAGCCTTGGGTGTTCAGATGAGATATAAAGAGCTTATTAAAAGTGTTATGCAGGGTGTTATAAAAGTCTTATTACAGTTTTAAACTATAATAGTTTAAATAGCATCTGTCTAGACAGTGCAATCATAAATCATTCTAAGAAAAAATAATAAAAAAGTTCTTTTATTCAAATTAGTCATGACCTTGGAATAGTTAGTTATTTCATTTCTCCAAGGCTAAGTTTCCTCATCTGTCTGGGGCTTGGGATAGATTACTTTTAAGGTTTCTTCTAGCACTATGACATTTGTTATTGTTGTCTTATAGGAAAAATACCTGAGTCATTGTCTTCTTTATTATTTAAAATTTCATTATATCACTATGTAGCTATTAGGGGGAAAGGCAAATCAGGATAAGATCAAAAAGTATTAAGGACAGTTTAAAAATTCATTAACTAGGATCTTATTCATACTTGTAAATTTTGAAAAGTGTTTGAACTAAATTCATCTACCTTTATTCAAATATATAAGTAAATAATAATGTTCTTGAATTTTCATAGGTGTTTTCAAAAGGTGAATACAACTTCATTTCACAAAAAGGACACAAGCTCAGACAATACTTTATTATTCCTGATTTTTATAATCAGGACAAAAAATCTGACTTGAATTAGCAAATGATTTTCTTTTTCAGTAAAATTTAAACAGAACTTTGATTTGTCAGTTTTGTAATTGTTCTTTCTTGCTTCAGCCTGTTTAGCCTATGTAAAAAAGCTCAGCTTTAAAAGTGAATTTTCCTTCTGAGTGAATTACTGTTATCTCAGCTTACTCTGGCTAAGTGGACACAACTGAAAGAAATGTCACAAATTGAGTTATGATCTGTATAATCCAAGGAGTATAGCCAGCTGACAAGGGCGATAATAAACACAGTGCTACCATGCATCATAAAATCTCACATTTCTTACAGCACTAGCAGGTTTATAAAGTGCTTTTCTCACAAGGACCCTGTAAAGTTGTTTGGGCAAGTATTATTACACCCATTTTATAGATGAGGTAACTGAGCCTCAGAGGGGTGAAATGTCTTACCCATAGTCTTACAGCTAGGTATCTGGCTTGCTGTCAGGCAGATCTAAATTCAAACCCAGCCTCAGACACTTATTAGCTGTGTGACCCTTGACCATTCACTTAACCCTATTTGCCTCAGTTGAAAGAGAAGCAGTTTTGCCTCAGTTTCCTCATCTGTAAAATGGCAAACCATTTGCCAAGAAAAGCCTAAATTAGGGTCATGAAGAGTTATGCGTGACTGAACTTATCATTAGTTGTGTCATAATCAAGATCTAAACTCAGGTAATTTAACTTCTCTGTCTCATGCTACCTCTCTGATGTGGGGTACTAAGGGAATTCTCACTGGGACATACTGTGGTCATTAAAGTACTTCAATGTCTGCAGCCACTTCAAATCTTATGAATTCTCTCATATTCAAGGTGCAACAGAGGTATTGACAGATTAGATCATTTGTTTAGGCTCTCAGAGTTAGGTAGGTGGAGAGATAAGGATTAGAACCCAAAGTATTTGTACTCCGATTGTAACTCTGCACCCTACGCAGACATATAAAATTTGTCCTAGCAAACTCATTTGCTATCTTGAGAGTTAGCATATTTCTGCTATTTCTTGGTGGGAAATCTCATATCTTTTATCTTCTGTCTTCTCTCTGCCTTGGGAATAGACAACAGTCTTAAGTGACTTTTCCTTCATACTGAAGTATAGCAGAATGGGACGCTGCGGAGAAGATAGGGCAGTCCTTCTCATGAGAGCTAGAAGATATTTAAATCTATTTAGGATCAGGGAGTCAGAGACTGACAGACAGAAGGGAGTCCAAAAGTCATTGGATTATAGACTAAGAACCTTTTAGTCTAACAAATGAGGAAACTGAGTTTTATAGGGGTAAATGTTTTACTCAGATTCATACACTTACTAAGTGATAAAACAGGATTTGAACCCACATCTTTCAACTCCAGTTTCTTCACATTATTCATTATTAGGTTTTCACAGTCTACCTGAGGAATCAAGGCTCACACATGAGAAAAATAGAAAACAATTCAAGACAGAATTAGATTGAAGACTATATTTTTTATTCTATGATCTTCCAGTGTTGCTGGGTCGAGTGAAACTTTTCTTCCATCTGACAGAGGTAGAATTAAGAAACAGTATTCTCAATATGACTTAAGAAGCACTGAAGCATAGTAAAGACAGGGATTTGGAGTGAGATGTCTGGGTTCAAATCTCTCTAAGGAGAACTCCATCATCATGGGAGATATCCTCAATCATAACTCCCAAGACCATCACCCACAAGACCTCTTTAAGTGCATAAGGAGGGCTACATGGGTCACTGGAGGCAATGTGGTCCAGAGGGAAAAGTTTAGAACTTAGAAAGTCAGGAGAAACTGGAATTTCAGCCCTGGTCTGTCTACTTACTAAATATAACTTTGAGCAAGTTAAACCCAAGACCTGATATTGATTCATTGCCTGTAAAATAGAGAATTCAGTAATTGTACTCCTTCCCATGTTTATTGTTAGAATATTTTGCAAATGCTGCTATTTAGAGAATATTTTACAAATATTAGGTATTACAGATATGTGTTATAATATTTTACTAAGAGAATGAAATTTGTCCAGTCTTTTTAGATTGGATTGGATTCAGACGAATTAGGCTAGAATTCTGGCTCTGCTCCTCACTCTTAGTTCACTTTCCCTCTCCAGGACTCAGTTTCCTCACATGTAAAATGAAGGGCTTCAACTAGATGACTTGGACTAGAAGGCCCCTTCCAATTCAGAATGTCATGATCTTATGAAAAGATTTAACCAGTATGGGGCAAATAGGACTTTCCACTTGGATGCTAAATTTAGAGGATGCTGACAACCTTCAGTCTTCAGCAGCATAGGAAAAAACAAAACAACAAAATACAGAATTTAGTACTTAGTTATCAAAGATAATTAATTAAAATAGGAAAATACCAGATGGCCGGAGTGAGTTCTTCCCAAGGTTTGCATATTCCTTCTCTCCTTCCAATAATTCCATATTTCTGTCTCTCCTCCTTTGCCCTCCATAAGGTGGTGTCCTCTCTGCTTCCTTCACTGAGCATGTACTATGTGCTCCTTGCCCTGGGAATGATTTGTGTGGCACTTGGCCCAGATGAAAAAAATATCTAATTATAGCTCCGATCCTATGCTATGCCTTCTGAACAGGTGAGTTCCTCAACAGAGAACAGACTGTGTGATCAGAGAATAGGTGACAGAGAACATGCTGTATCATCTCCTTATGACCTGAAGTGGGAATCAAAAACGGTGTCCCAGAAAACCAAGTCATTGAAACAGCTATTTTACCTAATACAACTAGACAGTCCCTTCAAACCCAGAATTTATGCTGGTAAACCTGGTCTCCTGAGGGTTCAGCTCAATTTGTGCAAAAATTCTAGTAACTATGGGGAGTTGATTTAGTATCAAAACAGGGTGTTTGACACCAGTGCGTTTTCCTTTACAGTCTTTTAACATCAAGAGAGAAATACAACTGATTACAATTGATTTGTGTACAGGGATCTTTGTATGCAGTGTCACAGGATGCTTTATAAGAATAGAGAAACAATGTGGGGGAGAGAGGGGAAGAGGAACTGCCAGTTTTGAATGAGATCAGAGAGAGAGAAGAGGAGATAGTGAACTTGTCTTCTTAGGCCTGGCACTTTTTGTTGAAGAGAAGGAATGAACAGTATCCAGACATAGGACAAGAGAATAAAATCCACAGAACAGTAAAAAAGGTAGAAAGTCTGTTTTTTTTTTTTTTTCATCAAAGCTGTAGCAAAAGTTTTCCTTTCATTCCTCTCCAGGGAATCCTTGGAGGAGAGGACTTGAAGGTATATGAAACTCTTTACAAATGTTGTCTCATTTAATCCTCACAACAATCTTGGAATGTAAGTGTTATCATTGTCCCCATTTTACAGGTGAGGAAGCTGGAGCAGGCAGAGGCTAAGTTGCTTATCTGGAGTCACATATCCAATAAGTATCTGAGGCAGGATTTGAACTTCTGACTCCACCAGTGGTCTATCCACTGTGCCACCTTGCTGGGTATGATATTCTACATGTAAAGAGATCAGGGAAAATTTCAGGAGGACTATCATCTCTCTCATTCCAGACAGTATTTAATTCCAGAAGCATTGCTATCTCTCCTTTAAATGTCTGCTCCAATGCTACTCCTCCAGGAAGCCTTTCTTTATTCCCAGAATGGTAATGACTTTACCCTTCAAATCTTGCTCAGCACATTTTAAAACCAGCCTGATGTAATTATAATTTATTGTTGTGTATTGTAGCTAGCTATACTCATATCTGATCACCCTCTCAGGCAATAAGCTCCTTGAAAACAGGAATCACATTTTATTTAAACTTTTATATTTCCCCCTACATGGAGCACAGTGATCTCTGCACACAGTAGATGCTTAATAAATGTATGTTGCTTTAATTGGTTTTCAGTGGCTCATGAGTGTAGCCTTTGTAAATCAATTGTCAATATCCCAAATAATGCATTCTTCATCCAGGACTAGAATTTGTTATAGTGTTGGTCTATTTGGGATTCTAAAAAAGATTAGTAGTGAGATACCAAAAAAATCTAATTCAAAGTCTTACCTCAAAAAATTTTTTTCAAAGAACTATTGTGTGCCAGATTCTATGCAAGAAATACAAAGACATCATTATAAGCTCTCATGGAGTCTACAGTTAGGTGGTCCAGTAGATAGAACACTGGCCCTGGACCTACGTACCAATCTAGCCTCATAGACTTGACACTTACTAGCTGTGTGATCCTGGGCAAGTTTCTTAGTCCCCGTTGTCTCAGAAAAACAAAGGAGTCTACATATCACTGGAGTTTGGGAGGTAGTATATAGCATATGTAAATGATTAAGTAGTGTTATTTGAAGAGATAGAGAATACCAATAACAGGAGAAATAAATACATGGATAGATGGATGGATGGGGAAAGCATTAAATGTTTACTATGTTCTAAATACTATGTTAAGCACTAGAGATGCAAATTGAAAATCAAAGAAGTGCCTACTTAAAAAAAATTTAGTATTTTATTTACACCCCCATTGCATGTAAAAACACTTCTAACTTTCTTTTTTAAAATTTTGAGTTCCAAATTCTCTCCCTCCCTTTCCTTTCCCTGCCCCATCAGGAAGGCAAGCAACTTGACATAAGTTGTACTTTTTTTTTTTTTTTTTTTTTTAAATAACTTTTTATTGATAGAACGCATGCCAGGGTAATTTTTTACAGTATTATCCCTTGCATTCACTTCTGTTCCGATTTTTCCCCTCCCTCTCTCCACTCCTTTCCCCAGATGGCAAGCAGTCCTTTACATGTTGAATGGGTTGCAGTATATCCTAGATATAATATATGTGTGCAGAACCGAACAGTTTTCTTGTTACACAGGGAGAATTGAATTCAGAAGGTATAAATAACACAGGAAGAAAAACAAAAATGCAAGCAGTTTATATTCATTTCCCAGTATTCTTTCTCTGGGTGTAGCTGCTTCTGTCCATCTTTGATCAATTAAGGCTCTCTTTATCGAAGAGATCCATTTCCATCAGAATATGTCCTCAAACAGTATCGTTGTTGAGATATATAATGATCTCCTGGTTCTGCTCGTTTCACTCAGCATCAGTTCATGTAAGTCTCGCCAGTCCTCTCTGTATTCATCCTGCTGGTCATTCTTTACAGAACAATAATATTCCATGATATTCATATACCCCAATTCATAAGTTGTACTTGTGTAAATCATTCAAAACACATTTGCATGTAAGTCATGTAAAAAAAAAGTGTTTTTCTTCAGACTTTTACCTCTTCTAAACTGCCATTCCTTCTATCAGTTTCTTATTTGTAATCCTAGTTTTGTTTTGTTTTTCCCCTCCAGATTTTCATATTCCAAGCCCTCCAATTCTGTCTTATGTTATCTTGACTGTGGCTCCATGATATTTGATTTCTTTCTTTTTTTGTCTGCTTGAAGTATTTTCTCCTTGAGCTGGGAGATATGGAATTTGACTGTAATATTCCTAGCAGTTTTTATTTTTGGGATCTTTTTCAGGAGTTAATACTTTTAATGAGCATTTTATCTATAGTTTTAGAATATCAGGGCAGTTTTCCTTAATTTTTTGAAAAATGATGTCTATCTAGACTGTATTTTTCATCATGACTTTTGTAGTCCAATGATTTAAAAATTTTCTCTCCTGGATTTACTTACTAGGTTCATTGTTTTTCCAATGAGCTCCACATTCTATTTTTTTTTTCATTATTTTGATTTTGTTTCTTTATATCTCATGAAGTCATTAGCTTCTATTTATCCAATTCTAACCTTTAAAAAATATTTTCTTCAGTGAAATTGTGTGTACCTCCTTTACCAAAAATTTTTGTAAATCTTTTTCCTTTTGGTCAATTCTATTTTTCAAGGCAATTTTTCTATTCCTTGGATTTTTGTGCCTCTTTTATTATTTGGCCTATTCTGTTATTTTCTTCAGTTTTTTTGTGCTTCCTTTACTAACTTGATGACTCTTTTTTTGATGATTTTCTGGCATCACTTTCATTTCTATTCCCAATTTTCCTTTATTTTTTTCCTTGATATTTAATATCTAATTTGAGTTCTTTAATGGCCTGAGACCAATTCATATTTTTCTTTGAGGTTTTAGATGCAATAATTTTGACTTTGTTCTCTTTTTCTGAATGAGTGTTTTGATTTCCCTTATCACCATAGTAGCCTTCTATGATCAGATTTTTTTTCCTGTTGTTGTTTACTGATTTTTCAGCTCATTTCTTGACTTTAATTTCACTTTTAAAGTGGGACTTTGCTTCTAGATTTGGGGAGAGCACTGTCCCAAGTTTCAAATTTATTTTTTTTTAGCTGAGTAATAGATTTTTATTTTCAAAATACACGCAAAAATAGTTTTTAATAGTCATCCATGAAAAACCTTGTGTTCCAAATTTTCTCCATCCCTTTTCCCTACCCCTTCCCCCAGACAATAAGTAATCCAATATGTTAAAGAGGTACAATTCTTCCATATATATTATTTAATATGACATGTTGCACAAGAAAAATCAGATCCAAAAAGAGAAAAAATGAGAAAGAAAACAAAAAGCAAGTAAATAATAACAAAAAGGGTTAAAATACTATGTTGTGATCCACGTTCAGTCCTGACAATCCTCTCTCTGGGTGCAGGTGATTTTCTCCATAACAAGTCTATTGGAATTTGCCTGTATCATGTCATTGTGGATGAGAGCCACATCCATCAGAATTAATCATTGTATAAATTATTGCTCATTGTTGCTGTGTACAGTGTTCTCTTGGTTCTACTCATTTTATTTAGCATCAGTTCATATAAGTCTCTCCAAGTCTTTCTGAAATCATCCTGCTGATCATTTCTTATAAAACAATAATATTCCATAACATTCATATAACATAACTTATTCAGTCATTTCTCAACTGATGGCCATCCATTCACTTTCCAGTTGACTGCTACCAACATTTTGTAGATCCTTTTTGCTTTTTTTTTTAATGATCTCTTTGGGATATAGACTTAGTAGAGACACTGTTATATCAAAGGAAATGCCGAGTTTGATAACCCTTTGGTATAGTTCCAAATAGCTCTCCAGAAGAGTTGGATGAGTTCACAGCTCCACCAACAATGTATTAGTGTCCCAGTTTTCCCACATCCCCTCCAAGATTTATCATTATCTTCTCCTGTCATCTTTGCCAATTTGAGAGGTGTGAAGTGGTACCTCAGAATTATCTTAATTTGCATTTCTCTGATCAATAGTTATTTAGAACTTTTTTATATGACTAGAAATGGTTTTAATTTCTTCGTCTGAAAATTGTTCATATTCTTTATTAATTAGAGAATAGCTTGTATTCTAATGAATTTGAGTCAATTTTCTATATGTTTTAGAAATGAGTCCTTTATTAGAACCCTTGGATGTAAATCCTCCTCCCCCCCCTGCCCTCCCCTCCCCCCCCTCGCCAATTTTCTGCTTCCCTTCTAATTTTGTCTGTATTGGTTTTGTTTATACAAAAAATTAATTTAATATAATCAAAATTATCCATTTTGCATTTTATAATGTATTCTAGTTCTTCTTTGGCCACACATTCCTTGCTTCTTCACAGTTCTGAGAGTTAGACTTTCCCTTGTTTTCCTAATTTGCTTATAGTATCATCCCTTTATATCTAAATCATGAATCCATTTTGACCTTAACTTAGTACAAGGTGTTAAGTGTTGGTCAATGCCTAGTTTCTGCCATACTATTTTCCAATTTTCCCACCAATTTTTGTTAAATTGTGAGTTCTTATCCCAGAATATGTGATCTTTGAGTTTATAAAATACTAGATTACTATAGTCATTGACTATTGTGTCTTGTGAACCTAACCTATTCCACTGATTGAGTACTCTATTTTTTAGCTATTACCAAAAGGTTTTGAAGACTGCTGCTTTATAATATAGTTTTAGGTCTGGTATAGCTAGAGTATCTTCATTTACATTTTTCATTAATTCCTTTGAAATTCTTGACCTTTTGTTCTTCTAGATGAACCTTATTATTATTTTTTCTAGCTCCATAAAGTAATTTCTTGGCAATTTGATTGGTATGGCACTGAATAAGTAGATTAATTTAGGTAGAATTTCATTTTTATTATATATAATATTATCATATTGAATATGATAATGTATAATTATTATATATTATATTATATATATTATACAGCTCAGCCTACTCATAAACACTTAATATTCTCTCAGCTGTTTAGATCTGACTTGATTTGTGTGGTAAGCATTTTATAATTGTGTTCACGTAGTTTTTTGACTTTGTTTTGGTGGGTAGATTTCCAAATATTTTGTATTATCTTAAGTTATTTTAATGGAATTTCTCTTTGTAATTCTTGCTGCTGGACTTTGTTGGTAACAATGCTGATGATTTATGTGGATTTATTTTGTATCCTGAAACTCTGCTAAAGTTATTGTTTCTAATAGTTTTTTTTTTTTTTTTTTAGTTAATTCTCTAGGATTCTCTAAGTATACCATCATATCATCTGCAAAGAGTGATAATTTTATGGATCCAAGGTTTGGAAGCTCAGAGATTTTCTTTTTCAGGACTGAAAATGGTAAAGTTAGTGTCCAGCTGAGATGAGTAAAAAAGAAGAGAACATTGACAGGAAAGTTGGTGTGGGGAAAAGGCTCCTCCTGGTCCTTCTGACTCTTGTTGGCATATGGCCAGTGGACAGAGAGGAGAAGTTTCCCTATGATTCCTGCAATAGCTGTGTTTAGGTATCTTGAAATCCTTTAAATAGGAGGTGATAATTAAACTGAAAATGGAGGGAAGATAAAGTCCAAGAGGTGAAGGTAGAGTTTATTCTAGGCCTTCAGAATAGAACATAAGAAGATGTGGAGATAAAGAGATGGTAAGTTGAAACTGGAGTATAGCAGTAGGCTAATTTAGCTGGAATGTAAAGGGAATGAAAGGGAGTTATATAAAATAAGTCTAGGAAGGTATGTGGGAGTGAGATCAAAGAGGACTCTAAATACCAGGGAACTCCAGAGATTTTTGACTTATTGAAATGACATGGCCAGATCTGTATCTTAGGTATATTATTTTAGTACCTCTGTGGAGGATGTGTTGGAGAGGAAGGAGACTGCAAGCAGGAAACTATTGTAATAGTCTAGGAAGGTAGAGGTAAGAACTTGATCTAGGATAGGCAGTATGTGAATAGAGAGAAGGGGTATACATGTACACATACAAACACACACATACACATATACACACATGAAAAATATGTTGTAGAGATAAAAGTAACAAAACATGGTAACTGTTTAGAAATGGTGTACAATGGAAAAGAAAGAATTCAGGATGAAGTGAAGTGAATAGAGTGCTTGACCTTGAGACAGAAAGACCTGAATATAAATTCTGCCTTAGACTTTTACTAGCTGTGTAAACCTGGACAAAATCATCAAACTTCTTTTGGATTCACTTTACTCATCTCTAAGGACTCCATGTCCCTTACAACTTTGAAATCTATGTTTCTGAGGTTACAACTTTCTAATTGATTAGAAGGATGGTGGTGACCTTTACAAAAACTGGGGGAAATGAAGGAGGAGTGGGTTTTTTTGGGAAATTTAATGAGTTCTCTTTTGGATATGTGAGATAGCTATGGAACATCAATATAAAGATTCCTAGAATAAATGAATAAAAAGCATTTATTAAGGGCTTACTATGTTCCAGACACCATGCTAAGTACTTGAAAAATAAATACAACAGGGACACCGTTCCTGCTCACAATTGGTAGTGCTATGAAAATGTAAAATATTCTTATTCTAATGACTTCAAATGGTAGAATTATTAGCAGAACTCTAGGATAATATTATTTATATTTGCAAAAACATTTGATATTTTTTACTATAAAATAAAGTGATTTCTCTAAATATCTTATGTTCTCTCACTGTAACTTCTGTTATATCAGAGAAAGTCAGTTAATCAAGACCAACTGGATCTAATGATATCTGCTCTATTTGAAAGGTATAGTCCTCAACCTCTCTGAAAGTGAGGAAATGAGTTTCATCTGAATTCTGGGAACAGCACTGATCATTGCAGTGAATCAGATTTTGACAGAAGTTATCTCTGTTCATATTATTGTAACCATCTTGCTTATTGGTCTCCTATTTCCATTTTCTTTCCTCCAAATCAGTTCATATAAACCTTTGTATGTTTTAGTTCCACAGATTTACTTCTAATAGAGCAATAGTATTCCATTTTATTAGCTTGATATTCCTTAATTAATACATACTTATTTTATTCTAGTTTCTCCTCCTGACTATCTATCAGAGTTTTCAGATATCTTTCCCTATTTCCCACAATCCCCCATCATTTGTATTGCATTCTATAGATTACTATATCCTTGGATCGTATAATGCAAACATTTGCTTATAATGAATATAGTATAGTCATTTTTATACAATGACTAAACATAGCATATATAGAAAATTGACAAATTCAATCACCTGATTGTTTTATAACTTGTATACGAGACAAGACAGCTAATTGGATGGATTCTTTTTCTGCATGTATAAACTAATTATTTTGGTCTAGTGCAGACAGAGTTTAAGAGTTCTTCAGTAAGGAAAGATATTCATACAACCAAATACTAGGTCAAGAAAAAAGGAGCAAGGTGCCAGCCATATATTTCTTTTTTTAAAAAAATTTTATTTAATAATAACTTTGTATTGACAGAATCCATGCCAGGATAATTTTTACACAGCATTATCCCTTGCAATCACTTATATTTCGTTTTTTCCCCTCCCTCCCTCCTCCCCCCCCCAAGATGGCAAGCAGTCCTATATATGTTAAATATGTTGCAGTATATCCTAGATACAATACATATTTGCAGAACCGAACAGTTCTCCCGCTGCACAGGGAGAATTGGATTCAGAAGGTAAAAATAACTCGGGAAGAAAATCAAAAATCAAATAGTTCACATTCATTTCCCAGTATTCCTTCTTTGGGTGTAGCTGTTTCTGTCCATCATTTATCCAATGAAACTCAGTTAAGTCTCTTTGTCAGAGAAATCCACTTCCATCAGAATACATCCTCATACAATATCGTTGTCGAAGTGTATAATGATCTCCTGGTTCTGCTCATCTCACTTAGCATCAGTCCATGTAGGTCTCTCCAAGCCTTTCTGTATTCATCCTGCTGGTCATTCCTTACAGAGCAATAATATTCCATAACATTCATATACCACAATTTACCCATTCTCCAATTGATGGGCATCCATTCATTTTCCAGTTTCTAGCCACTACAAACAGGGCTGCTACAAACATTTTGGCACATACAGGTCCCTTTCCCTTTTTTAGTATCTCTTTGGGGTATAAGCCCAATAGAAACACTGCTGGATCAAAGGGTATGCACAGTTTGATAACTTTTTGGGCATAATTCCAGATTGCTCTCCAGAATGGCTGGATTCGTTCACAACTCCACCAACAATGCACCAGTGTCCCCGTTTTCCCGCATCCCCTCCAACATGCATCATTATTTTTTCCTGTCATCTTAGCCAATCTGACAGGTGTGTAGTGATATCTCAGAGTTGTCTTAATTTGCATTTCTCTGATCAATAGTGATTTGGAACATTCTTTCATGTGAGTGGTAATAGTTTCAATTTCTTCATCTGAAAATTGTCTGTTCATATCCTTTGACCATTTATCAATTGGAGAATGGCTTGATTTTTTATAAATTTGAGTCAGTTCTCTATATATTTTGGAAATGAGGCCTTTATCAGAACCTTTAATTGTAAAGATGTTTTCCCATTTGTTGCTTCCCTACTAATCTTGTTTGCATTCGTTCTGTTTGTACAAAGGCTTTTTAATTTGATATAATCAAAATTTTCTATTTTGTGATCGGTAATGGTCTCTAGTTCATCTTTGGTCACAAATTTCTTTCTCCTCCACAAGTCTGAGAGATAAACTATCCTATGTTCCTCTAATTTATTTATAATCTCATTCTTTATGCTAGATCATGGACCCATTTTGATCTTATCTTGGTATGTGGTGTTAAGTGTGGGTCCTTGCCTGATTTCTGCCATACTAATTTCCAGTTATCCCAGCAGTTTTTATCAAATAATTAAATCTTATCCCAAAATTTAGAATCTTTGGGTTTGTCAAACACTAGATTGCTATAGTTGACTATTCTGTCTTGTGAACCTAACCTTTTCCACTGATCAACTAATCTATTTCTAAGCCAATACCAAATGGTTTTGGTGACTGCTGCTTTATAATATAATTTTAGATCAGGTACAGCTAGACCACCTTCATTTGATTTTTTTTCATTAATTCCTTTGAGATTCTCGACTTTTTATTGTTCCATATGAATTTTGTTGTTATTTTTTCTAAATCATTAAAATATTTTCTTGGAAGTCTGATTGGTATAGCACTAAATAAATAGATTAGTTTAGGGAGTATTGTCATCTTTATTATATTCGCTCGGCCTATCCAAGAGCACTTAATATTTTTCCAATTATTTAAGTCTGACTTTATTTGTGTGAAAACTTTTTTGTAATTTTGCTCATATAATTCCTGACTTTCCTTTGGTAGGTAGATTCCTAAATATTTTATGGTATTAACAGTTATTTTGAATGGAATTTCTCTTTGTATCTCTTGCTCTCGGATTTTGTTGGTGGTGTATAAGAATCCAGCCATATATTTCTGCCTAGCTTCCTGACTTTCCTTAATTCTTGCTTTTCCTTTAAGGTTAGGTCATGTAGATGGGTAGAATATGCTTTTTATGACTTGTTGGATAACACTGACTACTTAAAGTAGCATTCTTAGAAAAGGTTACTTTGTGATTTGTTGAACGCAGAGGAGATGGAGAGATTGGCAAGAAGCCGATTAAGCCATGATGTGGAAGAAGAGATAAGGACAAAAATAGGGGAAAGAAATAAAAAGAGCCTGTGATATGTTTTCTGGATGAACATTATGGGGAGCAAAAATTAATTTTTGATTTTGTTGGTTATTCTTGGCTTATCCAATATATCCAAATATAAATATATTATATTTAAATGAGTAGCCCAACCAAATGCATCAGGTATCTTTTTCTGGTTGCCTATTGTCTCAGTGTGAATCTTTGTTATAACTATATGTTCCTGTAGAATTCTTATTAAAATAGGACTTTTATTTTCATTTTTATTAGTCATTCCTCTATTAGTTTCTTTCTCTAGCCCAAAGAAGATCAGGTGGTTAATACTGTTTCCATTTCATGGAAGAAGAAAGTAAGATCTATAGTGAAGGAACTGTCCAAGGTTACCTAGGAAGCTAGCTGGGAGCAGAGCTGCCATTAAGACCAGAGGCTTGGATTTCTGGTGTGCTGTGCATCCCACTCCACTAGGAGTTTCTTAATCAGTTTTTGTTGGCAATGTTTCAAAGATTGAAAAATAATGTGTCAGATGTCTCTGCAACATCTGAGCTCCTTCCTTGTAGCTAAAGATGCATTTCCTAGAATTTTGCGATTCTTCCAAATTCAATTCACTTTACATTATCATAAATTCACAGAATTGGACTGTGCTTCAGAGGCCATCTATACCAATTATAAATCCAAACATGAACAACCTGAAAAACATCACTAATTAACAAACATTGATTAAATGCCCACTATGTGCCAGGACATGGGGATACAAAGATCAAAAACATAAAACAATTCTTGCTTTTGAGGAGCTTATATTCTACTGGGGAGAGCAACATTTGCATAGAAAATACAAAATCTTAATTTTTAAAACTCATTTTAATATTCAAAATAATCAATCACTTCAGCAATTTAGATCTTCCCTCCAATGAAATAGGGCCTGCCTTTTTTGTAAAACAAGAGTTTTACAAGATCCATGGCTCCATTTGTCTTCTAGAGAGATGATCCATATCCCTATCATGCTACTGGTCTTTTTCACTTTCTTTGTCATATACATTCTCCTGGTGTTCTTCTATGGAACATAACTGTAAATGAAGAATTAATGCAAAATAAATGCCAAGTAACTTCAGGGGGAGAGCATCAACAATTGTAGGATTCAGGTTAGGTTTTCTGTAGGAATCACTATTTGAACTAAGCTTTGGAGAAAGCCAGAAATTCCAGAAGATGCAGGTAATGAGGGACTCCTAGATGACAGTCTATGCAAAGGCACAAATGGGAAATGTTATATCATATATAGTAACAGCAAGCAGACCAGTTTGGCTGGAATATGGAAGGAGTGAAGGAGAGTAATGTGCAATAAACCTGGAAAAGTAGATTGGAGCCAGATTGTAAAAGGCTTTAAAACAAATAGAGAAATCTGAATTTTATCCCTAAAGTCAGGGGAGAGTCATTGGAGTTTCCAGAACAGGGGAATAACATGGCCGATATGACTATTGGGTGGAGGATGGATTAGAAAAGGGATACCTGGGAGGTTTGGAGACCAATTAGGAGGCAATTACAACAGTCCAGGTAAGAGGTGATGAGGACTTGAATTAGGGTGGTGACTGTGTGAGTGGAGAGAAGGGAACAGATGCAGAATATGTTGGAGATGTAGACTCAACATGACTTGGCAAATGATTGGGGTGTGAGGAATAAGGGAAAGGGAAAAGGTAAAAATGATTCTGAGGTTGCAAACCTGGATGACTAGAAGAATGGTGCTACCTTCCACAAAAACAGGAAAACTCAAAATAGAGGAATTTTTTTGAGAGGAAAAGTCAATGAGGGATTTTAAAAGACCTTTTGAAGTTGAGTTATCAATGAGAAATTCATGTAGAGGTGTTTCATTCTTCATTAGGAATTGAGAAAAGGTATTGGATCCATCTTTGTAGAAGTGATAGTTGAGTCCATAGGCACTAATGAGATCACCAAGAGAAAGATTGTATAAAAGAGAAAAGAAGAAAACCTCAGTTCTGGGGTACATCTACATCTAGATACAATGGAGGTAATCCATCAAATGAGACAGGAGTAGCAAGATAGTAAAAAAAAAGAGAAAGAGAAAAAGTGAGAGAGACAGAGGGGGAGGGAAGAAGGAGGGAAGGAGAGAGAGACAGAGATACAGACACAGAGGGAGACAGAAAGACAGAGAGAGAGAGAGAGAGAGAGAGAGAGAGAGAGAGAGAGAGAGAGAGAGAGAGAGAGAAATTATAAAAACACAAGGAGGAGAAAATGTGTAGAAGAATGGGTTGGTCAACAGTGCCAAATGCTGCAGAGCTCCACAAAGAGAAGGCTTTGGGGAAAAAAAAAATAAAATTAAAAACCCTGTCAGATTTAACAGTTAGTAGATCATTGACAATCTTGGAGAGAGTAATTTCAGCTGAGTGATGAGATTGGAAACCAGATTGCAAAGGGATGGGAAATGATTAGAAGGTGAAGAAGGATAGTGCCAACAATTTGTTTTTCTAGAAGTTTGATTGTTAAAGGGAGGAGGAATATAAGAAAAATAGTGGGTATAAATGAGAGGTTTTTTTTAACTGTGTAGGAGATTCAGCCATAGGGATGAAACCAGTAGACAAAAAGAGATAGAGAATAAGGGGAAGAGTGATGATCAAAGGGGCAAATAATGGGGAATGAGATCAAAAACACAAAGAGAGGCATTGGCATTTGCAACTAGAAATGGGCACTTTTGCATAGGAAGAGAAGAGTTTGATTTATGAACGGATGGATATTTAAAATTCTCAGTGGGAAGTTTCTACAGAGTATTGTGATGATGATGAGGGGGAGGAGAAGAACAATCAAGTTACTGTTTTTTGTCAGTGGTCCATTGAATTTTAGGGATTAGAAGTTTTGTCCTGTATGTTAAAGAACAAATATGAGACTAGAATAAAGGAGGAGAGATTAGAAGATGTATGAATGATTTGGAGCATAGAACCTCTTTAAAAATCATCTATTTCAAGTTCACTCTTATTTCCAACTCTACCCTCCAAATTTGCCAATCAACAGATCCCAGAAAGACAAATTGAGAGTTTAACTTCAGGTCTCAGCACTCATTTGACAATCTTCAGTGCCAGGGAATTTATTACTTTCCATGATATCTGATAATTTTTTTAGGACAGTTCTAATTTTTAAGAAGATTTTCATCATATGGAGCTGGACTCTTTCTTCCCTCTGGGACCAAGTAGGAAAAAAAATCTCATCCCTTTTACACATGAAAGCCTTTCAAATATTTGAAGATGGAGATTACATCCTTTCCTAGTTTTTTTTTTTTCCCTCAGCAAGCTAATTATCCTGAGATCTATCAACTGATTTTCAATTGACATGGTATCCCTTCCCCTTGATATTCTAAGATAATAGAAATATAGAATTTAGAGCTGGAAGGAATATAGAAATTAATCTGAAGACCTCAATTTAGAAATGTAGAAATTGAGGTCAGAGTGGTGAAGAGACTTAATGAAAGTCACATAAATAGAAAATAATAGAGGTGAGATTTGAATTCAAGTTTTTGGACTTCATATTCTAGGGATAGTAATAATTTTTCCTTTCCTTAGTGTACTCTGCTTGGTTACTGGATGGGTTCTAGATCATATCAGTTCTAAAATAAAGTGCTCAATACTCGGTAACATTGCTGATACAAACCAGATTCAACAAGCAAATCAGTAGGACACAAAAATAAAGTCAGAAAATTTCCTCTTTCCCTTGGGTATACATAGCACAACAGAAAACAGCCCATGCATAGATAATTAAGTATGTAATCCTGATCTTATACAAGGTAAAGGCAAAATGATTTGGAGATAAGACACTAGTAGTTGGGAGGGCGAATCAGGTCTCATTCAGGATGAGCTACTTAAGCTGAGCTCCAAAGGTAGCTAAAGCTTTTAAAGTGTGGAGAAAGAGTACAGTCTAGACATGGTAGATTACTTATATGCAACAGCATAGAAATAAGAAATGGTATGTTTTATATATGGAATAGTCTAATAGGCCAGTTTAGTTGAAACTTAGAGCTCATGAAGAGGAGAAATATGTAATTACTAATTTTGCTGAAAATGTGAATGATTCTTCCCAATATGAAGTATTGTGATAGATGATAAATTGGTAACAAGATAAACATGGAATCAGAAATTAAATTCTGTTATTGTGCAAAGTGTTAGTATTTGGGGACAAGCAGAGAGAATTATCTGTTATGTTGTTACAAGGACAAATTAGATCACTATTTTGATCTAATCTCACATGTCCAAAATAGCACATTAAGATTAGGACTCTTGAAAAGAAATTCTCACCCTGCATGGGAGGACATTAGGCTAGGCCTAGATGGTTGTGTGTGTGCTGAGTAATCAAGATTCTCCATTGAAAGTGGAATGTGTCCATTGAATAATGATCTGAATGATGATGAGGAGGAGGATGAATTATTGCTTTTTTCCTATTCCATTTAGAAAATGAAGCAGATAAAAGACAAGATGTTGTTCAACAGGACTAAATAGAATCTTTCTTGATGAGTTCAGTTTTTCAAAGGGGAAAAATTTAACAGACAGAAGAACATTGTAGTCATACCTTAGCAATCAAGAGAAAGATACACGAAACCATGGAAGTCATAAGAAAATATAATGTACTTAGTGATCTAGATCACAGACCTTGACCAGTCAGTCTTGAAACCTTCTTCATTTTTTATAGGAAGAAGATGAGGAGACCATTCAGTTGCCCTTAAGGTACTATACTCAGTCATAGTATATTCACAGTATTAAAAGGATCTATATCTGTAATTGCTCAATTACTATTGGCAATTTTTGAAAAATAATGTATGGGATAAGTACCATGGGACTCAAAGGGATAAAAAGTCACACAAACTTTCCATAAAAGGAAGCCCATATGGCCCAATTAATTTAACATCAATTCTTGACAAAAATTTAGAAGTTATAATTAAAGAAACGGATTTTGAGCATTTAAGGCAAAATTGTATTCAGTAAGGGCAAGCATGAATTTGCCAAGATGAATTATCCAAAACTAACTTTATTAGATTTTTCCCCCAAAGGGCAGCTCTACTAGAAAATTAAGAGAATGATAGAGATATAATATGCCTGGATTTTTCAGAAAGACCTTTTGCATGGTCTTCTATGATATCCTTTAGAAAAAAAATAGAAATATATTTTAAACTGCTCACAAGATACAGCCATAACTACTTGATTGGGTAAACAAAAAAATATGTGATTTATTAATAGATCAATGATAATCAAGAAAGAGGTGTTGAGTGGGAGACTCAGTACTCTGTTCTACTCCTTGTCCTTATCAGGACTGTTAGCAATGTCATAGATGAAGATAGAGATGGAAGGCTCCTCAAATTTATAGATAAAAGAAGTCTGAGGGGCATAATTAACACATTGGTTGGCAATCAATATCATTAAAAATGATCTTAATAGCTAGGTCAACTTCTTGAATCAAATATGATGAAAATTTACAAATATAAACATAAAATTCTATACTTAGGTAAAAGAATGAACAAATCCAAGACAGCTAGGTGGTACCAAGGAATAGCTAGGTGTATAGTGGATAGATGGTTGATTAACCCTAATTCCCTAGAGTTAGGGAGACATGAGTTCAAATATGCTCTCAGACACTTACTAGTTTTGTCACTCTGGGCAAGTCACTTAATCCTGTTTAACCATAGTTTTCTATCTGTGAAATAAGCTAGAGAAGGAAATGGTAAACCAATCCAGTATCTTTTTCAAGAAAACCCCAAATCAGTTTGTAAAAAGTTGGACACAACTGAAATGACATAACAACAACAAAGATGGTAGAATAGAGTGTAATGTCCAGGCTAGCTTTTTGGAGGGCCTTGGGACCAGCCTTGATCTCAGCACAATAATTGCCACTTGAGAATAGTCAGAAATAAAGTTCAAAGTCTTTATTATCCCCTTCACAGTCTGTATCTGTCATAGTCTGACCCAGAATCCTCTGCCAGCATTCTGCTGGTCTGCCAGTCTGATCTTAGTGCAGGAAGCAGGAGAGTCACCACGAGGATGATCAAAGATAGAATGTCTGTCTTCCAATCTTTGTTAACCCTTATATACCTTATTGTAATTACATCATTACAGCGTACTGATTATGTGTGAACTTAGAGAACCATTATGTCATCATGCTAAGTACTAAGTAAATATGTAAACTAGAGAACTATCATCTCATCAGTTCCACTAAGATAACACCTTGTTTCAAGTATATTTCTCCAGAGTTCTGCTGTCTATATTTCCTGCTTTCTTTTGTTTTAGAATATAGGTGGTCACACTCTCCCTGACTTCTCAAGAAGGGAGGTGAAAACACCAAAAAAGAGGTGATCACGCCCTGACTTCTCAGGGAGGTGAGAACACCAAACCAGGTTTCCTCTGGGCCTCAGGTTCTTATTGAAACAAGTATACATAAATCCATCGGCATGGGAGGTATTACACAAGCACATAGTAATATAACACAGGCTAGTAGTGATATAACAAACAATATGAATCAACATGAGGAATTATACATGTCTATAAGTCCTAGAGATAGTCCAAAACCAGTCTATTGACCATTTCTTCACATATCAGGAAATCCAATGATTCCTACAAGTTTTAAAGTCCTGCAATAATCTCATCAGGTGTCAGAGAATCCAATGATTCCTGAGGATTGAAATCCTGCATCAGTCTTATTAACAATTTTTAATGCTCATGAGTCAATTGCCATAACTGCCATGCTCTTTTAGTGATGGGCACAATCAGTGATGGAACCCTCTGATATTTCTTAGGTCTTCTTCATTTCAAGGATCTCCTCTGTTTCTTTTCATTGGACAAGGCAAATACAATTTGTTTGCACCCATCTGATTCCTTCTCCATCTATAGAGATGCAAGCAACCCCTTTTCCCCAAGCAGTTAACCTATCTGGTCCCTTCTATTCACCACTTTCTGGCTCTCTCCACATCACTTGGGGATTATATTGGAGCTTCTGGAATTGGATACTGCCCTTTTGTTGGGTTATAAAACCTGTATTCTCCCCAATTGTAATCCCTTTCTCCTGTAAGATTGCTTCTTGGCTGATTGGTCATATCTGAGTACTGAACTTCTAGAGACTCTCTGGGTGTAACATTGTCTGCCATCACGCCCCACATGTTTTTTGCCTGGGGTCCTGGAGGTGGGCCCTGTTTCCCATTTCTCTGAGTCATTCTGCATTCTGAAGCCCAGTGGAAGTCCTTGCTACATTTTTCACATGGGGTTTTGCATCTTGTTCTCTCATCCTGTCTTCTCCCTCTATTTCTATGCCAACATTGAGTTTTCAGATACCCTACTTTACCACATTGAAAGCATTGATGAGTCTCTCCAGAAGTCCCTTGTCATGAGGGACCCTGTCTTCCCATGTTTGGATCTTGGGAAGTCTGCATAATAGCCTAGATATAAAAGACATTTATGCCTACTGTGGCACAGCATCTTATGATCTTCTCTAAAGGAGCATCCTTGTGTGGTCCTAGTATAATTCTTCTACAAACCTCATTAGCATTTTCCTTAGCAAGTTGTCTTATAATTTCTTTTGCTGCATTTTATCAATAGTTTCATATGACAGCTATCTGCAGACATCCCATGAAATCAGTAAAAAGTTCATTTGGACCTTCAGCTATTTCCTGAAGGCTTCCCCTCTATCTTGTCTTCCTGGAAGGGTGCTCCATACTTTGATAGCAGCAGAAGCAATTGCTCATATGTTGCTATAGGGTAATTAATCTGTGCTAACGTGTCTGCATAAAGACCTACACCTGCTAGTTGATTAAAGTGACTGGTATATTAACTCCAGGTTGCCTATTTCATTGGGTTTGTGTTCTACAGTACTATATTCAGACTATACTATAGTACTATATACAATACTATAGTCAGAAAGCCACAAGTTTTATCCAGGTTCTAAACATGTCCTTGCTATAGATTTCCAATCATTAGAGGTTAAAACTTCAAAAGTCAAATTTTTTAATATCATCTTAATATAAGACAACGTAGACTCATAAAGAGTGCAAGTCTTTTTCAGAGCTTTGATAATTTCCAAATTAAACATAGTGTATTTTCTTTTTTCTTGACCTGAAGAGTCAAACTCTTCAATCACAGGGTATACTTCTATTTTTAAATCAGATGTATCTTGCCATTTCTCTTTAGCTTTAATTAGTGCCCTTTGTAATAGTGTCATAGGGGGTGGACAAAGCTACTGCATGGGTGGTGCTGATTGTGTCACTGCCCTTTCCTCTCCTCCTCCTCTCTCCACCCACAAGGGGGAAATTGAGGGGGAAGGCTTATGAGATGGGGAATGCCTTAAGGGCTCCTGCTGAGAAGCATCACACTCCTTAATTTCATCAGCACTGTTCTTAACTCCTTTCTTGTACAGTTCTTCACACTTTTCAGCTGCTTTGTCAGTACCATCCTCCTCCTGCTCTTTCTCTTTTTTCCTTATTCTAAAACTTATGTAATTCCTTAAAGCCAATCGTATTATGTTGTATATATAGAATGTTTCCTTAGGAATTGGATCAGGACCATTATCATTGTAATATTCAATTAGTTGCTCTCCCACTATTTTCCACTTATCTGACTCTAATTTTTCTTTCTTAGAGAATCAAGGAACCATATATTCTAATGTTTCTAAGAGCTCAATGATCTGCTTCCAAGTTACAGTCAAACCTTGGTTCTTTATTATTTTAACTATGCATTCTACACACTTCCCTTGGGGTGGGAGAGGTTCTTTTCTAAGCATTTGTCCCATTTCAGCTGAAACAATAGTTTAGCCCTTACCAAAGTTTCCTGCTTGTCTATTTTTGTACTCACCCCATTTCCGGGTCACTGGAACTTCTCCACTGAACTCACAATCGTGTCAGTTGAACTGCAGAGTGCAAATCCTTAAGTCCATGGTCAGGTGCCAAAATGTAATGTCCAGGCTAGCTTTCTAAAGCCCCTTGGGACCAGCCTTGGTCTCAGCAGAATAATCACCCACAAGAATAGTCAGGAATAAAGTCCAAAGTCTTTATTGTCCCCTTCACAGGTCTGGCAGTCTGATTTTAGTGCAGGAGGCACGAGAGCTACTACCAGGATGGTCAAGGATAGTTCCTGTCCAGTTCCTGTAAGTCCAGGCCTTATATGCCTTATTGTAATTACATCATTACAGCATATTGATTATGTGTGAACTTAGAGAACCATTACATCACCATGCTAAGTACTAAGTATATATGTGAACTAGAGAACCATCATCTCATCAGTTCCACTGAGTAAACACCTTATTTTAAGTATATTTCTCCAGAGTTCTGCCCTCTACAATAGAGTGCTGGTCTAGATGGAGTGCTGGACTTAAAAACAGGAAGACTTACAATTAGAGCTATAATACTAAGTTGGAGAGGTGTGGCTAGGTACCAATTGATATGAATAAAAGATCTAAAAGGTTTAGTAGACTCCAAAATTGACAGATGTCAACAGTGTGACATGGAAGACAATGAAACCTAATTAAAGGCCTCATCAAAAGATGTACAGGATATAGAATAAGTAACATGATGATCATTCTGGTTTAGGCCATACATAGAACAATATAACTACTTCCGCACTTCACATTTATGAAGAATAGTGAGAAAATGAAACAATATGGTACGGAGGGTTGGACTTCATTAACCTGGAGAAGTGAAGGCTTATCAGGGACATGATAACTACTTTCCTATTTGAAGGACTGGAATACTAATATAAGGCTGGAATATAATCCAGTTTATAGACTTATCCTCAGAGGACAAAACTATCAGTACTGAGTGAGTGCACTGAGTGAGTGTAAGTTACAGAGATGTACATAACTGGGTTGACATAAGTAAAAATGTAATAGGTATCTTAACCATTTTAAAGCTCAACGGGTTGTCTGTTAAAGTGGTGTACTCCTCTCAATAAATATCTTCAAGCAGAGGCTGGACAATCACTTGTGAAGAATTTTAAAAAAGCATGCTTCAATCTTGTATTCAGAAACAATCAATTCTTTCTCTAGGTATGAATAGCATTTTTCATCATAAGTCCTTCAGAGTTATCTTAGATCATTGTATTGCTGAGAAAAACAGTCACTCATAGCTGAATATTTTACAATACTGCTATGCTGTTATTTTGTACACAGTACATTTCACTTTGTATGATCATGGAAATCTTTTCAGGTTTTTCTGAAAGCATCCTGTTCATCATTTCTTATAACACAGTAGTATTCCATCATAACCACATACAACAATTTATTCAGCCACTCTTCATTAATGGGCATCCCCTCAATTTCCAATTCTTGCCTTGAGAAAAAATGTTCTATAAATATTTTTGTATGTCCTTCTTTTTCTTGTTCTTATTCTTCTTTCTCCTCCTCCTCCTTCTCCTCCTCCTTCTCTTCCTCCTCTTCTTCATCCTCCTCCTCCTCCTTCTCTTCTTCCTCCTCCTCCTCCTCCTCCTCCTCCTCTTCTTCTTCTTCTTCTTCTCCTCCTCCTCCTCCTCCTCCTCCTCCTCCTCTTCTTCTTCTTCTTCTTTCTTCTTCTTCTTCTTCTTCTTCTTCTTCTTCTTCTTCTTCTTCTTCTTCTTCTCCTTCTTCCTCTTCTCCTTCTTCCTCTTCTTTTTTCTTCTCCTTCTCTTCTTCTTCCTCTTCTTCTTCTTCTTCTTTTTTCTTCTTCTTCTTCTTCTTTCTTCTTCTTCTTCTTCTTCTTCTTCTTCTTCTTCTTCTTCTTCTTCTTCTTCTTCTTCTCCTCCTCCTCCTCCTCTTCTTCTTCTTCTTCTTCTTTTTTCTTCTCCTTCTCTTCTTCTTCCTCTTCTTTCTTCTTCTTCTTTTTAATTTTCCTGTTTCTTCTTCTTTATCTCTTCTGTGACATATACCTAGTAGTAGTGTGCTTAAGTCAAAGGTTACAGATGCTTTTTATAGCCCTTTGGGCATTGTTCCAAATTGTTTTATGGCATAGTTGAATTAGTTCACAATTTTACCAACAGTGCATTAATGTCTCATTTTTCTTATATTCCCTTCAACATTTGTCATTTTCTTTTTCTGTTAAATTAACCAATCCAATAGATATGTGGTACCTCAGAATTGTTTCAATTTGCATTTCTCCAATCAATAGTTAGAGTATTTTAATATGGCTATAAATAAATTACTTCATTTTGAAAACTATTCCTATCTTTTGATCATTTGTTGATTGGAGAATTGCTCTTATTTTTTATAAATTTGACTCAGTTCTCTATGTTTGAGAAATGAGATCTTTATCAGAGAAACTTACTTCAAAATTCTTTTTTATAATTACTATTGCTAACTGTATTCTGCTCCCATTTATTCTGTTATTTCCCCCTGCTCCTCCTCAAAAATATTTTGCTTCTGACCACCCCTCCCCCCAAACAGACTCTCTTCTATCACTCTCCTTCCTTCTTATATGTCCTTCTCCTTCTACTTTCCTGCAGGGTAAGATAGATTTTTATACACAATTTAGTGTGTATGTGATTCCCTCTTTGAGTCAATTCTGATGAGTTAGATTCGCTAACTCCTCCTTTCTTCCCCCTCTTCCCCTCCCTTGCAAAAGGTTGTTCTTGCCATTTTTATGGCAACTTATATCATTTAATAATTTATATCATTCCACCTCTCCCTTTCCTTTTCTCCCAGTATATTTTTCTCACCCCTTAATTTAATTTAGATATGATCCCTTCATGTTCAACTCACACCTGTGCTTCTGTCTATATATACTCCTTCTAATTGCCTTGATAATGAGTAAGTTTTTATGAGTTACAAGTATCATACTTCCATTTAGGAATGTAAACAGATAAAGTTCATTAAATGCCTTATGATTTCCCTTTCCTAATTACTCCCTTATGTTTTTCCTAAATCCTGTTTTTGAAAATCTTTTTTTTTTTTCTATTTAGTTCCGGTCTTTTAATCCTGAATACTTGAAAGTCCTCTCTTTCATTAATATCCACATTTTCTCCTAAAGGATTATACTCAGTTTTGCTGGGCAGGTGATTCTTGATTGTAATCCTAGCTTCATTGCTCTCCAAATATCATATTCTAATCTATCCTTTAATATAAAAGCTGCTAAATCTTGTATTATCCTGACTGTTGCTCCACTATATTTCAATTGTTTTCTTCTGGATGCTTGCAATATTTTCTCCTGGACATGGAAGTTCCAGAATTTGGCTATAATATTCCTGGAAGTCTTTATTTTAGGATCTCTTTCAGGAGGTGATTAGTGGATTCTTTCAATATCTATTTTACCCTCTGGTTCTAGAATATTAGGACACTTTTCCTTGAAAATTTCTTGAAAAATAATATCTAGTCCCTTTTTTTGATCATAACTTTCAGGTAGTCCAATTATTTTAAAATTATCTATCCTAGATCTATTTTTAATGTCATTTCCCCCCAATGAGATATTTTACATTATTTTCAATCTTTTGATTTTGTTTTATTGTATCTTGATTTCTCATAAAATCATTGGCTTCTATTTGTTCAAATCTAATTGCTAAGGAATTATTTTCCTTAGTGAGTTTTTATACCTCCTTTTCCATTTGGCAATTCTTAAAGACATCCTTTTTCTTATTAGCTTTTTGCACATCCTTTTGGATCATTCTTATTTCTCTTTCCAATTTTTCTTCTCTCTTAATTGATTTTCAAAATCACTTTTGAGCTCTTCTATGGCCTGAGATCAATTTTTATTTTTCTTGGGGGCTTTGGATGTATGAGCTTTGACTTTCTTATCTTCTTTTGAGTGTGTGTTTTAATCTTCCTTGTCACCATAGTAATTTTCTATAATCAGAATCTTTTTCTGTTGTTTGCTCATTTTTCTAGCCTGTTTACTCAACTTTTAAGTCTTCTTTAAAGTAGGGCTTTGTTTCTAGGATGATGGGAGCAATGTCTCAAACGAAAGTGGTTTTGTGCAGCTATTTTTAGAAATCCTTCTAGGGCCCTGTAAGTTTGCAGTTCTTCCAAGGTGGCATGATTCAAGGAGGTGTGTTTACTATTGGTCTCTGAGTGACCAAAAGTACTCTTCTGCCCTGGAACTGTGAAGAAGGTCCCTGCTCCACTGTGGCTGAAAAGTCTAGTGTACTAGTTATCCTTCTGGCCTTGGAATTATGAGCCAGGCCTGTGTCCTGGATCTATATATGGGCTAAACCAGGGGTTCTCAAACTTTTTAAAATAGGGGACCAGTTCACTGTCCCTCAGACTGTTGGAGGGCTGGACTATAGTAAAAACAAAAAAACAACTTTGTTTTGTGGGCCTTTAAATAAAGAAACTTCATAGCCCTGGGTGAGGGGGATAATCGTCCTTAGCTGCTGCATCTGGCCTGCGAGCCGTAGTTTGAGGACCCTTGGAAGCAAAAGAGTTCTGCTAGCAAAGAGACTCCTGAATCTCCTTCTGCTGTTCAACTTCCTTATAATCTTTGGGCTGAAACTGCCAGAAGCTGCTGCTAATGCCATTTTGATTCCCAAGATCTGCTCCTGGTTTGCTGGGACTGTGCTGGTATAGTTTGCACTGCACTATGCTTCCCTCTCATCTTAGTGGGACAAATCTTTCCTGCTGATTCTCTAAATTGTTTCTGGTGTTTATTGGCTAGGAGGTCTGGAAACTGTCACTTCTGCACTGATTCAGAGGTTCCCAAGGACTTCTGGTCCGACCTGCCCCAGACTTTATTCGACTCTCACTCTGGTGGACAGATGTTTCTGCACATCTTCTAAGTTGTTTTCAGCTGGAAAATTGTTTTATTCCATCTTTTGTGGGTTCTGATGCTCTAAAGTTTGTTTAGAATCATCATTTAAAGGAATTTGTAGGAATTTGTGGGGGAGTTAAGGCATGTGCCTGCCTTTACACCACCATCTTGTTAACCAGCTGTTTAAGAGCCATCTTGGTTCTGCATCCCATGTTTTTACTTTTCTTTGCCAGTACTAGATAGTTTTGATAATTACTGGCTTATAATATAAAGATCTGGTATAGCTAAACCTCCTTCCTTTACATTTTTTCCACTATTTCCTTTGATAATCTTAACTTTTTGGCTTCCAAATCAATTCTGTTGTTTTTTTTTTTCCTAATGCAGTAAAAAAAAATCAATTTTTTGATACTTTAATCGATGACATTTAACATATAAATTAAGTTGGGTAAAATTGTCATTTTTATTATATTTGCCCTGCCTATCCATGAACAATTAGTATTTCTCCACCTATTTAAATCTGGCTATATTTGTATAAAAAGTTTTTTGGTAGTTTTGTTTATATTATTCTTGGGTATGTGTTGGCAGTGTGTACTTCCAGGTATTTTATATTTTAAATGAAGCTTTTTTTTTTTTTAATTATCTTGGCCAGTTCTCTTAATTTACCTGGCTCTTGCTTTTCTTATCTATAGATTGAAGTGACTGGACTAGTTGACTTCTGAGTTCTCATTCTGATGAATTTATGCCCCCAAATATTGGTATGACGTGATGGGAAGCATGGTTTCCGAGTTGTTTGAATTATGGCTTTGCTTTAATTGAACAAGTTCTTTCACTTTTCTTGACCTCAGTTTCCTCATCTGTTCAATAGGGAGACTAAATGATCTCTAAAGTTCTTTCTGTCCCTAAATTCTTTGAGTCTGTTTCCTGGTGTGATTCTGAGTTCTCTTTATCAAGCCATATCAAAGTGTTAAACATCCATATGTCTTTACCTAAGGACTTCCTTAGAAATGAGGTGATACAGTGGGTAATAGCTTAGAGATAGAAAGACCTGAATTCAAATTCTACTTTTGACACATCTTAGTTGAGTGATGCTGAATAAGTCATGTTGCCTCTTTCTGCCTCAATTTCTTCATCTGGAAAAAGAGGATTTTATGTCATATGTGAGGACTGAGTGAATACCATTGTAAAGTGCTTTGCAAATTCCAAAATCCCCTATAAAATCTAGTTGTGGTTGTTATTTCTTATTTCAGATCAGCTGTGAACAAACCCTTTCTCGTCATTTCTTTTGACCCTGAAAAGCAGCATTCCCCAAAGTGGCACTCCCCTTCCAAGGCCGTATTTGTGACATGAAGGGGAAGGATTCTTTTGCAGGTCACTGCATAGGAAAATGGGACACTGGTTCAGGCCTCTGTCCCTAATGGGGGAAGGCTTCTCAGCCCTGGCACTAGTCTTACCACTGGAAGACTCCGGGGGCTTGGGCTAGTTGGACATAGAAAATCATATGGACAATTGCCTTCCCCTTAATAAACGGTGCTCTAGGAAGCAGTGCTCTCTTAGCATCTCCTCGGCAGCCTCCATGACATGGCCATATTTAAAGACAAGGAGAGGGGGGGTAGATTGTTTTGAGTCTCACTCCATTGTCTCCACTTCTGTCCAGAGAGCATTTTCAGCCCTGAATACCTTGCCCTGTTGTTGCCAACTATAGGTGGTTCAGATGATCTTAAAATCCTTTCCCTTCCTTCATCCCTCCCAAGGGCAGGGCCTTCTCCCTGGATATGGTCAGGCCATGAACATAACCGTTTAAAGGCCTTTATGTTAGCCCTCCTTCCCACCCCCCCACCCCACTTCCCATCACCCCTCCCACCTTGTTTCAAAGCTCTGAGTATTGTCAGAAAGAAAGGGTACCATCTGGTTAGCCTTGTTTACTGCACACCCTGCCGGTTTGAGCTTATTAATCATATTTACCCAAGTATCTTAATTACTCCCTGTCTAGCAACTTGCTTTGCACTCAGCTGTTGACCCCTCTTTTTTTATTCCTTTCTATCATTAATCATCGGAGCAGCGTGGGTAGAGGAATTCCTGCAGCTTGGATTTTGCTGGCACCGTTACCACTCCCACTGAGGAGCGGCTGGGGTTCACGGCTGGTTCCTGACAAACTTCCTAATTAATCTGCTGAAGATCAGAGGAGGACTAATAGGAAATGAGTACTCTGTGTGGGACCCACCCCATTTCCTGTATGTGCGTGCATGCAGTGCACATGTGTGCATACGTACACACACTGCACACGTGTGTACCGTACCCCAACCCATTCAGCACAACATGGCTCCTGCTCCTGATGTCACTTACTTTCCATGTTTTGGGATTTTCCCCCTGACTTTGAAGGGCCCAAATACCCAACAAAGAACTAAATGGTGGAAAACTGTTCCTTTTGTTTTCTCCTAAACACGTTTCCTCCGTGCCCTGTGTCTGTGAAGGAAGGCAATAAGCATTTATTAAGCACTTACTATGTACCAGGCGCCGTGCTACAGATATTACAATTATTATCTCATTTGATTCCCACAACAGTGAGATAGATCCTATTACAATTCCCATTTTACAATTGAGGAAACTGAGGTGGACCGAAGTTCGTGACTTGACCCAGTGGAGTCAATACAACTGCTTTCTGCAGGAAGCCTTTCCTAACCCCTTCCCTGAGCCTTCCCTTTTAAAAAGTGTTTTCCTATTAATTAATTCCATACAAAGCTTGCCTTGTACATATTTGTTTGCATGTTGTCTCTTCAATTAGACTGTAAGTTCCTCGAGCAGAAGGGCTGTCCTTTGTCTCTTACTGTATCCCCATCATTTAGCGTGAATTAATGTTTACTGACTGATGGACGTGTCTGAGGACGGCTCTTTGAAGCAGACCCCTACAACCCTCGGCCAAGCACTCGATCCCCTCAGTTACCCGGCTACTCCATTATCATCATTAATTTTGGTGCGCTATAACTGGGCTCTCTTCCGCCCTCCTTGAGATCCATGGAGCAAAAGATGCCGCCTTTAGGCCACAGGAAGGGAAATTTAGGTCGGCAATACTTCGCATCCTGTTGGAGATTCTCGGCCTTCTTGGCTTACTCGAATTTCCAGCAGCGTTTTGGAACTAGAACTTTCCAAGCTCACGTACAAATGGCCAAAAAAGAACCGGAGATGTTGAAATGGGAAAATAAATCATTCCTCTTCCTCGGCCTTCGGCGCCATTTTGATTCCTCCGACCTGCCTCATTTTCAGGGCGCCCTGGAGCAGGTCGGAACTCCTGCGCACCGAGGTGGATTGGGAGCGGAAGAGGCCGGGCCTGGCTTTGGGCCGGAGGGGCCCTGGAGGCCTCAGCAGGATATGATTCGTGAGCAAACCGAAGGTGAGCGGGCCTAAGACAGTGGCTCAGGCCTCCGGGGTGAGCCTCGGCTCTGACTCCCGGCAGCACCCCGGAGAAGCCACGTGACCTCGGGCCGCCCACGGCCGCCCACGCGCGGCCCTTTTCTAATTGGCAAACCTGGTCTGCGCGCGTGATCTCCGAGGGCCCGCCAGGGCTGGGGGAGGTCGCGAGCCGGGACGAGGCCGGCAGGGCCCGGCTGGTTCTCTTTCCGACCTGTCATTTATCGGGGAAAGCCCGGGGCCGGCTTCCGCAGGCCGGGAGACGCCATTAAGGAGCGTAATTTGTTGATCCAGGCTCTCCTTGCGTCTCAGTGCAGAGAGTGGCATCGTTTTCTTTATGACCTCGTAAAGTCACAGCCGAGAGGCCGATTTGGAAAACAAACTGCCTCAGGTTGACAGATAATTAGATACAGGGGACGTATTATATGCCTTTGCATATAAATGTGCTCCGAGGCGCGCTGGTTCATCTGAAGTTTAGGTTAAAGGAGCGCCAGGTATTCCTGACACATCAGGATATATATTTTCATACAGGCTCGGGCGCTGCGTTGGTTTTATAGCCCTTTCATCCTGGCGCTGACGGATGTGGTGGGAGCGTAACCCGAGCTGGAGGGGCAGCCGGCCGCTCTGCCCCGCCTGGGCTCCTTCTCCTTGCTCTCTGGTCCTCCGGGGAAGCGCCGCGGCCTGAATGTCTGGTGGCAAGGGGAGAAGAGTCCTGAATCTGCTCCTTTTCCTTCCTTCTTCCTTCCTTTCTTCTTTCTTTCCTCCCTCCCTCCCTTCCTTCCTCTCTCCCTCTTCCTTCCTTCCTTTCTTCTTTCCTTCCTTCCTTCCTTCCTTCCTTCCTTCCTTCCTTCCTTCCTTCCTTCCTTCCTTCCTTCCTTCCTTCCTTCCTTCCTTCCTTCTTTCTTCCTTCCTTCCTTCCCTCTCTCTCTCCCTCCCTCCTCATTCACTTCCTCCTTCTCTCTCCCTTTCTTCCCTCCTTCCTTCTTCCTTCCTTCCCTCCTATCTTTCTTTCTTCTTTCTTCCTTCCTTCCTTCTTCCTTCCCTCCCTCCTTTTCTTCCTTCTCTTCATCCCTCCCTCCCTTCTCACTATCTCTCCTTGCTTCCTTCTTTCTCTTCTTCTCTCCCTCCCTTTTTCTTCCCTTCCTCCCTCCCTCCCTTCCTTCCTTCCCTCCTATCTTTCTTTCTTCTTTCTCTCCCTCCTTCATTCCCTACCTCCCTCCTTACTCCCTCTATCTCTGTCTTCTTCCCTCCCTTCCTTCCTGGAAGGAACTTTGTAAGACTGGACTAAGTCTCAGCAGCATTGAACATTTGAGACAAGAGAAAAGATGAAGATGCCTTTTTGCCAAAGGCCCTGGAGGCTGGCTGTTAGCAGAGGTGGCACTTGCCTGGCACCGATAGTTTGAGTACTTCTGAAAGGCTGGGCCTGCAAAGAGCACCCTTACCATTTGAGGGGATTCCCTTTATTTGGCAGAACCTGAAGCTAAGGTAAATTTTGGAAGGAGCCAAAGTTTGGATCGTTGTCCCCTAAAGCCAGAGTGCTCCCTCTTGCCTAGTTTCTGCTTGTTTTAAGGAATTACTAGGGTCTGTAGATGTACCATAATGATCGTATAGTCTCTCCTCTCCTTTAATAATCACTGTATCCAGGTATTAGATCTTACAAGTTTCAGAGCACTTTACCTACATTAACTTATTTTTCTCTCAAAAATGTGAATGTCACTTACTTGACGCATAATGACCTAAGCTTTTCCCCTGTTTTCAAATCCAGCACTCTTTTTATTGCAACATAGTAAGTTGTTGTGGTTATTATTTTATATGAATTCTGATATTATCAATGAAGGGAGCTCCATGCATATCACTTCCTTAATTAATACATGTGGGTGATTTTTTGTGGCTTAGTTTCAGAGTTGCCTGGTAGCACTGAGTAGTGAGGTAACTTGCCAGGGTCATACAGCCAATGTGTTTCATACGTGAAGCTTGAATCTAAGTCTTCCTAACTTGAGGTCACTCTGTCTCTGTCTCTCTGTCTGTCTCTGTCTCTGTCTCTCTGTCTGTCTCTGTCTCTCTGTCAGTTTCTCTCTGTTGCTCTCTCTGTCTGTCTCTTTCTCTGTCTCTCTGTCTGTCTCTCTCTCTCTCTGTTGCTCTCTCTCTCTCTTTCCCAGAATATTTTCTCTCTCTCTCCCTCCCTCTTTTTTTTTTTTCTCTCTCTCTCTCCCAGAAAATACACAGCTGGGCCACAGCCCACAGGACATACTAGAATGGTACATGTTGGGGAAATGGAGATGTCCAAATCTGAAGATTGTTATCATACCTATTAACAAATATTATTGTCTTTCATTTTCCAGATGCCAAGAAAGAGACCATACCTTGTTCCAGATCACATAGAAAACATAAGAGGATTCAGATATGGATCCTTGGCTACCAAATCCTGAACCCTTCCCATTACAATGAAGAGGTGTCTGAGAAACCTATTCATGTCATACTAGGGTATAAAAGATGTGTACAACTTATTATTCTTTTCAAAAATATTTATATTAAAAATTGCTCAGAGAGGATCTTTACTTAATGAGATGTAGATTTTCAGGAATCAGTAGGAGAGAGATTTCTGCATAGGGGAGGAGACCTCTGCTATATTGCATCATGTACATGACAGGTAAGGCTGATTGCCCTGCTGCCCATGTAGCAAACTTTTTTTGTCCCATGCTATAGCCATCCATCCTTCCTTGTAAGTGTTTCTTGGCCCACCTTAGATTCATCCCTTTGTCCTTGACACAGGTGTATTTCTTTTCTACAGGCCAATTTGAAAGGCTAAGGAGCTGGAAGAGTTCACTTTGGGAAAATGACTTGAGAAGTGTTTTGATTGAGATCTGCCGCCTCCCCATGTCAGGTCATTCAGTGATCTCTGAGAAAGCCTGACACTTTAAGAGAAGGAAAAGCAAAAGAAAAAAAAGAGGAAAAAAGTAAGCCTTATAGACCCAACCCTAAGGCCCATTGAAAGAGATGATATAAATAGAGTTGCTGTCACTTTGATGAATTAAATCCTTCGTTAATTAGGATGCATCGATTTAAGGGTTTTCCAAGCAGATAGTCCTCCCCTCCTTCCTGGCAAGTTGAAGCAAGGAGAGGAGGTACAAGAAAGATAGTTTTCTTGGTTCCTGGGCTACTTAATTCTCTCTGTCATTAAGCTTTCACCCTTTATCTTCTGATTTGGGTATCTCCATTTCCCCAACATGTACCATTCTAGTATGTCCTGTGAGCTGTGGCCCAGCTGTGTATTTTCTGGGAGAGAGAGAAAGAAAAAAAAAAGAGGGATGGAGGGAGAGAGACAGTGACAGAGACAGAGACAGAGACAGAGATACAGAAACAAAGACACCAAGACTCAGAGAGAACAATAATAGAGAAAAACAGAGAGAATACACAGAAAGATAGGCAAAGAGAGACACACAGAGAAATGGAGATACACACAGAGAATTGACCTATACATATGTTTTGGGTCTGTAGTCTTTTTCCCAGAGAATAACCAGAATTGAGGAGGGGAGGAACAGATTGTAAGGATGCACTAAAGTTCTGGGATTTAGAAATAATAGTTCCAGGCAAGAATTGGTTACAATTCTTGTCTCAGATTAGATCAACTCAAAATTACAGAAGGTGGGAAGCATCTCAGAGGTCATTAAGTTCAACATTATTTTTTTATAAATGAAAACACTGAATCCCAGACAGATTAAGTGTGGTGGTGTATTTTGCATGGGGAAGAGCTCCGGTTCAAATCCAGGTTTTCTGCATTTATGTCCAATATTCTTTCCTCTGTTGTTAGCTAGAGAAGACAGGTGTCTGAGGGCCTAATAATAATGACAACTAGGATAAAAATAGCTAGCTTCATAGAATAAAGTCTGTAAAGATATTTAATAGATGCTATCTTATCTGATACTCACAAATAATTCTCTAGGTAGGTATATAGGATTGAATTTCTACTCCAAAAACCTAATTTATTATATAGACCACATAAAACTTCAGTTTAATTCTTCAGTTCAATCCAGAAAACATTTATTAAATACCTAATATATACAAAGTGCTATGCTGGGTGTTGGGATTACAGAAATTAAAAAATGACAAATCACTGTCTTCAAAGAGTTTTTATTCTACTGGAGCTGTCCTATGTTCCTTTCTTTCCCTCCTTCCTCCCTTCCTCCTTCCTTTCCTCCTTCTCTCCTTTCCCTCCCTCCCTTCTCTTCCTCCTTCTTTTTGTTCCTTCTTTCCTTCTGTTCCTTCCTCTCTTCTTTTCTTTCTTTTTTTCCTTCCTTCTTTCTTTTTCTCTCCCTTTATCCACACATAGTCTTAACTATATATGCTCTGTCCAAAAGAATATAAATTTTGATAGCTAAAATCTCCTGAGATATCTTGGGATTTATGGGTTAGATTTCTTTTTTGAGGACTATACCTTGAACCCAAATTATTCTGGCTCTCATTGGTGGCCAATAATAGGTTCCAGCCCAAACCTCATTTGTTCATTGTTTAGATTCTAATGGTTGAGACTAAATGTAAATGGCAAATGATGCTGTTTTGTCAGAAACCCTTAGGGTCTTCCACTCCCAGATTGATTTTTTTGACTAGGCAAAAAGCTATTCTTTGCCTCATTCTTAGCTAGTCTTAATCACTCAACAGAGTTGCCTCAGACAAACTGAGACCTACTAAAAAAGTCCAAAGTCTCTCATTCCATCTAGGGCCATCTTCACTCATCCTGATCTATATTTTGCCACTGGACCCAGATGGCTCTGGAAGAGAAAATGAGGTTGAAGACCTTACATAAGCCTGCCTTACTTAAATCTAATTAACTTGCAAGTCATGATATCACCTCACAAAGCTATGGTCATCTTTGAGAATAAATGAGAGTGGAGTCATATCATATAACCAGATAAGGGTAATATAAGATAGGGGTAAGGCTGAAGGAGAGAGCCAGAAAAAGTCCCCCAAGGAAATTGATGTGGGAGAGAATACTTTTAGTTGAGTGAATCAAGGAAGACTTTATAGAATAGATAAGGTTTGAAATCTAAGACTAAATCTTGAAGAAAACTAAGGATTCTGAGGACCAGAAGTGAGGGAGGAGTACCTTTCAGACAAGAAGGGATGACTTGAATAAATATCTGGAGGAGGAAAATAGTATGTCATGTTTGATGGACACTCTGTTGTCTAATTTAGCTGGACTATAGTATGCATACAGTATAGGTTGGAAGCAGATTTGTCAAGGCCTTTAAATGCAAGATTAAGGAGTTTATATTATCCCATTAGCAATAAAGACCAGTAGAATTTTTTGAGTAGAGAAGTTGAGGTAACCAATTGCTGGGACTTAAAGGAGATTTCAGAGAAAAATTAGACACGTCATTCATTTCTAAAAGTATTAAGTCCTCTTGATTTGGTGTGTTTAAATTAGAGCTATGGGCTAGGAATATGAAGCCAGGGACCACAAAGAAAAGAATCTAAGTCGTCACTCCTTCCCTCTTTGCTCATCCCCACTCCCATCCCACCATGAAGCATCAAGAGACATTTCCAAACTAGGATAGCATCTCCTTTCAAATGGGAGGCTATCGTCTGGCCTGTCCAAAATGTGATGGAAACTAAAGTGGCAGGAAGGAAAAAAAGGGAAGAAAAGAGAAGAAAAGGAAGGAAGAGAAGGGAAGAAAAAAAGAAGGTAAAGGAGGGAAGGGAAGGGAAGGGAAAAGATAATTCAGGGATATTATCAGTAAAACAGCACAGTGATCTGTTGACCAAAGCAGGAAGAGTCACTGAAGATCATGATATACAAAGGACTTCTAATTGAGCATAGGTATATTTTTATAACTTTTGCTACTTAGGAGACAGACTGGTGGATCTTTTTGAGCTCAGGTGTTCTTAACTACAATGTGTGCTATACCAACTTGGTGACCACTTATAGTGAATTTCTGTGGTGAAACCCCAGGAGCCAGGATGGGTTGATCATCAGGTTGCTTAAGTAGGAGTGACTTGGTTCAGATCAGAAGTGAAGCAAGTTAAATCTCCTGTGTGAAGCACTATTGGATTCAGGATCCAGAGTAGCCTATATAGTCATCTTGGATAAAATAGGGAGATTCTGTCCTTAAAGGAAACAAAGAGATTTTGGGGAGGACATTGGTGTTGTGTAACACCAAATTCTCAAAAAATTTGATGGGTGAGTTTTTTTGGTTCATCAACATTGCATGTCTTGGGGATACAGAAGAGGTCTAGGTGGTTACAGGAAGGAGGAGGATCCTCCAATGCATCTGACTGGTTTCTACCTCTCAATTCAAAAGCCCCCAAAAAGCTATTCTGTAAATCTTCATGGGAAGTAATTGTTTTTAAGATGGAAGGTTTCTGTCTGATGCATAAAAGGGAAGGGAGTAAGAGGAAGGGACATAGTTAGGACTAAAACAGTTTTATACAATAAAGATCAGGTACAAAATCCTGTAGGACTGAAATAGTCTGACACATGATTTATGAAACCAACAAGCCAAATTATCAAGTATTTATTATGTACTTATTATAGCTTTGGCATTGCATTAAATACTGGGAATACAAATTCACATAAAAAAATTCTGTTCATTCTGAGGGTGAAAAACAGCACATAATAGGGAGCTAAAATGAGGAGGGGATGTGTGTGAGATGAGAAATACAGAGAATCAGGATTAGATTTAAGAAAAGAGTGAAAGTGGTATATGAAGATAATGGAATATCATTGTTCTATAAAAGTGATGAACAAGCTGATTTTAGAAAGGCCTGGAAAGATTTACATGAACTGATGCTGAGAAAACAAGCAGAACCAGAAATACTTTGTACACAATAACAGCAAGAATGTGTAATGATCAACTAAGAAAAACTTGATTTTCTCAGTGGTTCAGTGATCCAAAGTAGTCCCAATAGACTTTGAATAGAAAATGCTATCTGCATCCAGAAAAAAGAGCTATGGAATTTGAATGCAAATCAACCCAAGCTATGTTCACTTCTTTTTTGTTTTTTGTTTTTCTCTCCCATAGTTTTTCCCTTTTGTTCTGAATTTTTTCTCCCAACGTGATTCACAAAATTAAATGTATTAAAAATAAATACATTTTTTTTAAAAAGAAAAGAGTGGAGGAATAAACTTGGGCATTTTTTTCAAAATGAAGATTATGGGAGGAAGTCAACAATTGGATGAAGGAGCCATGAGGAAAAGGGAGCTTCCAGAGTGAGAAAACTGTTGGAACATGGAAGAAAAATCTGGAAGAAAAATCATTTGCCCCCACTGACTTTATCTCAAGACCTATAGTACGAGGTATTCTAAGAAGCAATAAAACTGGTAAGAGATGTTGGCCATTGCTCTCCAGAAAATTTATTTTGGCAGATGTGTGAAGGATTTATTGGAGAAAGGAGAAAGTAGAAATAGGGAGATCTAGGAGGGTAGTGTAATAGTACAGGTGAGAGGTGATGAGAATCTGAACTAAGGTGACTGCCATGTAAATGAACAAATGTAAGAAATGTTTAAATTGAATTGAAAAAACTTTAGAACTTGTTGGATATCCGGAGAGTTGTGATGAGGATAAAGTAAAGGATGGAGTTGAGAACGTGAGTTAACTAGAAAGACGGTACCTGTAACAGAAAGTTTGAGATAAAAGAAATTGTACATAGTAGGCATTTGATAAATATGTATTAAATTGAGTTGAATTGTTCTGGGAAGCTGATAGTAAGCTCATCATTCATCATATCAAGGATTTAGTATCATTCTTCGCTGACTTGGCAAGTATAAATAATTTTTAAATGTTTTAGACTACAGTTCCATTACATTTATTAGTTATCATTGTGTTCCAAGAAGTTTATGAGAATATGCTGAGGAATAATTATGATGATCCTGGGAGTCTCTGGGATAGCTACAATGTGGGCTCTGGGGAAAGAAGATTCAACTGCTCCAGGGAATAATGGAAGGAAACTATGGCTAGTGCCTGAGTCATAGTAAATGTTTAACTGATGCTTCTATCTATCTTTCTATTGATCTATCTATCTTTAGATCATTTAAGAGTTTCCCCTCTTCAAAAGCCTACAATGGTCTAATGCAGAAGCCAGCTCCAGAGGATGTAGAATAAGTTATTCATGATACTTCCTGATCATCTCCTTGCCATGGCCTTAATCTCCAGCCATTTTCACTTGCAACAGAAGTTTGGTCTGTGTCTGTGACTGCGTCACTCACTGGTTCTGTAGATGAAGTTTTGATTTTTTGCCAGGACTTTTCTCACCCATGTCCTCATCATGTTTGGGTACTCTCTTTCCTTCGTAGCATCCCTTTATGTGTTTTCTTTTTCCATTAGAATTTAAACTCCTTGAGGTCAGGCTTCCTTAAATATCTTAGTTTGCTTATACTTGTATTGCTACTGCTTAGCCAAATGCCTGGGATATAGTAAAGGCTTAACAAATGCTTGCTTTATCTGTCTGTCTGTCTATCTATCTATCTATCTGTCTGTCTGTCTGTCTATCTGTCTGTCTGTCTGTCTGTCTTCCTGTCCATGTGTATGTATGTATGTATGTATCTTCCTGCCTATGTATGTATTTGTCTGTCTATTCATCCATCCATCCATCCAGTCTGTGGGAGAACCACAGCAATCCAGATTCACAGAACACTGGAGTTGGGGGGGGGGAACCTCAGAGGTCCAACCCCAGCCTATCCTCAGCAGTAATTTTTCTGCAACAACCACAAAAAAATGGTCAGCTTGCCTTTGCTTGAAGATCTTCATGATAGGGAATGCATCCCTTCCTAAGGCAGCCATTCTCCTTTCAGGTAGTGCTAATTGTTAGAAAGTTTTTCCCCTTACAGGAAGCCAAAGTGGGCTTCTCTGCCTGTTCTCTCCCCCTCCCTTTCTTCCCCCCTCAGTTCTGCCCTCAGAGGACATGAGGGACAAGGAGACAAGGGAAGATAAAGAGGAAGAGAGGAGTGAGGAGAGTAAAGGGAGGAGAGGAGGGTGAGGGAAGAGCAGGAGAGAGAGAAAGTGCTGTGCTGTGTGGATTATTGTGTGTTTGTCATCTGGAATGGTGTAAGCTGTAGGTACAGCATCTCCTGCTCATGATTTATGGTCCCTGTCAGGCAGTGCCAGCGCTTTGTCTGCTGTAGCGTGGAGGATGAATGCATTGCTGTCATCTTGGCCAGGCCAGCCTTTCTCTCTCTCTGCTCCGTACGCTCGCTACCCATTTCACGCCAGTGAACATAAACAATCTTTTGTAAACCTGACAGTCACACTTGCTTCTTTGGAAACATAAAGCAGAAATGTATGACTCGGCTTTCATTACCCAATTTCCTACGCTATATAAAAACACTCAGGAAAGACATGTAAGTGGTCACCAAACCTGGGAAATGGAAGTGTCCGAGAGGAAGAAAGGAGGAGGGTGGGGGTAGAAGATTGAGGGGCTGGTAAGGAGAAGAAATGATGTGTCTAACCCTACCACATCCTTCCCAGAAAATGTTGGCTGATAAACTGGGCCATCCAGACACATAATTATATTACATTTCTGAATAATAGACATTTCCTGCCTGAAGTGTTGCATTTTTTTCCCCTTCCCTTTAACCCAGAGTTCAATCATGAAATAGTCTTGAGATCAAAGCCTGGCTGATAATGTTCCTTTGTTATTTTTTTCCTCCTCCTCCTTTCTCTCTCTCTCTGTGTCTCTCTCTCTCTGTCTCTCTCTCTCTCTCTTTTCTTCCCTCTCTTCCTCCCTCCCACTCTCCCTGTCTTTGTCAGTCTGTCTCTCTTTTGTTCTCCTCCCACTGTCCCCTCTAGAAACTGTACTATATCCAATGTCTGACCTCTCTTTTTAAAAAAGTCATTATTGTCTTCATTATCATTTATGTTCCAGAAGGTTAGAAGATTCAAGTGAAAAATCCACAGTACATTTTGAATGTCCTTGAGCCCAATAGCCATGGAACAGCAGTTAAAAAAAAAAAAAAAAAAAAAGCAAAAACAAAACAAAATTAACCCCCCCCCAAAAAAAACCAACCCCCCCCCAAAAAAAACAAAGCTATTCACCAAAGAAAGTTTAAGAGATTAGAAATTAGGGAAACAGTCTACTTACTCAACTCTAATTTTTATTTTCTGCCCTTGAAGATACCAAGACATACCCTACCCATTATGCTTCTTTCTTGACAGGATCTTGTTTCTCTCCTCCAAGGGTTCATGCACACCGGAGAGGCAAAATAAGTACAATCTCCCTTCCTGCAATTTTTTTATATTTAACCATAGGATTTAGGTCACATTGGATTGAAATTCTTCAGCTTTAGGTTGAAATCTGGACAAAAAAATCAATAGGCCCAGGGGTTTTTGGCGGAACTTCATTGATTGTGTGTCATTGGTAGGGTTGGAAAGAATATCATTGTAGTTATTTTTTCCAATGAATAACTCAAACTATATTTTCACTTTATTTTAATACTTAAAGTGGATATCCCAAAAGTCTATGAACTAAATTATGAAGTTCATTTGCATATTTCTGTCTGGGCTCAGCCAAATAACTTTCTGCATAGTGCTGAGCAAGTCACTTGACTTGTAGCTACTTATGTTTAAATGGAGGGAAAGTGCAATTTGTATCTGTTGGGCTATTGAAGATGACTAGTTAATTTAATAGATACTAATCTATGGCTACCATAAGTCTCATGTTGTAGAGCAGTTGTGGGGGCATGTAGAAGTTTAATATATGGATCTACTTTCTGAAGAAGCTCACAGTTTATTTGAAAAGACCTTTTTGAATGGCTGGAGAGATTGATCTACTATTTCATTGACACTGAGAATTCTGTGTTAGGAAACTTCTTTCACCAATCTCAATAAAATGCTTTTTCAATATGGAAGTTCAATTAAAGGAAGGGACTTCAAAGTAGAGAAATCATCTAGATTAAGTTCTACAATTTATAGCTTCAGAGGGATGCATGGGATCTTGATTGGTTTAATGACTTATGCAAGCTCACTGATTCAATATGTGTCAAAGGTGGGTCTTGAACCCAGGTTAGCCCTCTACATGATCTACTATATTCATTTGCTCTATAGCCAATAAATTAAGTATATATAAAATTATATATTAAGTTTTATATATATGTGATATATAACATATATTAAATTATGTATATTACATTTTACCTATTTAGTATACATAAAAATTAATGAGTGTCATGAAACAGGCATGACATTTCCCTCTTTCAATCATCTTGAGAAATGCTACTCATTTGTGAAAACTCATTTCATTACATCCATGAAACAGTCTAAATCACTTTCCATTGATCTCTCCTAACTTAACTTGTAGCAGTTAGGGGTCAAAGGACTTAGTGTTGATAGGGACCTTGGAGATCATATAATCTAACCTCCTCATTTTATAGATTTGGAAACTGTGACCCAAATCCCCAGCCTTGAAGCCTTGTTTGTGGTCACATAGAGAGTAAAGAGCAGAACTAGATACTAAATCCAAGTTGTTTTTTGTTTTTTTTTAAATTCCAAATCCAACATTTTTCCATTTTACTCCTCCTGACTCGACTCATTTGATAATTCATCATATACTACTTTGTGACATCTCTTACATGGTTGTCTTGTGTTGCTGTTTAAGGTTTAATGTCTTCATGTCTTGTCTTTTCCACTAGATTGTAAATTTCTTGTAGGTAGGAATGGTGACATACTGCTTTGGAGCCTTGCACATAAGGGGAATCCGATACACCTGTTGATTAAAAGCCAAGTATTGAAAACCATAACCTTTATTCTTTAAGAAAACCCATGCTTTTCCTCACTGTAACATGCTGCTTTGGGCCTCTCTTGCATCAGTGAACCATCTTTCCTCCTCTTGCCCCCTGGCTGGTACCATGCAACCACAACCCTAGCAAACAAGACTTGAGCGCTTTCTAGGCCTATGGTGTGTAAGGACATAAAGAGGAAATTCATGAAGGCTCTTAACGGGGATATACAGACTCTGATTTCTTCAGTGCCGGAGGAACCTTCCCTCTGTTATTGTTAGGCGGGTACGCCGGGTAAATAAACTAAACGGGATGAATTTAATACCTGCCAGGCAGCAGAACAAATGTAGTTGATCTTGCTGATACTATATAAAAGGCAGGCGAATGGATCCAGTTTGGTCCTATGGTGATTTATAAACATTTTTCTTTTCTAGTTAATTTTGACTGGGAAGGCCTTTCCTTTGCTCTAAGGGGAAAGATACTCCCTTAAACAAGTCCTTACTTCCCTGGTCCTTAGGTCTTAGGAGGTAGGGTTTTTGTTTTTGTTTGTATTGGGAAGTATATGGAAAAGGAATGTGCATGCTACAGGGAGGCAGGTATGTCTTGCTTTAAGACAAGTTGGTAAATGATAATTGGGACTTAGTTCAAGGTGTTTTGAGAAATCATGATCATAAATGACTGTTATATAGTACTTGACAGTTTCACTTGACAATAATTGACAATGACCTTAAGCCATTTGAGCCTCATAATAGTGAGGTAAGTGAAAATATTATTTTATCAACTTTACATATGTGGAAACTGAGGCATACAGAAACCATATCTCTATACACTAGAAAAATGAATACATTCAACTTTGAGATTTGTCCCTGTATGTCCCCTAGTTGGTCCCAGGCCATGCTTTACAATCCCATCCAGCCACTACTTGGACATAAGAACCTACCTAATATGGGCATCTTGTCATTTGTTTAGTTGCTCTATATATTTCTTTTCCCCCTTCCATCTCTTACTCTTATCCACAGATCAATTAAGATGAGATATTACCATTTCTATTGAAAAGGGTGGCAAGTTAACAAGCATTTATTAAAAACTCACTTTGTACCAGCTATTGTGCCATCTACTGTGCAAAGTCCTGGGAATACAAATGGGAAGATTCATTGCCCACCATCCTTGTGACTGCCTATGACAGAGCTTCTTAACTTGGAGTCCAAGAGAATTGTAGGTGGATTTCAAGGGGTTCATCAATTTAGAGGAGGAAAAACATTTTGTTATTTTTATTAATTTCTATCTGAAATCTAGCATTTCATTAAGTCCTGAATATAGACAACAAAGATGATTCTGAGAAGGCATCTATTGTTAGTCTTTCATTTTTTGAAGAGGATCAGTAACATCATGGGTGATGATTTGTGCATGAATTGAATTGAAAAGAGGCAGAGTGCCCAAAGTCCTCAGTCTCACTCTCTCTTCAGAGACATTGAGATCCAATGGTGGGACAGTGGCCTAGGATGCTGTGAATGATCACGGTATCTCCATTTCTGACCAGCTCTGAGTGCTCCAAGCTCTTGCTTCAGCCACCTTCATGGCAGTTGAAACAAATTGTGCTCCCTTGCCTATTCCCCCAGGGAAAGTCATGGTTGGGTTGACATCCCCCTGACTCACCCACAGGTAAGCCTCTTGGTTACCCTCAACCTGGTCGAGTCCATCTCCTGAGAGAGTTTTTACCAGGTATGGCCACTGTGTGTGCTGTAGCTTCTTAGAGCCATGGGTACCAAGTAGACACTAAAGCGGGAAGAACATCCCTGAAAATGACTCAGCCAGCCCCACTCCCTGAATACTCCATGTAGCCCGAGGAAGACATAACACTCACAAGAAAGTTAATAATCTCTGATCTGGTAGTCATCTACTTTGTGGGCTCATGGCCCCTTTATATCTTAAGCATTACTGAGAACCATGAAGAGCTTTTGTTGATGTCAATCAATAAAGATTTATTCAACACTTACTCTGTGCTAAACATTGTGCTAAATGCTGAAGATAGCCAAGAAAGGCAAAAGGTAGTTTCTCCTCTCAAGAAGCTTACAGCCCAATGTGGGGGACAGCATAGCATGCAAATAACTCTGTGCAAACAAGACATATGGGATAAATTGGAGGTGATCAATAAAGGGAAAGCTCCAGCATTGAGAGAGATCAGGAAAAACTTGTTGGAGAAGGTGAGATTTTGTCTAGAACCTGAAGAAAGCCAGGGATATAACCCATACTTTTGAATTATAGCTATTGATATTTATACTATTAAAAATGAAAGGTTTTAGTATTATTATAAATATAGTTTTGATCTTTTGGAGCCCCAGAAAGCAAATGAACAACAAACCTTACTTTGAGAACTGTTGCTTTGGCTTAACATAAAAGCATCCTATTCCCTTCCCTATATGTATTATATTCCTTTTATTTGAAGCCAAGGACAATTAGTTATGTGCTGTTTTCCCAGAGTCTAAGAGCATAGTGGCTCTTATTTGGCAGGTACTTTAGAAGTATGTGTGAACTGATTGATTGAATAAAAGGAGAAGTAATTGTGTCAATGCCTGTAAGAGGTGAGCTCTGGACTTGAACTCACATCTTCTGATCCTGAATCTAATATTTTCCTTAGAATATCTGTTTAGATTCTCAAGCTACAGTGTAAAGAGGCACACTACTATATTGTCATGAGCCAATATTATTATAAGGAAGAGACCCCGGGCTTTGGTCCAAGGTTAGTAAATTGAAATTTTTTTGACTCCAGCTTAGTGCAGCCTCAGTTTAGTCAAGATATTATAATATATTGCATATATAATTATATTTTTGAGGTATGTATGTAGCTTTAAGACTTTTTTTTTAGCCCCTTTACTCTAAAATAGCCATCTGATTTTTATGTTTGCCTGATGAAGCAATGTAAAGCAGTAGAAAGAGTCTAGCAATTGCTAGACTTGGGTACAATTCCTGGTTCAGTTACTTTTTGCTTATATCTACACTTCTGTTTCCTTATCTGCAAAATGAGGCTAGTCAATGAGATGACTTCTAAATCTAGCTCTACATCTAGACTTCTAAAGGAAAATTTCCTACTTTCCTTCTATGTAGTCAACCTTCTTGCATACTAAGTGTAAAGAAAAATTTATCTTGATCTAATTCCCTGAAATAATTAGTAAAAGTAGGAAGTGACCAAATGATATGTATCCCTCAAAGAGCCATTATAATGATGGCCTTATGGTATCTCCAGTGTCCTGAAGTCTCTATCCCTCTCCTCCCACTTCCTTTCCAAACCAAGAATGCCATTTGCCTGGACATGGCCTATGTTGCTTGTCCCATGTGAAAAAAATCCCTAGTTATGCATAGTTCATATAAAAGCACAGAATTTGGAAACACAGGAATTAGTTTGAATATGTTGCTTGTGCCCCCATTAATTAATCAATTCATCTCATTTGGTCCCAGTTTCTTTACAATTTAAGTTAGATGGGATAGGCTAGAGCAGGGATTCTTAATGTTTTTGTTCCATGTACTCTTTTGGTAGTCTGGCAAAGACTATGATCCTTTTAAGAACAATATTTTTAAATGTATAAAATAAGATATATAGAATTACAGAGCAAACCAATTTTATTGAAACACAGTTATCAAAATTAACAAAAATAATAACAAAAAAGGATAAGGACCCCAGATTAATAAGCCCTGATCTAGAGACTCTTCAATATTTCTTCTAGTTCCAAATTCTAGGAAACTGGAAAATGTAGGCACAGATAGTTCTATTATAACCGGATTAAAGAAGACTCCAGGGCAAAAATTTTTCAGGGGCCTCTTATGTCTTTGAGAGAAGGTGCGCAAGGCTCTACAGGGCCCCAGGAGAGCCCTTGAACTGTGTCTGAGAGGCAGAAGCATCAGTCCTCATGAGATTTCATTTCAGTGTTAATGAAACCAAGAAACTAGGAAAGTGTATTTTTTTCCCTAAAAAAATTCACCTCAGCCTTTTTCCTCACCCTGAACATATTTCTCTGGTGAAAACCACTGTGTTTTTAATTAAGGATTCAATAATTTTCCTTTTTTTTCCTCCTTGAAACTGCCCCTACTTTGTCTCCCGACAATTCCCTCCTTCTTCCCTGCTTTTCCCCTCTTCTTCGTCCTGTCTCCTCTTCCCTCAGTCTTTTTTTCCTCCCAGGTCTATCATAAAAAGAAAACTTTGGAAACAAAAGCTGGCTCTGTGGCAGCCTTAATGTCCAATGTTTGCTATAGTGATGATGGAAATATTTCACTGACAGATCCCTGGAGATGATGTACATACAGAGCACTGGTTTTGAGGAGCTGGGCTTGAGGTCTGGTTCTTCCACTTACTTCACTTTAGGGAAGTCATATGATCAGAGAATATAAAGTAGAGACCTCGGACATCGTCCAACCCAACCTCCAGTTTTTTTGCAGGAGGAGAAATCAAGCTTTTTAGTGTCTGAGGCAGGATTTGAGTCCTGTTTTTTCCCAAAAATTAACAACCTCAAACCCCTCAATTCATACTTGCCCAGTCTGTAAAGTGGGAATAATACCTGTATTGTCTACTGCAGAGAATTATTGTGAGGATTAGATTAAACAGCATATAAAGTGCTATATCAACTGTTAAGGTACCATAAGAGGATAATGATATCACCTATCTTATAGAGTTATGAAGATCAAATAAGATAATAAAAACAAAACCATTTGCTAATATATGTAATTTGATAATATATGTAAAACCATAAAACATTATATAAATTATATAACATTTATTAATTCTATTTGATTTTATTATAGCACAATGATGTTTCAATGCAAAAAATAATGAATTCTATTCTTTTTGAATGTTCTATTGACTTTTGAGATCATTGCAGAGTATTTGTATTAGTCATCAATATCCTATATGCCCTTTTGTTCTTAAGATTGGGAGAGAAAGGGAGTACTAATAGTTTAGCTAGTATTCCTGTGAAAACACCAGAAGTTTAGCCAGGCAAGGGCTAGGAACTCCTTATTAGCTGAGGTTTGACAGGGGTTATATAAAGTAGAATTTCTTAAATCTTTCCCACTTGTGACCCCTTTTTACCTGAGAAATTTTTACATGACCTGGGTAAGTAGGTGTATAATCAGACATTTACTGTTTTTTTTTTTTTTTAATTTAAATTTTATTTTATTTAATAATAACTTTGTATTGACAGAATCCATGCCAGGATAATTTTTTTACAACATTATCCCTTGCACTTGCTTATGTTTCGTTTTTTCCCCTCCCTCCCTCCACCCCCCCCCCCAAGATGGCAAGCAGTCCTATATATGTTAAATATGTTGCAGTATATCCTAGATACAATACATATTTGCAGAACCGAACAGTTCTCCTGTTGCACAGGGAGAATTGGATTCAGAAGGTAAAAATAACTCGGAAAGAAAATCAAAAATGCAAATAGTTCACATTTATTTCCCAGTGTTCCTTCTTTGGGTGTAGCTGTTTCTGTCAGACATTTACTGTTAATAAATCATGATCCACATTCAGTTACGAGACCCCATACAGAGTTGGGAACCATAGTTTAAGAAGTTGGGAGAAAAAGAACCTGCTGGTGTTTCCAAACACTACTGTAAAGGTGTGTCAGGGAAGATCAGAGAAGAAACCCCCAAATGATCCTTTCTCTGAGATCTAGGTTAGGAATGAGGGACTCCTTGAAAACTCCAGCAAAATAGTTAACCTTGGTGTCATCAAAATTTGGGCAGCTTAGACCACTGGATTTAGAATCAGGGAGACTCATCTTCAAATCTGGCCTCAGATACTGACTAGCTATGTGACCCTAGGAAAGTCACTTAACCCTTATTGCCTCAGTTTCCTCATCTGTAAAACAAGCTGGAGAAGGAAATGGCAAACTGTAATGGGCTGAGGCTTGAGTTGATGCACTGAGGTCCCAAGCACATGAGGCTAAATAGTAATTGGACCATACTCTATTAATATATAAGCTTGGAGAAAGAATAGCCCCACATACACCTCCAAACATTTTGCACACTTTTGCGCACAGTATAAGATTTTACATACCACTGGCATACCCTTTAATCCTCGAGGACAGGCAATAGTAGAGAGGAGAAACAGAGACATTAAAACGCTGCTCCAAAAACAAAAGAAAGGGGGAGCCACAGGTAACCCTAGAGAACTACTAAATCTAGCCCTTTATACTATTAACTTCTTGATTTTTGACAATGATGCACTGGTTCCAGCAGACAGGTTTTATAACCCACCAGAAGGGCAGTGTCCAGTGCGAGCAGCTCCACTATCTTTAGATAATCGCCAGGTGATGTGGAGAGACCCAGAAAGTGGTGAATGGAAGAGATCAGATAGGCTAACTGCTTGGGGGAGAGGGTTTGCTTGTATCTCTACAGGTGGAGAAGGAATCAGATGGGTGCCAACGAGTCGTATTCACCTTGTCCATTGCAGAGAGATGGAGCAGACTCTTGAAACGAAGGAAAAGACCCAAGAAACATCAGGTGTTCTGTTGCTCACCATTGAAAGAGTATGGCAGACTTCCGGTTAAGATGGTGGAGAGGAGGCTCACAGTTGCATAAGCTCCGCGCTTTCTCTCACTATCCACTTCATTACAAGCCTCTGAATCAATGCTTGACTGAAAAAACCCCACAAATAGTTACCAAGAGAAGCCATCCTTGAGATCCGCCAAGAAAGGTCTGTCTTTACTGGAGGGCTGGGGCGGTTTTAGATCGGGCGCAGGCTGAGGGCAGCGGCAGTGAGAGCACAGGAGCAGAGCTGAGAGGGGGTGGGGAGTGATCGCAGCTGTCTCTGCGGGGAGAGCTTCGCTACAGGTTTGGAACCTGCAGCAAGTCAACAGCCCAGCAGAGAAGCTAAAAACACCGGGGCTGAAGAACACAACCGCAAACAGCTGGAGTCTCTCAGGAGCTGGCCGCTCCCCCCTTCCCCCCCCCTCAGTGACTCAGCACGCTCTGGGATCTCAGAGCGCAAGCGCAGCACAGTCCTGCTAGTGCCTCACTGCTGCCCCCTGCAGTCTGTAGAGGAAGCTCGATAACACACCCAGCCCCCCCCCCCAAAGAAAGACTCCAGTTTTTTCTGTTTTTCTTTGGTAGTTTGTCTCTGATTAATAGACAGAATGAGCAAGAAGCTGAAGAGGACTTTAACCCTTGACAGCTTCTACACAGATAGAGAGCAGACTCTAAATCCTGAGGAGACTAAAAACAGGCAGTCCCCAGGTGATTCCCAAAGGAGGAAATCATCTGTTCCTCAGCACAGATGAACCTCATAGAAGTGATTAAAAAGGCTCTCACAAGGAAGCTAGAAGAAAAATGGGGAAAGCAGAGTGAGGCTTGGGAAAAGGAGAGGGAGGTTTGGCAAAAGAGCCTGGAGAAAGTTAAAGAGAGAGTGGATAAAGAAGTAAAATCCTTGAAAAATAGGATTAGTGAACTGGAAACAGAAAACAGCTCTCTAAAAAACAAAATTGGCGAAATGGAAAAAAATTCCACAGAACAAAAGAACTCAATGGGACAATTAGAGAAAGATTTTAAAAAAGTGAGTGAAGAGAATACTTCACTGAAAATCAGAATTGAACAAGTGGAATTGAATGACTCGAGGAGACAAGAAGAATCAGTCAAGCAAATCCAAAAAAATCAAACAATGGAGAAAAATGTGAAATACCTTCTGGGGAAGACAACAGACCTGGAAAACAGATCCAGGAGAGACAATCTGAGAATCATTGGACTCCCAGAAAAACATGATGAAAAAAAGAGCCTGGACACTGTCTTCCAGGAAATTATCAAAGAGAACTGCCCAGAAGTCATAGGAACAGAGGAAAAAATAAACATTGAAAGGATTCATCGATCACCCACTGAAAGGGATCCTAAAATCAAAACACCAAGGAATATAGTGGCCAAATGCCAGAACCCTCAGATGAAAGAAAAAATATTGCAAGCGGCTAGAAAAACCCAATTCAAGTATCAAGGAGCCACAATAAGGATCACCCAGGATCTGGCAGCATCCACATTAAAAGATCGAAGGGCCTGGAATATGATATTCCGAAAGGCTAAGGAACTTGGTATGCAACCAAAAATAACTTACCCAGCGAGAATGAGCATCTTTTTCCAGGGAAGAAGATGGACATTCAACGAAGTAAGCGAATTTCATCTATTTCTGATGAAAAAACCAGAACTTAACAAAAAGTTTGATCTACAAATATAGAACTCAAGAGAAATCTAAAAAGGTAAAGATTAATCTTGGGAACTATATTTTGACTATATAGATGTATAAAGAATACATGTATACCTTGTTCTAGAAATTGATGTGGAAAGGACATTGTACCAGAAAAAGGGTAAAGTGGGGGTAGTACATCTCATGAAGAGGCATAGGAAACCTATTATATCTGAGAGAAAGAATGGAGGGGGATGAATATAGTGGGTATCTTACTGCCTTCAGAATTGGCTTTAAGTGAAAAATCTTAAGACATATTCAATCTATGGTGAAACTTCTCCCATCTCATTGAAAAGTGAGAAGGGAAAAGTGGAAAGGGAAGGAATAAGCTAAGCGGAAGGGAATACGGGAACTGGGAGGGAAAGGGGTAAGATAGGGGGAGGAACTCTAAGGCGGGGGGAGGGACACTAAAAAGGGAGGGCTGTGAGAAGCAAGGGGTGCTCACAAGCTTAATACTTGGAAGGGGGGGAAAGGGGAAAGAAGGGAGGAAAGCATAAACCGGGGTTAACAAGATGGCAAGTAATACAGAATTGGTCATTCTAACCATAAACGTGAACGGGGTAAACTCCCCCATAAAGAGGAAGCGGTTAGCAGAATGGATTAAAAGCCAGAATCCTACAATATGTTGTTTACAGGAAACACACCTGAAGCGGGGAGATACATGCAGGTTAAAGGTAAAAGGTTGGAGCAAAATCTACTATGCTTCAGGTGAAGTCAAAAAAGCAGGGGTAGCCATCCTGATCTCAGATCAAGCTAAAGCAAAAATTGACCTAATTAAAAGAGATAAGGAAGGACACTATATCTTGCTAAAGGGTAGCATGGATAATGAAGCACTATCTATATTAAACATATATGCACCAAGTGGGGTAGCATCTAAATTCTTAAAAGAGAAACTAAGAGAGCTGCAAGAAGAAATAGACAGTAAAACTATAATAGTGGGAGATCTTAACCTTGCACTCTCAGAATTAGATAAATCAAACCAGAAAATAAATAAGAAAGAAGTCAAAGAGGTAAACAGAATACTAGAAAAGCTAGATATGATAGATCTCTGGAGAAAATGTAATGGAGACAGAAAGGAATACACTTTCTTTTCAGCAGTTCATGGAACCTATACAAAAATTGACCATATATTAGGACATAAAAACCTCAAACTCAAATGTAGTAAGGCAGAAATAGTAAATGCATCCTTTTCAGACCACGATGCAATGAAAATTACATTCAACAAAAAAGCAGGGGGAAGTAGACCAAAAAATAATTGGAAACTAAATAATCTCATACTAAAGAATGATTGGGTAAAACAGCAAATCATAGACATAATTAATAACTTCACCCAAGAAAACGATAATAATGAGACATCATACCAAAATGTATGGGATGCAGCCAAAGCGGTAATAAGGGGAAATTTCATATCTCTAGAGGCCTATTTGTATAAAATAGAGAAAGAGAAGGTCAATGAATTGGGTTTGCAATTAAAAATGCTAGAAAAGGAACAAATTAAAAACCCCCAGTCAAACACTAAACTTGAAATTCTAAAAGTAAAAGGTGAGATCAATAAAATTGAAAGTAAAAAAACTATTGAATTGATTAATAAAACTAAGAGTTGGTTCTATGAAAAAACCAACAAAATAGACAAACCCTTAGTAAATCTGATTAAAAAAAGGAAAGAGGAAAATCAAATTGTTAGTCTTAAAAATGAAAAGGGAGAACTCACCACTAACGAAGAGGAAATTAGAGCAATAATTAGGAGTTACTTTGCCCAACTTTATGCCAATAAATTCGACAACTTAAATGAAATAGAAAAATACCTCCAAAAATACAGCTTGCCCAAACTAACAGAGGAAGAAGTAAATATCCTAAACAGTCCCATCTCAGAAAAAGAAATAGAACAAACTATCAATCAACTCCCTAAGAAAAAATCCCCAGGACCAGATGGATTTACATGTGAATTCTACCAAACATTTAAAGAACAATTAACTCCAATGTTATATAAACTATTTGAAAAAATAGGGATTGAAGGAGTCCTACCAAACTCCTTTTATGACACAGATATGGTACTGATACCTAAACCAGGTAGGCTGAAAACAGAGAAAGAAAATTATAGACCAATCTCCCTAATGAATATTGATGCTAAAATCTTAAATAAAATATTAGCAAAAAGATTACAGAAAATTGTCACCAGGATAATACACTATGACCAAGTAGGATTTATACCAGGAATGCAGGGCTGGTTCAATATTAGGAAAACTATTAGCATAATTGACTATATCAATAACCAAACAAACAAAAACCACATGATCATCTCAATAGATGCAGAAAAAGCATTTGATAAAATCCAACATCCATTCCTAATAAAAACACTTGAGAGCATAGGAATAAATGGACTTTTCCTTAAAATAGTCAGGAGCATATATTTAAAACCATCAGTAAGCATCATATGCAATGGGGAAAAACTGGAACCTTCCCAGTAAGATCTGGAGTGAAGCAAGGTTGCCCACTATCACCATTATTATTTAATATCGTATTAGAAACACTAGCCTCGGCAATAAGAGTCGAGAAAGATATAAAAGGAATTAGAGTAGGCAATGAGGAAACCAAACTATCACTCTTTGCAGATGATATGATGGTATACCTAGAGAACCCCAGAGATTCTACCAAAAAGCTATTGGAAATAATTCATAATTTTAGCAAAGTAGCTGGCTACAAAATAAATCCCCATAAATCCTCAGCATTTTTATACATCACCAACAAAACCCAACAGCAAGAGATACAAAGAGAAATTCCATTCAGAATAACTGTTGATACCATAAAATATTGGGAATCTATCTACCAAAGGAAAGTCAGGAATTATATGAGCAAAATTATAAAAAAGTCTCCACACAAATAAAGTCAGACTTAAATAATTGGAAAAATATTAAGTGCTCTTGGATCGGCCGAGCGAACATAATAAAGATGACAATACTCCCTAAACTAATCTATTTATTTAGTGCTATACCAATCAGACTTCCAAGAAAATATTTTATTGATCTAGAAAAAATAACAACAAAATTCATATGGAACAATAAAAAGTCGAGAATCTCAAGGAATTAATGAAAAAAAAATCAAATGAAGGTGGCCTAGCTGTACCTGATCTAAAATTATATTATAAAGCAGCAGTCACCAAAACCATTTGGTATTGGCTAAGAAATAGATTAGTGGATCAGTGGAAAAGGCTAGGCTCACAAGACAGAATAGTCAATTATAGCAATCTAGTGTTTGACAAACCCAAAGCCCCTAACTTCTGGGAAAAGAATTCATTATTTGATAAAAACTGCTGGGATAATTGGAAATTAGTATGGCAGAAATTAGGCATGGACCCACACTTAACACCATATACCAAGATAAGATCAAAATGGGTCTATGACCTAGGCATAAAGAACGAGATTAATAAATAAATTAGAGGAACATAGAATAGTTTATCTCTCAGACTTGTGGAGGAGAAAGAAATTTGTGACCAAAGATGAACTAGAGACCATTACTGATCACAGAATAGAAAATTTCGATTACATCAAATTAAAAAGCCTTTGTACAAATAAAACTAATGCAAACAAGATTAGAAGGGAAGCAACAAACTGGGAAAACATTTTCACAGTTAAAGGTTCTGATAAAGGCCTCATTTCCAAAATATATAGAGAACTGACTCAAATTTATAAGAAATCAAGCCATTCTCCAATTGATAAATGGTCAAAGGATATGAACAGACAAATTTCAGAGGATGAGATTGAAACTATTACCACTCATATGAAAGAGTGTTCCAAATCATTATTGATCAGAGAAATGCAAATTAAGACAACTCTGAGATACCACTACACACCTGTCAGATTGGCTAAGATGACAGGAAAAAATAATGATGAATGTTGGAGGGGATGCGGGAAAACTGGGACACTAATGCATTGTTGGTGGAGTTGTGAACGAATCCAACCATTCTGGAGAGCAATCTGGAATTATGCCCAAAAAATTATCAAAATGTGCATATCCTTTGATCCAGCAGTGTTTCTATTGGGCTTATATCCCAAAGAAATACTAAAGAAGGGAAAGGGACCTGTATGTGCCAAAATGTTTGTAGCAGCCCTGTTTGTAGTGGCTAGAAACTGGAAAATGAATGGATGCCCATCAATTGGAGAATGGCTGGGTAAATTGTGGTATATGAATGTTATGGAATATTATTGTTCTGTAAGAAATGACCAGCAGGATGAATACAGAGAGGACTGGCGAGACTTACATGAACTGATGCTAAGTGAAATGAGCAGAACCAGGAGATCATTATACACTTCGACAACGATATTGTATGAGGACATATTTTGATGGAAGTGGATTTCTTTGACAAAGAGACCTGAGTTTCAATTGATAAATGACGGAAAAAAGCAGCTACACCCAAAGAAAGAACACTGGGAAACGAATGTGAACTATCTGCATTTTTGTTTTTCTTCCCGGATTATTTATACCTTCTGAATCCAATTCTCCCTACGCAACAAGAGAACTGTTCGGTTCTGCAAACATATATTGTATCTAGGATATACTGCAACATATCCAACATATAAAGGACTGCTTGCCATCTAGGGGAGGGGGTGAAGGGAGGGAGGGGAAAAAAAATCGGAACAGAAATGAGTGTCAATATAATGTAATTATTAAATAAAAAATTAAAAAAAAAAAAAAAAGAAAGAGTATGGCAGTTTATGGCGTTTGACTCATGGACATAGAAAACCATTGGACTTCAAAACCCTCAGAAATCATTGGATTCTCTGAGACATTAGATTGTTGTAGGACTTTAAATCCCTCAGGAATCATCAGATTCTTTGAGACATAAGACTTGAAAGCCCTCAGGAATCATTGGATTTTCTGAGAAATGATAAGACTGTTACAGGACTTCAAAATCTGCTGCAATCATTGGATTCCCTAGGATATGAAAAGACTTTTGTTGGACTTCAAAAACTTGGGGAGATGATTGGATTCCCTGGTATGTGAAGCAACGGACAATAGATTGGTTTTGGACTATCTCTTGGCTGCTGAAGAAGGTGTATGTGTTCACTGCTATTTACATATTCTCCTTCTAGGACTTCTGGCAATCTTTTACAACACAATGTTGATTTATATTGTTTGTTATACCGTTACTTGGGTGTATAATTCATGTTTGTTACACCACATCAAGCCTGCACTGACTGTGGGGAGAGTCATCACTAATAGCCTCTGCGTTGTTGCTATGTGCTTGTGTAATACTTCCCATGCTGATGGGTTTGTGCATCATAAGACCCTTCAGCCCAGAAACCCGCTAGCAACCCCCACTTCTCTTCGGTGCTTTTCATCTCCCTTCCTGAGATGTTAAGGAGGGTGTGATTATCTCCTTTTTAGTGCTTTCACCTCCCTTCCTGAGAAGTCAGGGGGGTCGTGATCACCTCCTTTTTGGTGCTTTCACCTCCTTTCCTGAGAAGTCAGGGAGGGTGTGATCACCTCCCCTTGGGGGCTCTGACCTCCCTGAAGAGTCAGGGATGGCATGATCACCTGTGTTCTAAAACAAAAGAAAGCGGGAAATGTAATGGGCTGAGGCTTGAGTTGATGCACTGAGGTCCCAAGCACATGAGGCTAAATAGTAATTGGACCATACTCTATTAATATATAAGCTTGGAGAAAGAATGGCCCCTGCCCACTCTTTGTGCAAGTCCTGATGTGTTGTATAGGAAATGACGATTTTGGTGGGTGGAGGCAGGGGAGTGGAAAAGGAAGGGGAAAGAGAGACTTTTTGCATTGCCATTGCAACGGTTTGCTCAGCTCAGATCTCTCTCTGTTAGCTGGCTTCTTGTCACAGCTGCCCATATTGCTATTGCAATCTTTCTTGCCCATATTGCTATCGCAATCCTTATTCATCTCTTCACTTCAATAAATATTGAAGATTTTTCCCTTAACCTGAATTCCTGACTCCAGCTGATTTTAAATACGTGGTCATTACAGCAAACCAACTCCAGTATCTTTGCCAAGAAACCCCCAAATGGGGATCTCCCAAAAGTCAGACACAACTAAACATCAGAATTTTAGTAAACCAGAAGTTCTCCAGTTTATCCTGGACTGATATCAATTTTCTTTAGTCCTCAAGGCATGCTTGTCCCTTGCTATTGAGTTATGTTTTTGTTCTTGCAGGTACCTATGATTTCATAGATACAGGTATCTCCAGGTGGGGAACTCGGTCTCTCTGCAGATCAGAACTACTCTGTGGATAGTGAGAGTGTTAGAGAGAGCACTTGAACCCAGACACCTTGGTACTGTTGGTGTTTAGGAATATCATAGAGATGAAAACTGCAAATTTGTGAATAAATTTTCCTTTAAGAACCCCTCCCCATACCTGGTTTAGACTCTGTATAGCACAAGCATAGAGGCAGGAAGGAAGCTGGGACTTGGAACTGTTAGGGATGCATCACTCTTCTGCCTCAAATGGGGTTTGGAAAGCTAGGTATGAATAAGCTCTAGGGGCAGCTTGGGCAAATGTTTCCCCAGGGGTTCCTGGGACCCACTAATCCTATGGATTATTTATATGGATGTCCAAATTTATGTGAATAGGTTTCTGAGAGTTAATAAACTTTTGAGCTCTCTCAACTTCAGTTTCTTATAAAATGAAGGAGTTGACAGAAATTCTTAATACTTTTTAAATGCTGTGGACTCAGATCTTGGCATGTTTTTAAAGCCTATGAACTTCTCAGAATAATATTTATTGTCTACATTCATGATTGAAGGAAATGCAAGATTTCTGTTAGAGGTTAGTGAAAATAAAAACAATTTTTTTCTCATCAAAGTTCACAGATATCTTGAAATCTAATTCCTGAAAATAAGAGCTCTTACATTAGATGATCTCTATGATCTCTTCTATTTCTAATTCTTATAATCCTAAATCTTTTGAAACTCAGGAGAGAAATCTCAGCCATTTATTTTGGGCTTGGAGAACTCAGGAAAAACCTCTTAAAAATTAGAGCTCCAAAAGTGGAATGACCTTCCTGGAGAGATGATGGATTCTCCCTCCTTGGAAGTTTTTGAGTAGAGGTTAGATGAACTCTTGATGGTATGTTGTAAAGTGGGGATTCTTAAGTCTTCTTACCAACTGATGATTACATAAAAGACCATGACAAATAGTGAAGCAGTTAGAGCAACTAGAATTAGAAAAGTTAAAATAAATTAAAATATGCCAGAAAATACAAGAATATGCCGTTTATCTGAGAGCTAGAAGAAATTTCAACTGAAACCATCAAGAAAGAAGGCCCAATTTCACTCAAGGGAAAGTTTCCCTCTAGTGTCTAAAGAGATAAAGTAGAAATCAGGAGCATGTTGAAGAGCTACCTTCCCTTAAATGTCTGCAGCTTCCAAAATATTTCTTTCTATATATCTATGATGAAGAGTCAAGAATAACATATGTCTCTCTTCCATGAAGCTCTGACATAACTCTGTCCCTTATATGTTGCACAATCAACTTTTCCTTCCTCATAAGCAATAGCATGCAAAATATGTATTGGAAATCCAACAAGTACTTAGAGGAAGGGCTGTAGAATGTAGAAGGGCAGCATGAATTTGGAGGAGAAATAAATTGTTTCTTTTCTTCCCCTCCTTAATCCAATTATTCTGATACTATTTGTTAGAGAAACCTTTTCCAGAGAGAGGGAGGAAATAGTTCCATTGTCCTTTCTTAGAAGATCTGACCACATCTGGAGAATTGTGTTCAGTTTTGGGCACCACACTTTGGGAAGAATTTCAACAATATGGAAATACACAGATGAAAAATGTCATCGTACCCTGTTTGCTGCGGTCCGTCATGTCAGCAAGTCAGTCTCCTATATTTCACACCACAGTGGTAGAGGACAGGGACATTTTGTGTGTGTGTGTGTGTGTGTGTGTGTGTGTGTGTGTGTGTGTGTTAAACAGAGACAGAGACAGAGAGACAGACACTGAGAGAAACAGAGAAATCAAAGAAAGACAGAGGCAGAAAGAGAGGAGGAGAGAGAGAGAGAGAGAGACAGAGAGACAGAGAGACAGTGAGAAAGAGAGAGGGAGAGGAAGGAGTGAAGGAGAAACAGGGGAGAGAGAGAGAGAGAGGGAAGGAGAAAGAGAGAGGGATAGAGAAGAGATATAGAAGAGACAGAGGCAGATAGAGAGAAATAGAAATAGAAAGATACAGAGGCATAAAAAGAGAAACAGAAACCAAGAGACAGAGACAGAAAGACACAGAGATAGAAATTAAAAAAAAAAAACTTCTCTATCCTGTTATACTTTCCCACAACTGAGCAAATTTAACAAAACTTTTCACTTGCTCATCTACATAGTCTGCAAAACCAAATTTTTCCATTAGCCACATCCAAGATGTTTGTCTCTAAGTATTTTAAGTTCATCATTTTTCTGTCAAAAGTTAAGTAGAATATTTTTGTCTTCATTCCTTTGGACATGTGATTAATCATTGTATTTATCTGAGCCTTAAAGTCTTTTAAACCTATTTTTTCTATAATTTTATTATCCTTAATTAATTATTCTCTGCTTTTGATCATTTCACTCTGAATCAGTTCATACAGGTTTTCTATTTTCCTCTGAAATTATGTATTTCATCTTTTTTTTTTGTGGCACAGTAATATACTGCAGAGAAGGGCAGCCTTTTAGTTTTTAATTTTTGACTACCGTGAAAAATCACTTCTGTAAAAGAGCCCCTTAATTTAAAGATGAGGACACCACCAAAGTTGGAATGTATATGGGTATGTATGTGTGCTTATACACACACACACACACACACACACACACACACACACACACACACGACAATTACTCAGGTCACACAGTTTCAGTGTCTGAAGGCAGATCTGAATTCACATCCTCCTGACTTCAGAGCCAGTGTTCTATCCATTGTGCCATTTAGCTGCCTCTACCACCAAAATGTATTAAAGTAATTTGTCCAGAGCCATAAAACTAGTTAGGGGAAGGGCTGTACTAACCTAGTTCATGCTCTTTGTCAAACAATATCAATACGTTAGAAGGTTTAGATGAAATGGGCCCTATATGCAAATGAATGTATAATTGAGGCTCAGAACTGGCCTTGTAAGAATTTATAAATATATAGCCCGGTACATATTTTTTGAGAAATTTTTTAATAAGTTAACAGATGATGTCTGCTATTCTTTCAGAGATCTATTAAGTGTCTGAATCCCTGCTACTCAAAGGGACTAGTTGGATGACACTTATGCCAAGGTGGTGGTCCTCAGTCCTAACCGAGCCATGGACTCATGAGATGCAACAAACGATTACAAGTCTGCTAAGCCACAGGGTCCTCCTCTAGAAGCCGTTTTGCAGTGAAATTAACCTTTAAAAACCTTTGCCAAGAATCTCTATTCAATCATGGAAGGCACAATGATAAAGAGGAATAGCTTGAGATACGTTCCAAGGCCATTCCAGGGGGGCTCAGTAGAGGGCTGAACCCAGTATTTCCCTCCATTTGATGTGGACATCTCTTTGGCTAAGTGGAATGAATCCCTTCATGGGGCACTAGGGGCTTGCTAACATCCTCCCTACTTCTGGACACAGATTCTAGGATATCCAAGACAAAGATACCTTCAGGACGAAGTAGCATTGGCAGAATCTCAAGGGCTGCCATGTTGAGCTGATCTTGGCCAGGTTCACTCCACTAACAGTAACCTTGCTATTAAGGGTGATGTACATTAAAGATTAGAAGGATGAGTCTTGTGTACAATTAATTGTAGTTATATAAATTTTTATAATATAAATATAATATATTTAATTTAATATATAATTTATAATATAAATATAAAATTTTAAACTTAAATTTAAACTTTAAATTTAAATATTTTGTGGATGCTTTTTAAAATATCAATGTTATTTCTCAATACCTTGCCCTACTACACATTTTCCCTTCTTACAAAGTGGGAAATAAGGATTAGTTGAGAGAACTGGAAATATAGAACCTTGATAAGGAAAGATTTGTAGGAAAATTATTGCTATTGTCAAGTATTTGGAACAAGTGACTCAACTTGATCCATTCACCTCCAAAGGAGAGAACTAGGAGAACTTTCCATGAGGCAAGTTAGGGCTCTGTGTAAGAAAAAACAACAAAACGGCCTAACAAATCTGTTCATAAGTGAAATGAACTTCCTAGAGAGCTAGTAGGATTTCCCTCCTTGGAGTTCTTTAAGGAGAAGCTGCATAGCCACACGACTGGTATCCTAAATGGGGGATTCCCTTTGTATATAGATTGGACTTGATGGCTGCTGAGGTCCCTCCCAGCTCTCTAGTTCTGTGATTCTGTGAAATGAACTGCCTTAAGGACAACATCTGACAACATCTGCCTCCCAGAATCTGCCACTTCTCTGTCATGAGGAGGGAAGGAGGTTTCATTATCAATTCTCTGGAGTCAAAACTGGTAATTACATTGAGCTGAATTCCTGATGTCTTTTAGTTTAACAAACATTTATTAAATGCAATCTTTGTTGTGCACAGAATATTTTACTCAGAGTTGGGGGATTGTTTCCTTCTTTATATTTGTATCAGTATACAATACCTGGCATGTAGTAGGCACTTAATAAATACTTGTTGATTGACTGTGATTAAGCAAAGTAAGCAACCACAATAATAATAATAATAATACTGATACTTATAATGATTATTTATACTGGACTTTAATCTTCTTTTTATACTCTCCTGTCTTTAGTTTCTTCAGTTGTCCCTTCCAGGAGATAATTTTCAGATTACTCACCGTCCTCACTGCCCACTTGTGGATGTGCTCTGGCTTGTTAATGTCCCTTGTAAAATGTGATGCTCATCTGTCTGTGAGACATGGAATGCCACAATCTCTGAAGAATTAAAGTTGAGGGTCACCCAAAGGGTAATGGAGAGGAACTTGGCGGGCGTGATTAGACTGCAATATGTCACTAATGAAGAATTGTGCAGAAATGTTGTAAAAGGTACCACCAGAGAGATAGATGACTTGAAAAGAAGGTGGACCCCTCTTGTCACAAGACGGAAAGATAGGAGATGAACAGTCTAGGTCCCTTTTTCTTATCTACCAAATATCAGGAGATGTGGGAAAATATTCTTAGCATACGAGGTAGCCCCTCTGTGAAGACTTATGGGGACCCAGATGGGTGCTGTACAGGAAGAAATTGTCTCAGCAAGTTGTACCCTGTAAAGATTCACAGAAACACCTAAATACCCATTGAGATCTGATCTGATCAGTGTGGAGTCTCATCAGATTATTATCATGTGTCTTGTGATTAGGGATGCTATGTTTTTTATGATTAAATTATTTTTTTGGAACCACATCAACTGCTGACTCATTAAGTTTGTGGTAAAGCAAATTAAAAAAAACAAATTAAACAGATTTATTTATCACTTTTTAATTCAAACACTTATTAAGGGTCTACTATGTGTGCTGTGTTAGTTGCTGGGATTATGGTTAGTCAGTGCCAGTCATGGAGGACACAAAAAAAGGCAAAAACATGATCCCTGCCCACAAGGATCTTACACTTTATTGGGAGGATGCAATGTGTATACAAGGAAGCACACAGTATAGACAGAATAATACAAGATAATTTCAAGAGGAAAAAAGTCATACTCATATTTTGGAGTTGGGGACACTAATGATAGATAACATTTATATAGTACTTTTATGTTGTAAAGTACATATACATGTATGTATGTATACGGATAGATAATCTCATTTGGTCAGATCTGTGATCAAGAAATATCTTCTGTAGGACATGGTGCTTAACTTGGACCTACTATGTGAAAAGATCTCTGCCAGGGGAAGCTACAAAAACCTGAGAATACTCAAAAAAAGTTTATAGATTATAGAATCACAGGATCTCAGTATTGGAAGGGACCTTAGAAATTTTCAAGTTCAATTCCATATTTTAAAGAAGATTTTTTTCCCTTTACAATGTACCCAGTAGGAACACATCTAGCTTTCGCATGAAGCTCTCCAGTGAAGAGGAACAAAGCTCTTCCATGGAGGCCCACTCATTTTAGTTATTGCCATTCTTTAAAAAGTATTCTTATTCTATGTGATTTAAGGTTATATAAAATGAAATAGTTTATGTCATAGTTTGTAATAATGACAATTTTTGGATGAGAGGGGTGGGTAACTCAATACCTATGCATCTATACATAAATCATGTCTGATTATTCATGACCCTGTTTAGGCTTTTCTTGGCAATAGCAGAGTGGTTGGCCATTTCTTTCTCCAGCTCATTTTACAAATAAGGAAACTGCAGCAAATAAAAATTAAATGACTTGTCCAGGATCACACAGCTAATAAGCTAATAATTTGAACTCAGGAAGATGAGTTTGGTATTCCATCCACTGTACTATCTAGCCGCCTATGTACTCTACCACCTGTTTCTTTAAGGCCTGCTTGGATATAATAAAGGAATAATTAGCAATGCCAGTCAAAATGGACTGTTTTCTTCTTGCACTGTATAACTTCTCTGTCAAAGCACATTGATAGGTGCAATGTAAACAAACAGGTAGACAGTGAAAGCCTGAGAGTGTGACTGATGCTGAAATGTGTACTGAGACCCCCCTGCAAGCATCCTCTAGAATAATGACAGGCACAGATGAATAAATTCACTGTGAACACCTCTTAAAGCTGTGGAGAAATGCATTAAAAAGGGAATGAAACCTAAGCCTTCACTCACACTACTGGGGTCTCTAAGCCAATGACATTGCCCCCGGGTTTGAAGGTGATCCTGGACAGAGCCATTAATTCCAGAGGATACTGAGTATTTACTTTGTTGTTTCTGGGATATATATTCAATGTGAGGATGAGGAGGAGGCAATTCCCTCTAAAATTTTGAGTGAAATGCCATGTTGGGAACTTATTTCTCATCCTTGGTTAGAACTTTTCCTTTCCTGATCTTAGCCGGGACTTGCTTTGGGAATGTAATGGAAGAAAGGTCTGAATCCAGCTTCCCATTCCATCATAGGCCAGAATGCAGGAGAAATACATTACTAAAATTTGCCTATATTCTGAGTCAAAGCTAGAATAAAAATACTTGGAGCTTTGAAAGGATGAACAGTAGAAGTCGTGACAGTAAATAAAGAGCCAGTCTGACCTGGGTTCATGGCATAGAGAGGTCTTGTACCTCTGTTTATATAATCTTAAATCACATAGAATAAGAAGGGTTTTTAAAGAATATCAATAACTAAAATGAGTGGTTCGTGGCCTATTCTAACAATAATAACACTTAGGTAGCGCTTTGAGATTTATGAAGAATTATATAGTATCCCATTTTGTTTTATTACTTGCGTTTGACAAAGGAGGAAACAGATTGAGGAAGGTTAAATGATTTGCCTGAGATCAGGGTCCAGGATCCAGTGTCTAAAGCAGAATTCCAGCTCGGCTCCTTCTGACTACAAATCTGGTGCTCTATTCCCTATACCACCTCTTCCCCCGATGGTAAACCCGAAGGCCCAGATTACAGCTAGTGCTTTCTGCCTCAAGTTCAAATTGATCCCATCAGGAAGGTCTTTGGTAGTTCCTCAGGGACTCACAGGTGCCCACCCCATTTGTCTTCCATGCTAGTTATATGCATGCTGCACTAGGACTAATTCAGAACCAATGGACTCTCCTCAGACCCTTCCTGCTCCCATCCAAAGAACATCTGAAGAACAGCATTAATAAGCAGTTTATGCTTGTCCTTCCCTCTCTCCCATCTCCCCTGTATGCAGTCTTGGTAGTAATGGAGACTCGTTTACATAAAAACAGAGGTCATGGCCATGCAGCCAACCTTCATGCTAAAGCATTTTGGAATACTAATATTTTTCACTTAATGCAAAATTCCAGGTTCTAAAGGAGAGCTTAAGGTGACCCCAAATACCCCTCTAAATTGCATAATAATATAAATTTTTTAAGAAAACAACACCGATTCTAGAGACTACATATTTTAGTTTTAAAATTCCATATTGAAGATACAAAAAAAAATTACTGAGATCTTTTGTTTTGGGGTCACCTTCATTTCCCAATGTAATTTTCTATCCCCCATCTCTTATAATTAAGAATGAAAAAAAAAAAGGAAAAATAGTACTTCAGTAAAACCAGAGAATAGTTCAACTGACTATAAGATTACATGCAGTGGGGAATAGTGAATAGAACACTAGCCCTGCAATCAGAAAGACCTGAGTTCAAATTCTATTTTAGATACTTACTAGCAAGACATTTAACTCTGATTACCTCCAAAAAAGTATATATGTAATGTTTCATATCATCTGTGATTCAGTTCTGTCCAACTCATGCTCCTATTTGGGGATTTCTTTGCAAAGATACTGGAGCCATTTCTTTCTCCAGCTCATTTTTGCAGATAAGGAAACTGAGGCAGACAGGGTGAAGTGCCTTGCTTAGAGTCACATAGCTAGTAAGTGTTTGAGGCCAGTTAGGGCTCAGAAAGATGAGTCTCCCTGGTTCCAGGTCTGGCACTCTAACCTTCGGGCTCTCTTTAGACCCTTCCTGCTCCCATTTAAGAACATCTGAAGAGCAGCATTAATAAGTGGTTTTATGCTGGTCCTTCCCTCTTCCCCATCTCCCCTGTAGGCATTCTTGGTAGTAATGGAGATGTGGACATAAATGGAGGACAGAAATGGAGATGTGGACATAAAAACAGAGGTCACAGCCATGTAGCCACCCCTCACGCTAAAGCATTTTAGAATACTAATATTCCTAGATGACCACTTCATACTCAAAGTCCTCCTGAATTGTATTTAACTTCTTCAGAGCCCAACTGAAATCGTAATAATTATTCAATGTTCAGGTTTTTTTTCTTTTACCAAAAAGCCAAACAGATAAAAGATAGAAAGTTACCTGGATCAGGATATTAGGTCATGATGTGACAGGTCAATGCAAACTCTTGGGTGTAAGATCCCACCTGATAAAGGGCCCATTCTTCCTTAAAGTTTTGTATCTTCAGGATTCTATAGATTTAGAGATGGAAGGGCCTTGGAGGTCATACATCTTAGTGCATGGACTGTGTGGAGACAACCTTAGGGACTATCAAGATTTCCCATCTAGTCTATATCTGTAATTTTATGAATAAAGAAAGTGAGGACTGAGAGATTAAGGGCTTTTCTCAATGAGTAAAAGAGGCCCTCATCACGCACATGTTTTGTTGTTACTGTTGTTATTGGCAGAAGCATGTATGGTAAGGGACTGCTGAACTTATCATATATCCTCTTCTTCAATAAACTTCAGTGGTTCTCCTATCACCTCCAAGAATTAAATAGAAAATGCTTCCTTAGGAATAAACTGGGAAAACATTTTTATAGTCAAAGGTTCTGATAAAGGCTCATTTCTAAAATATATAGAGAATTGACTCAAATTTATAAGGATTCAAGTCATTCTCCAGTTGATAAATGATCAAAGGATATGAACAGACAATTTTCAGGTGAAGAAATTCAAACCATTTCTAATCATATGAAAAGGTGCTCCAAATCACTATTGATCAGAGAAATGAAAATTAAGACAACTCTGAGATACCACTACACACCTGTCAGATTGGCTAAGATTACAGGAAAAGATAATGCAGAATGTTGGAGGGATGTGGGAAAACTGGGACACTGATGCATTGGTGGTGGAGTTGTGAATGAATTCTGGAGAGCAATTTGGAACTATGCTCAAAAAGTTATTAAGCTGTGCATACCCTTTGATCCAGCAGTGTTACTACTGGCTTATACCCCAAAGAGATACTAAAGAAAGGAAAGGGACCTGTATGTGCCAAAATGTTTGTGGCAGCCCTGTTTGTAGTGGCTAGAAGCTGGAACCTGAATGGATGCTCATCAATTGGAGAATGGCTGAATAAATTGTGGTATTTAATGTTATGGAATATTATTGTTCCATTAGAAATGACCAGCAGCAAGATTTCAGAAAGACCTGGAGAGACTTCCATGAACTAATGCTGAGGGAAAGGAGCAAAACCCAGAGTTCATCATCATATATATATACACACACATACTGTATGATGATCAATTCTGATGGACGTGGCTCTCTTCAGTAATGAGATGATCCAAACCAGTCCCACTTGTTCAGTAATGAAAAGAGCCATCTACAGCCAGAGAGAGAACTGTGGAAACTGAGTGTGGAACACAACATAACATTCTCACTTTTTATTGTTGTTTGCTTGCATTTTTTTTTTTTACTCATTTACTTTCCTTTTTAATCTGATTTTCTTTGTGCAGCAAGAGAATTGCATAAATATGTTTATACATACTGGATTTAATATATATTTTAACACGTATAACATATACTGGATTGCTTGCCATCTAGGGGAGGGAGTGGAGGGAAGGAGGGGGAAATTTGGAACATGAGGGTCAGTGTTGAAAAATTACCCGCGCATATGTTTTGAAAATAAAAAGCTTCAATTAAGTAGGAAAAAAAAAAAGAAAATGCTTCCGTTGGCTTTGAAAACCCTATATCATTTGGCTTCTTCCTAACTTTTCAACCTCATGTAGTATACTTCTCCTTATAGAACGTATGATCTAGTAACACAGTCTGCCATTTCCTTCTCCAACTCATATTAAAGATAAGAAACTGAGGTAAATGGAATTAAGTGATTTATCTAAGATCATACAGTTAGTAAGTGTCTGAGACTGAATTTGAATTTAGGAAGAAGAGGCTTCCTGACTCTAGGTCTGGCACTTTGTCCACTACACCACCTTGCTTCTCTCTCACAATAAAGTAAACAGTTAATAAATGCTTTCTGACTGATTTCTTGGGCAATAGTTTTGCCTAAAGCTAAAATCAATGTTACCACACATGGAGAAGAAAACTCTCTTGCTTGGACCTAAGACTGGGCTATTTGGGATTGTTTTCAATTTCTGTGTATCATTTAAGTCTTGGCTCTGGTTTATTTTCTAGTTCTCCCTGGGATTCCTATCTCCAATGAGTCTCCAGGGTGTCTGGGGAAGGAGACAAGGACCTACTTCCTTCTTCCAATTATCCAGGCAGCACCAGGGACTTATGGGCCTTTTCATACCCAAGAAAGAAACATTATCCTTAGCCTTCAAGGATAAGATGTCTTTTATGTAGCAGGACTAAATAATGTCTCTGCTCTATCTTTCATACCAGAATTTAAGAGCACCAGGAGCAGCTGAGTTTATTAGGACCCATAAGAACTGTACTATAAGCAGGACACCCAAAGCCATAAACCTGTGCCATGAAGTTTGTAACAAATTCTAAAATGGTGATCTAGGGCGGGAGCTCTTACCTTTGTCAGCAGAAAAAAATATATAAAACACCAAAAAATGCAAACTTAAGCAGAAAAGGAGATGTAGAAAGGAATTGTAGGAAGAAAAGGAAACTTAATGCTAATAAGTCTAACAATGATGATAAGAAATAATGAAGATAAGAGACAGTGTGGTGTAATGGATAAGGAAATCCCAGCAGTTAATAGATTTATTCCCCCAATCTATACCACAGAAGGAATATCCATGTTAGGAGCTTCCTGATCCAATTAAACCATGGGTTTCAAAATAAATAAAAATATATTCAAGCAGCAGTGAATGTTTTGAATTAGAAAAAGAGACCAGAGCCGGAGAGATGTGTTAAGTGGCTATTGTAATAATCCAGGCATGAGGATCTTTAAAGGACTTGAGGGAGTGATGGGAGAAGGCCCATTTTGAAAAAGTCTAAGATTCAAGTCTTGCTTGTGACATCTTAGCTAGGAATATCTCAATGTCCCAGCCAAGTCTCAAAGTGTTTTGGCTAGTTCTTGATCTCTATCATTGGAAGGAGTTTCTACACCAATAAGTTACTGATCTAGATAAATCAAAAACAAAAACAAAAAAATACTTATTACAAGTGTGACCCTAGACAAGTCATTTAACCCCAACTCACCAAAAAAAAAAAAAAAAGAAATATAAAAATACCTATAACAACAATGATGGTGATGACAATGATAATGATGATGATGATAAAGACTACAATGATAAAATTAAGCTAGTTTTGAACATTCAAGGAATACTGGCTTCATATTCTCCCATTTTCCCATTCTGTCAAATATATAATGAAACACTGATTATAGTAGGGCAGTGGGACACAAAACAAAACAAAAGGCTGCCTGAAAGAGAGACAAGGAGAAAATATAGAGGATTTTTAAGAATCCTCCATGGAAAGGGAAGGCCTTCTTTTATTTAAAAAAAAACTGCCTCATACTTATTTTGTATTTATTCTGCATATATTGATTTTTCTTCATATTTATATATGTATATATAGTCTGCTTGATTGTAAGTATCTTAAGAATAAGGATCTTTTGGGGCTTTTTGTCTTTCCACTCTCAGTGCCTAGTACATGGCACATGGTAGTACTTAATAAATGCTTTTGGGCTAATTGATATAAAAGGGATGTTTGGAAAGATGTTGGCTTTGAATGGAATTCTTCCTATTGGTCTTTTGGAAGCTTTTGGATGGCAAACCTGGAGAGCTGGAGTCCACCCTAAGTGCCTGGTTTAGTAAAAGGCTGAGTGCTGACAGTGGGTTTCACTCTGGTAAAGAGAGCCAGAAACATCAACCCCCCTTCAAAATAAATGGGAGAAACAAGAGCCAGTAATAGCCCAGAGACTTTGAATATACTTAAATGTACTGCCAGGTCTGGGAAATGGACAACTAGGAAAAGGAGCTTAGGAATAAATACTTTTCCCCCTGGAAATTGAGGAATAGTTATTTATTTCCTATCCAAATGCTAACTGAGCAACCATTCTTTTCTCTTTCTCTTCCCTCCACTCCATATAAACCTATTCCTCCTACTTTTTTCTGGGTGGAGACAGGACTTTGCCTTTTCTCCCACCTGCTTTCTGTTTCCTTTCCACACAAAATGAGCCTTATTAGCTAAAACTGCCTTTGTTGCCCACGTTCCTGGGGCTGAAAGACTTGACTCCTACGAGCTGGGTCAGAATAAAAAGTGCCGAACTCTGTGTATCATTTACCCTCTTGGTCCCCTCCTCTGCTCCTTGAGCTCCCATCGGCACACCTCCATCCCTGCCTGTTCTGTACTTCCTTCCCTGATGTTTTTCTCTTCTCTTTTGGCCTAGAGCTCTGGTCTGTTTCTTTGGCTCCTTCTCTGATCTGGAGTGGGTTAAATTTTTTTTATTGATTTATTTTTCTTTTTTTTTTCTTTTCAGGGGAGAAGAAGAAGGAAAATAAATTATACATCTCCCGAGATACGATCTGTAGTTAATTCTTAATTAGGACTGACAGATGCTTCCCCCATAATCCTATTCCCAACATGTTCTGTTTGCTTTGTTTGGTGCTGGAAGATATATTGTGACACAGTAATGACCTTTCTAAGCTTGTCCTGGAAGTGTTATTGGCATTCTAATGATTTATTGCGTGTTCCAGTTGATTACAGGGCCATTTGTCAACATTTTATTTCTCTCTCCATAAACCTGTCTCCTGCGTCACAGCCATTCACTAGCATGAAATTTAAACAAATACAGTATATAGCTCTTATTCAACTTCTGTTTTCACTTGGAGGCTCCGGAGCAAACCCATTCTGGCCACAAACAGGGCTTTTATCACGGCTGCTGCCATGGCTCTCATAAGGGCAGGATTAGGATGAGTCACATGGAGCTAGAGATGATTTCCTTCAGTATTGATTCGAAATACCTTGGTTGGCTATTGCGTTGCGTTCGTTTGTTTTTAAACTGAACCGAACTGGTCCCTCCATTGCATATGTAGACTTTGACATGGGTTGTCTGCATCGGTCAGTGATACTGGAGATGGGGAAGTCCAGAGTCATGTGGAACCTTGGTCCTACAGGGACCACTTCTCAACCATCTCACCATCAGGGCTTGTTATGCTAGCGAAAAGCCTTTTGGGTGAGATGGAGAGTGTACCTGGGTTCAGTCACTGACCCCGAGCAAACGACTTCATTTCTCTAGTCTGCAATCTCTTCTTCTAAAGATGAATGGGCTGTATCAAATGCCATTTCTAGCCCTAACTCTACGGTTCTTCCAAAACCATAGTCCCTGCTCAGGGAACTATGGGAGCAACAGTGTGGAGGCTAACCCATAGTATTTTCAGGGGAAAACTTCTAGACTGTCATATTACCTCTTTATGCTTGAGTAGCATTTTGATTTTCTAATTTAAAAAATCTTGTTTATTAAATGGGCTTAATAAGTTCTAACTTATATCTGCTGTGCAGAGAGGCTGTGAAAATGAAAAAAAATTCTGAAAGCTCATTAGAGAAGGTCTTTCTAAATTTATAATCAAATGTTGGAATGTGCTGGTAAATATTTAACAACTGGATTCCAGAAAAACTAAAAAAGAAAAGTGTACACATAACAGACTTTTGAGTATAATTTGCATTATTAGCATTTTCTCCATCAGTTTCTTAAGTCTAGAAATCAAAAATATAATAAATCAAACACTGATTTGTACTGTTTGATGAGTTCTGCTGCGTAAATGCTCACATTAAAAATTTAACCATAGGCTCTGGACAATTGATGGGAACTGGGTCATGTATGTGTCCATTGAATGCATCTGGGGTTATTACTCTTCTATTGTTAATCAGCAGTCTTTATTGAACTATGCATTGTATTCTACAAGGCTTGTGCAACCATTATAAAAGATACAGAAGACACAGTCCTGCCCTCCAAACGGCTTCCAGGTCAATTTGAGACAACACACAGTATCTATGACCTTTATTCCCTCCTCCTATATTTATTACACAACATTAATTAACACAATAAATTAATTAATACGTAATAATAAATTAATAAATTAATTGGATAATTTTAGTGCCATACTTTCTGGTTCTACAAATGTCAGGTCATAGTCTTAGATTGGGTTGTTCAGTCATTTTGGTTGTATTCAACCCTTTATAAAGTTTTTTTTTTTTTTTTTCCCCAAAGATACTAGAGTGCTTTGTGACTAGGACAAACAGGTTAAATGACTTGCCCAGGCTCACACAGCCAGTTAAGTGTTTGCATGGTGAGGCTTCTAATAAACCATGTCACCTCTTTATGCTTTATTAGCATTTTGATTTTCTAATTTAAAAAAAATCTTATTTATTAAATTGACTTGATTAGCTCTGACTTGGATCTGTTACACAGAAATACTGTGAAAATGAAAAAAAATTATTCTGAAGGCTCATTAAAGAAGATTTTTATAAGTACATAACAAAATGTTGGAATGTACTGGTAAATGTTTAACAACTGGATCCCAGAAAAATTAAAAAAAAATAGATGTACACATCTAGCCTAAAGGGACTTTTATTTATTTATTTATTTTTGAGATGAAAGAGTAGTTTGGTTTTCATGATCCAGGTAGCTGCTGAATGCAACATTTGCTGTCTCAGAGTGTGAGTATGAGAAGAACAGCTGCTATTGAGATCTGGGGACCAAAAGAGAGCTGTCAGCCAATCTACATTAGAACAATACTATTAGAACAATAAGCAACAATTAACTTCACTTAGATACCTGAATGATTGAGGTAAGTCTATTGGTTTACAGATACTCATATTACAGTTTATGGTTAAGAAGGCACCAAGAAGGACATAATAAGAGAGGATCTAGAGGTTTTCAATGAATTTTAATCTTTAGGTCCAGACAAATTGTAAATAAAGAAACTAGAAACTTGAAGGGATCTATGATTTCCATGACAAGGACATGTATATAAAGAAGAAGAAACTGTTGTTACTAATTTTTGAAGAATAGCAAAATTGGAGGACACGGAGAAAAGTGGAAACAGACAAATTCTATTTTAAGGATTGTTAAGGGATCCCCTGAATTTGTTTTTTTTTTTTGAGCTGCCACATTTTCCAGAAACATTGGACTCAGAATTTGCAGGAGGCTCGGAATGTGTCAAGGACGAAGCACCCCCAACCTCCCAGCTCAGCTGACATCATTTGTTATTTGCATCACAAACTGGACTCTCTGTATGTCTTTGAGAGTCAAGACAGGCACCAGTCAGTCTGCACTAGCTGGGACCCATGGATGAGCATACCCTCCTATCTTCAAAGTCTAGAGCTTCCCAAAGGAAAAGTATATGGCTTTTCCATTACTTGCTCCTCTCTTTTGAGAAGGGTTTTCTGCACCTTTAGGTAGAGATTTCTAGCATCGCCTTCTTTTGTCCTGATGTTATAAAAATTCAAACTTCTATATGGACTGTGAACTCTTTGGGAAAAAAAAACAATAAAGATATAAAAAATATTCCATTCTCCATGTTCATTTCTCTTGAAAACAAACCTCATTTTCACTTAAGTTTCATGAAGTTGTGATTGACACTATCTTAATTTTTAAATCAGGGAGAACAATTAAAGAAAGAATATCCAAAGTGAGAACATGGTTTTAAAAAAAAAAAGTCAAATGCGGCAGAGAGGATAAGAATTAACACTGGAATAACACCATCAGATATGGCAATTAAGAATTAATTGGTAACTTTGGAGGGAACAATTGCAATTGAGTGATGAGTTTGTATGCCAGATTGTATAAGGTTGAGGAGTGAGTGAAGAAGTGTAGGCAGTAATTGTAGACAAATTTTTCAAAGAGTTTGGCTAAGATAGGGACCTGAGATATAAATCTTTAGCTTATCATAAATAAAAATATTATAACAAATCTAGATTTTAGCAAGATATTTAGGAAAGCATTTCAATGGTGTTTTTGTAAGCAAAATGAAGAAATATGCAGGTTCCCATTCTGTAGGATAGGAGATCCCTAAATTCTCTGGTATTGTCAGGATTCTGGGAATTTATCAAGTCACTAAACTTTGCCATTTTTATATTTATTTAACGCCAAAATAGGCAGTATCCTGCCTTAAAGGAAATAAAAAAATGCTCCTATAGACTAAAGTCTCATTTTTCAAATGTAGATGCTGTTGTGACTAGTAAGATTAAAGATCATTTAAAAGTGTTACTCAATTAAAATATCTCCTTGTCATCATGTATTCTTAATCAGTGGGCACAATGGGGTATAGTGATGAGAGCACTGGACCTGACTTATGGAAGAACTGAATTCAAATCCAGCCTTACACATTTATTGGCTATGGAATTCCAGGTAAATAACTTAATCCATGTCTGCCTCAGTTTACTAATTTGTACAATAGGGATAATAATGGCACCTTCCTCTTAAGGTCTTTGTAAAAATGAGATACAAATGTAAAAGTTCTATATAAATTCTAGCTATTATAATTATGTGAGCATCTTTGACATTTTTGATATTGAAAAATAATCTTTTATAGTTGAAAAGAATGGAGACCCAGATGATAGTACAACTGAGGAGAGTGATATTTGCTGGAATAATTATATCTAGAATATTAATTAAGTTGTTCAGTGTAAACCTGAAGGGAAGTTTTTAGTGACAATCCTTTTTATCATTTTTATCAAAGACTTGTATAAAGACATGAACAACATGCTTATTAATTTTGTAGATAACCAAATGTGTGGAGAAATACATTAGATGGCAGAACTTACATATAAAAAGATCTTGTTAAGATAGAATGATGTGGGTGTGGCTGGGTGGTACAGTGGATAGAGCACTAGCCCTGGAATCAGGAGGATCCAAGTTGAAATCTGTCCTCAGACACTTACTAATTGGGTAACTCTGAACAAGTCACTTAACAATGATTTTCCTCCCCCTGTCTTCCTTGATCTCCACCCCCAAAAAAGAAGAATGATATGCTGAATCTATGTTTTAATACAGAAGGGATCCATGATTTCCATGACAAGGACCTTTCCTGCACTGATACAAATTGAGACTTTTTCTTAATAAATTATCTTCAGTTAATTGCTGTGGCCAAAAAGAAATCCATTTACCCTAAAGCCAACCTAGTCACTCTGAACTCAGATAAGCTGAGGCTCATATATAGTAGATATTGCAGTTTTTTACTGGACTATATTCACAGATTTTATGGTTTCATAGAACAATCCAAAGATGGGGTTCTGCTGGTACAGTCTTTAAGAATCCAAGGTCACCCTTACACCACGATGAACCATTGGAAGAGAAAGATAATGGAAGGACTGAATTTAACAAGGTAGAATTCAATAGAGATAAATGTCAAGCCCTGAGACAAAAAAATAAATAAATCTGTATCAATATAGGATAGAGGAATGAAACAGGGAAGTGTGTGGGATGTGGTGGTAGATGGAAATATAGCTCAACAGCATTTATATTCAAAGACTTAGGACTTTTCATATATTTATTTATAAAATGAGATGATTTAAAGGTTCTATGATAGTCTAAATGTATTCTTCATTGACCAGAACCTGTCCACATGTACTACATTTAAAGAAGTAAAATTGGAACACAACTAGAGGAAGGTACCCAAGATGGCAAAGTATCTCAAAATCCCTTCCCTTGAGAAATGTGTTTGGTTTTTAGTTAAAAAAAAAAAAAAGAAGATTTATGGGAGATGTGATTTCTGCCTTTCAAACACTTGAAGAGTTATTACTAACAAGAGGTATATAAGGTTTTTGTGTCTCCCTAGAAGGCAGAATAGGAGTCTATTAGGTGGAAGTTGCAGAAAGTAGATTTTTAAAGAAGAATTAACAATTAGGACTGTCCAACAATGAAATAGGCTATTTTGGAAAAATAATTTGCTCCCTGTCATCAGAGGTGTTCAAGCAGTGTCTGAGTGACTGCCTGACAGGGATCCTATAAAGTAGATCTATGCCAGCAAGAGGGTGAGAATTGGGGAGAGGAGGGTTTAATTTTGGTGATTCTGTGTTGGTAGCAGACTCACTAGACAGTAGGTGAAACAAATAAGGACCATACATGATAGAACAGTTTCTGCAGGGGGAAACAAAGGCATGTTTTTCCTTATGCTCCTTTGTCATCACAGGTTATCTCAGTTCTGTAAAGTGGGCAGGGTGGGATGAGGCTGAGTGGGTTCTCTCTCTGTTTGTCCGTCCCTTCCTCCCCCTACTCTTTCCCACAGATTCATGTTTTCTATCTTTCTGTCTGTCTTTCTCTCTTTCAGGGAGACGACTATGTCTCCTCAATCTTATTCTTTTTTTCTTCAAAAAGTTGGAACAGTTAAATTTTTGTCCTGCCTAGTTTTCATTTTTGATTTCCTGAAATTAGCTCGGGAAAACAGGCTTTTAAAAACTAATTTGTTTTAAGTGGAACTACTTGACATCTTAAAATCCAAATCACTCCAGATTTCATTGAATGGCTCATCATACCCCAGTTGGAGTCTCTGTGGCTCAATGTTTAGGTTTTGATGGCTTAGAATGAGTGTAAATAACTATTGTTTTGTCTTTATATTAGAAACTCTGATGCTCTTCCCCTTCTAGTTTGATATCTTTGTGATGATGAATTGAACTGTCTTCTGCCTCAGCTCTTAGCCAGTGAATGGGCGTAGCCTCAGGTAAACTGAGACCTGGGAAGACCTTAATTTAGGAGGTCCAAGGTTCCCCACTAGGTGCTAGGCTATCACCAGTCATATTGACTTTTGTCTCTGATGATTCTGGAAGAAAGGGACTGATGATTTTGCCCCACTCATATTCCAATTCACCTGCAAGTCAAGACATCCCTTTGTGATATCATTGTTCTTCTTTGAGAATGAAAGTACAACATAACCACTCTGATCTGAAATAAATAAGACGGTGTACAGTACGGTAAGTAGTAAACTATCACTGGACCCTGGGATTTGGGAGATTTGGATGCTGGTCCTAACACTGACATTTATTTCTTGTGTGACTTTCCCCTCTCTGGATCTCAGTTTCCTCATCCTATAAAATGAGAATGTTGGACTAGTTGCTCCTTAAAGTTTCTCTCAGCTCTGAAGACAAGCATTTATTAGATGCTTACAATATGTCAATCATTGTGCTAAGCCCTAAGGATACATAGAAAGGCAAAAATTCATATGATAACAAAAAAACCCAGTCCATGTTCTTTAGGAGCTTACAATTTAATGTGAATTAACTATTCTAAAGCAAGAAAATATGTATAAACAAATACTACATATGAATAATGGGTAAATTGTGGCTAATCTTAAAGGGAAGGTACAACCTTTACAGGAAGATTGGGAAAGGCTTTTTGAAGAAGATAGTACATTAATTAAGGATTGATGAAAACCAGGGAAACCAGAAGGTAGAAATGAGCAAGGAAAGTATTCCGTTATGAGGGTAGAAGGGATAGCCACTGAAAGTGCTGGGAGTAGGGAAATAGAGTATTGTATTGAAAAAACAGCAAAGAAAAGTTAGTATCACTGGATTACAGAGTATATTGGTAAGAATAAGAATATTGGAATATGGTAGGAAGGGATCAGGCTACAAAAGGCTTTAAAAGCCACAGAAGATTTTATATTTGATGCTAGAGGCAATAAGGAGTCATTTGGAATTTATTAAATTGGGGTTAGAGGTAGTACAGGGAATGATATAGTCAGACCTAAGTTTTAGAAAGATCAATTTGATAGCTGAGTGGAAGATGAATTGGCGCTAGCTACCATTTCAAGAAAGGCTTTCTTGACTGTCTGGAGGATGCTGTGTCTAGGGCAATAATGCATGTTAAGCCATTGTTTCACTGGTGACATCTATGTACACCATAAAACTTGCACTATGACATTTGAGTATGTATATATCTGTCCATACACTGTATTTCAAAGGAAAATAACAGGGCAATTGCAAGGGGAGAAAGGCACTGGAACTAACCCTATTCTTGGTAGAAAAGGATAGAATGAGCCAGAGAAGAAGCCCTGGAAGGCTCAGAGGCTGTGGAGCGCCCAGTTCTGGGTGCTAAGCTGCATGTAACATATGGTTTAATTTCCTCTCAAATTAGACACTTGATAAAAAAAGTTATTATATCTGTCAAATTGCCAGGGCATTTTATGGGCATGATAAACTAAGAACCACTGCTTTACAAACCTTGATGGGATGTTTCAGTACCTGGAAAACAATTTTATAGCCGCCCAGGCTACTAACAAATTGCAAATACTGATTAAGCCATAAAGTTACAACAACATTAAAAAATAATGAGAGGTTATTGCACGCAGGGAAGGCTCTTAAGCAACAGCCACAGCTGCATGTATCCCAGCAAGAGGGGTTTGCATTCTCCCGGGGAACAGCTGGGAGGGGCCAGATTCATTCCCTCTGGGGTCAGGGCCATTCATTGAAGGACACCTGCTTTGTGTGACATCTCCTAAAGAGTATAAAGGAACGAGGAGAATAATCATCCAACCCTCGGGATAAAGAATGTCAAATTACTGCATCAAGAATTTAAAGCTACTTTGGGGGACATCTAGTTCAACACACCTGAATAATATGCTCTTCCACAACTTAGCTTAAGTATGCACAATTGACACTTCTTAGAGGACCCAGAAGCAGTTACAGATGGATGCAGGTATCTGATGTCCAGACCAGTGGGACTCTGTACTTTGGGAGTAAATACAGGAACGTCCATTTTCCTGTTCCCTATTTTCCACTTCCTCTGCCCAATTTGGGTTCATACACTTAGGTTCTCTACCTGGGGTAGAAAGGAAGTTGAAATCACCACTCCCAATCCCATCATAATCATGGACATTTTTATTTAATGAATGCCTTTCACATTCAGGCGCTAAACTGCTAGGTGTTATGGGGGAGAGACAGAAGCATAAAACATAATTCTTGATCTTAGAGGAGCCTGTTTGGGACAATAGTCTCTTTAATAAATATTTATTTAAGACTTAATATTCTTGAACATAAAAAGATTCTGAAATGATAAATAAGCTGTAGCTAAATGAAAGAATGGCTCATAGGATACTATATTTGGATATTCAAGTAAAGGAATTGGAGTTAGTTTCATTATGAACCAAAAAGCAACAGGAAATGTCAGAAATATTTTTTTGGGAAAAATTGGTTCAAAATTGAGAAAAAAAGTATACCAAAGACTTTTGGGATATTCAGAAGTATCATGTCTATGTACCATGAATATGTTCTTCAAGAAGACAATATGAAGGCACTGGGCAACCACTCTTATTTTCTTTGAAAGCCATAAATCTCTATGTACACATTAACCATTATTATTATTATTTTTATTAATAATATGCTTATATATTATAAAATAATAATTATATTTACATACTGCTACTATTTATAATAATAATGCAAGGAGACTAATTTAGATGCTATTTCAAGAGTCCAAGTGAGAGGTAATCAAATCCTATTAGAGTAGTGGCCATGTGATGGAGAGAAAGGGATAAAAGGGAAGTAATTTGTAGAGGTAGAATTGATAAGGGGCAGGTAGGTGGTGCCATAGTGCATAGAGTGCTGGGTCTGTAGTCAGGAAGATTCATTTTCCAAAGTTCCAGTCCAGCCTCATGCATTTACTAGTTACGTGACTCTGTGCAAGTCACTTAGCCCTGTCTGCCTCAGTTTCCTTCTCTGTAAAGTGAAATGGACAAGGAAATGGAAAAGCACTCCAATTTCTTTGCCCAGAAAACCCCAAATGGGATCATGAAGAGTTAGTCAAAATCAAAACGATTGCCAAACAATAAGGAATTGATGGGTCTTAACCACTGATTGGATATAAGGGGATGAGTAAGAGTAAAGAAATTCAGATGATGCAAAGGATTCCATTTGGTGACTGAATGGATGATAGTAATCTAGGTGGAAGTAAGGAATTTTTTAAAAAGCATGGATTAAATAAAGGGTAAGACATTGGCGTCTATTTTGGACATGTTGAATTTGAGATCCATATGGGACATCCAGGTAGAGGTATCCCTGAGTAGAATGTTGGGGATGTGAAACTACATTTCAGAAGGAAGAGGAGCACCAGATGCGTAAAAACTGAGGAGTCATCTCTGCAGAGATGGAAACTGAACTCAGGAGTACCTATGAGATTAGCTGTTGTTATATACAAATTGTATATTTGTCCTTCCTTCTCCCAGAGGACCACGACATAGGGGAGAGGATGCTATGACTAGCAAGTGAATTAAATTTAAGAGAGAGAGGGCTGGGCAAGGTCACCTGCCTCACTTTTCCCTCCAGAGCCATATGGGTCCAGTGGCCAGATGTGGATCAGGATGACATTAGCGTTAAAGTGAAGGTAGAGAGAAAGCAGAGAGTGCAGGATGGAGCAGTAGGACTACTGTTACATTTAGGGGGATGGGGCAAGTATGATAACTGAAGATAATTATTGGGGATTATTGTCACAAAACATAGGGGAAGGGGTTCTAGACTCAGAAAGAAACTTGAGCTCTATTATTTATTAGCTCCATGACCATGATGGTCAGAAATCTTTTCTATGCTTTATTTCCCTCCTTTGTGAAAGCAGAAAGACTAATAGCCATGATATTATTGTCACATAATTATGAGATGTTGAGTCTGACACTTATTACTTGTATATTTTTGGGCAAATCACTTTCCTTTTTTGGCTTTAGTTTTCTCCCTGTAAGTGAGGGAGATTATGATTTTTTTTTTTCACTTCTAGGTCCTTCCTAGCTCTAAATCTATAATCCTAGAGTTATTAGTAGCAGTTTAACTGAGACCCTCTCTGATCATTCTTGGGAGCTGTCATTATGGGAATGAATTGAGAGATGTAGTCTATGACCAGGGCCAAATAAACATTCCCTGTTCCTACTCCTTCTTCATAGGATTGTTAGTGACTGAGCTCTATTTGCATAGACTTTGAGGGATAATATCTAATAATACTGGATAACATTTATGTCATGTTTATATTGTGCCAGACATTTTGCAATTATTATTTCATCTAATCCTCATGATACTACTGACAGGTAGGTGCTATTATTATTTCCATTGTACAGATGAGAAAACTGAGATAAACAGAGATTAAGTAACTTGCCCAGAGTCATCCAGCCAATAAGAATCTGAGTCTGGATTTGAATTCAGGTCCAGGGCTCTATGCCTAGGGTCATAAAGGCTACTTCATATTGCTATGAAGACTTTAGTGGTGTCAGTCTTAATTTGTTTTTTGAAATTTAATGTTTCTTATGACAGAATTAAATTTCCTTTCTTAGGGGAATAAGTTTGGAAACTCTGTGTTTGGGTGAGGTCAAAAAAACTGAAATATACTTTTTATTGTAAATATGCTAACATTGGTCCAAAGAAGGAAACAGTCTGGAAAATAGAATTATGGCTTCTATGATTGTGAGAAGAGGTAGATAGAAAAAACAAAAATGGGCTTTTAGTGAAATTGTACATAGGAAGTTTTAAAATTAAGGGTATTTTGAATATAATTAATAATAATTTACATTTATATAACATTTACAATGTGCCAGGCACTGTGTTAAGTGCTTTACAATTATTATGTCATGTGATCCTTATAACTACACTGGGAAGTGGATGCTATTATTATCTCCATTTTATAACTAAGGAAACTGAGAGAATCAGGTTAAATGACTTGTCCAGATTACAAAGTAATAAGTGTCTGAGAGCAGATTTGAACTCAGTTTCTCCTGACTCTATTCATTGTACCACCTAGTTGCCTTAATATAGAATGACAAAGTACCTAAAACTGTCCCATCCTATCAGTAATGGGGAAAAGGGAAAGATCTACTTGTGGCCTTGGTCTCTCCAGATGGAGCAATAATCCCAGATACTGTGGTTTTTGAGACAGAATCATAGACTCTTTAAGCTGGAAGAGATGTCAGAAGCCACCCCACCCCACCTGTACCTGAATCAGAATCCCTTCTCCAACATTATCTATATGTGCTCAACCATCTTTTGCTTAAGAAGCTCCAGTGATGGGAAACTTGCCGCTCTCTGAAGCCATCCATTCCACTCTAGGATAGCACTGACTTTTAAAGATGCCTTTTTTCTGATATCCATCCTATTTGCTTCTTTGAAACTTTTATTTGCTCCAAATTTTGCCCTCTGAAGACAAATGGAACAATTCTAATATATCTGATACGTGATCATTTTTCAGATATTTGAAGGCAACAATCATGTTATATCCCCCTCTTTCAAGATCTTTTATTTCCAACGTTAAACATTCAATCAGTCATCCAATAAATATTTATTAAACACTATCAGGCACTGCGCTGAGTGCTGGGCTTAAATAGAAACTGAAAGAAAGACATTTCTAATGGGAAAAGAAAACAAATAAAAAAGAATTTTAAAATGGAGTGAGAGGAAATTAGCTGGGTGAGCAGATGATGGAGAAGTCTGGAGAGAATGGAGAGTCCAGAAAAGAAATGAACACCATCTAACCTGGGCTCCACCCCCAAAATGGAGCACCAATGAGAGGAGGTAGCCAGAGGGATATTCCAGAGTGAGAAGGAAGGTAAGAAATGACAGCAAAGCCTAGAATCAGAAACAAAGCCAGGAGAGAAGACCATCCAACAGATGCTCATATGGCATATACTATCCAACCTGTGGACAGTCTTAGCTTATATAGAAATCCATTCTAAATGTAACATGTAGAACTGAACACTCAAAACCCAAGTCTGGCCTTGTCACGGTCAGACTCTTTCTAATCCTGAGCATTATACTATTCAATGCAGTCCATAATTGTATTTTTGGGGGCCATCTGAATGTGGGAAAGGGCAGATTTTAAAGATCAATTGCCTATTTCCCATCAAGGTTTCCATCATTTCTTCTTTAGTGATGAAATTTCTATTAAGATTCCTGTACCTTTTAAAAGATGAATTTATCATTAAGGGAAGCCAAGAAATTATCTATTGACTTACTTTAATGAGATACACAGAGACAGAGGGGAAAAAAGAAAGAGAGAAGAGGAAGGTGAGGGAGGAAAGGAGAAAGAAAGGATAGAGAGAAAGAGAGAAAAAGAAAGGAAAGGGAGAGGGAGGGAAGGAGAAAGAGAGAAGAGGAATGAAGAGAAGACAAAAGAGAGAGAGAGAGAAAGAGAGAGAGAGAGAGAGAGAGAGAATGAGAATAGAGAGAGAGGAGGAGAGACAGAGAAGAGAAAGAAAAAGAGGAAGGGAGGGAAGAAGAAAGAGGATAAAGAGAAAGAGAAAAAAGGAAAGGAGAGGGAGACTGAGGGAAGGAAAGGAAGAGAAAGAGAAAGACAGAGACAGAGAAATGAAACTGAGAGAGGAGCTACATTGTATGCCCCCAAAATTGAAGTCTCCCATCAGTATCATATCATGATTCCATAGCAAGATTGATGATTTCTTTTCTGAATTCCTTTTCCATTTCCATTTTTCTATCTAGCCATTTGTAATGTAATCTGATCAAAGTATCATTTCTTTTTCTGTTTCTCTTACTTTCCCATTCTGGTTCCTGGATTTCCCTAAATGGATATATTTTCCTAATTTATGATACTATTTCCTCTCACTTTCTCTTCCTTTACCTATCCTTGTTTTTGTTTGTTTGATTTTTTTTTTTATTAAGGTGCATCCTTTCAGAGCTTTATTTTAATTATATGTCCTATTTTTTTAAAATCAAGTCTCAATGATATTTGTTAGGTCAAATTTGCCTTCTTGCATTAGGATTTTGTTTTTTGCCTAAAAGTATGCATTTATGGATAGAAATTTGAGGCTATGGATGGGTATTATTGTTGTTTCCTTTCCTGGACATTCTTTTTTTCTAGGAATTTCTAGGTACCTCTCTTGTTATTCTTTCAAAATTTATAGCTATCTTCCATCATATCTAGCTTGGTGCATACACATAGGCAGATTTCTCCTTCTATTTTCTATCTATTTTTTTTTTTTCAGTTTAAGGCTCTGAGTATATATGCCAGACTTCTGACATTCTTGCTAACCTCCTTTGTTAAGGTTCATCTCTGACCAGGAGCCATCATTCCTATATTTCAAACTGTTGTCCAGAAATCAAATAGGTGTTTCGTTCCCAGACACAATCTTATATTTTCTGTGTCCCTTTCTGTTTTCTATTTTAATTTTTTAATTTTTAATCAACAAAAACCTATTTTTTATTTCTCACATTGACTAAAAAATGAAAAAACCTTGTACATAATAAAGCAAAATAAATTCCCCCATTGTCCATATCAAAAAAATTTATGCTTCAATCTGCATCCTGAATGCAGTCCATTATTTCTCTATCAGAAAAAAGTAATACGCTTCATCATTATTTCTCTGAAATCTTGGTTGGCATTGTGTTGGTTAGGGTTCTTAAATTTTTAAAAATGTTTGTCTTTATGATATTGTGACTACTGTATAAATTATTCTCCTGATTCTGCTTTCTTCCCTCTGTATCAGCTCATATAAATATTTCAGAAGTTTTCTGAAATTGTCTCTCTCATCTTTTCCACAGCTAAAGAATGAGTCTTCCTATCTTTCTCAGCTGCATGTACAACAGCTATTCATGGAACTAGTCTCACTTTGATTAGCACAGAAGCTTTGACTTGCTCCATTTGTAGATATCCATTTGCTTTAGCCTAATGTAACTCACAACTCCATTTAATAGATAAACCATCCACAGACTCCCAGAAGCAGGAATTACAAGTATGTGCCATCATTTTAGCCTTTTCATAATTTCTTATAGCACAAGAGTATTTTATTACATTTATATATGATAGTTTTTGTTCAGATTGTTAAATTGATACCACTTTAATTTTCAGTTCTTTGCTACTACAATGAAGAGCTTCTATTAATATTTTTGTATATGTAAATTCTTTTCCTTTTGCTTTGATCTTTTTGGATTATAGACCTGGTGGTAATAATTTTAGGTTAAATGGTATACAATGTTAAGTAATTTGGGGAATATAACTCAAAATTGCTTTCTGGAATGTCTGGATTAATTCACCAATGATGTAGTAATGCATCTTTTTTTCCTACAGTCCCTCCAACATATATAAATTTCCTTTTTTTTGTCATTTTACAAAATATGGTTGTTAATAGGTTGGATATCTTCCTTATAAAACTACCTGTTGATATCCTTTTCCATTTATCATGTGAAGAATGGCTCATTATCTTGGGCAACTATTCATTTCCCAAACCTACATCTGTCTTCAGAAATCTTTATCTTTAATAGGCTAATCTGCTTTAAAAAAAATACCCTTTGCTCTGTTCGGGTCTTAGGTTTCTTGTCCAAGACTTAATAAACCTTAGTCACTCTTTTTAGAATGATTAATACTTCTATATTATTCTCTCCCAGGGAATCACTAGAAGGTTTATTTAATTTTGGGAGGTTTATCATCTTGTCCATAAAACATGCTTAAGGAATATAGCTGACCTCTTGATTATTATTATCAGATCAACAAATACCTTTCTCTGTATTATTCAGAAAAGAATCACCAACCGCTCCATTGTTTCTTCTTCCTTTCTCTCTGTCTGGCCTCTCATTTTTAAGGAATTTTCTGCATAATTTTCTAGAGGACAACTATTTCTTTCTCAGAAGGTTCAGCTCCCTCCTCTTCAGGAAAAGTCCCCCATTTAGATTCCATTGTTCACTGACCTCATTTTCCTGTTTCACATTCTTCCGCTATCCAAACTCTTTACTTAGGTTGAGGTTTCTCTCGTCTCTAAAGATCTTTTTTTTCACAAGAAGTCCTTTTTCTTTAAGAGGAAGAAAAGGTCATCTGCAGAGTTAAAAGGAAGTCTTGAAATAACTTTACCTTTTCTTCTCAGAGGGAGACTAGTTTGTACTTTGAATATAGATAATTACTTGTCCATGGAAGACAGACATTTCCCATTCTATGCAATTGCTACAGGATCCTTGCTGCTCTCCAAACATTCTGCAAGGGAGTTCTTTGTCCTTCTTTCTAGTAATATTTTGGCTGAACCCCCAAAGTCACTGACAGATTAGGATACTTGGGATAGAATAGTTCATTGGGGTCTATCATGAGCTCCACCTTTCAGACGACAACTAACTGGCCCATAGGGTCACAGTTTGAATGATCGGGATAACTATATATTTTCTCTATAAGCATCTGTTCATCTTTAAAAGCACTGTTGGTCCACAAACACATCCTTATTATATGAGGGCCAACTGATACTTCATCCTGCCTTGGCTTGTAACTGGAGACAGAATAAAGCCTTTTATTAGTGGTATTCTGAATTGTAACAGCAAGTGGGAGCAGTGGATCCTGGAGTCAGGAAGATTCTTCTTCCTGAGTTCAAATCTGCCCTTATACACTTACTAGCTGTGTGATCCTGGTCAAGTCACTTGACCCTGTTTGTTAGTTTCTCATCTGTAAAATGATGTGAAGAAAGAGATGACAAATGATTCTAGTATCTCTGCCAAGAAAGCCTCAAATGGGGTCGAACAGAGGCAGACAGAACTAAACCTTCTAAACAACAAAATTCTGATTATAAACGGTGGGTGAAAAAAATTGGAAGGAAATAACCTTCACTAGAGAGTGATTTGAAAAAAGTACTAATTTGCTAAATGGCTTGAATTGTTTCTTTTTTGTTATTCTTTACACATCTTTTATTAAACCTGTTTTTATTAAAAATGTTTTAATGCTTATTTTTAGCCTGTTGCTTGTGGAGGAACTGAATGCCTCTAGTGGAGAGCTAAATGGGAACTAAATTCAGATGGTGCTGGGGCCTGAAACCTGCCTAAGGATGAAACATTATTGAGTTATTTGTTCCATGTGATGTGAGAGCCCTAGGAAGGCAGAAGGTGGAACTACGCTGCAAGCTTGCATTGCAATCACAGGGGAAGAAAGCTCCTGTGAATTAGGGAGCCACAGATGCCATTCACATTCTTCCTGTGGTTCTGTAAGACAATTCTGCAAAAAGCCATTTTGAACAAGTCTTGCATGTTAGGAGGATGTCTGCTAAGAGCGAGGCTCCCCAGCTGGGTTCCAGGGACCTGGAGCTGAAGGCATCCAGGTGGTGTAAAGCCAAGTGATGAGCACACACAAGGAAGAGGTGCTGGGAAAAGGAGTTCGCTCAAACTGTGATAATGAAAGGGGAGAAACAATCCACCAGCCGTGCGCTCTAATCGGTCAAAGACCCATCACGGCCCAGCTGGGCTCAGACACAAACAAAGTCACTTTTCCCGAACTAGCAAGAGTGGAAATAGGATGTGTCAGCAAGACAAAATCTCTCCTCGAGGCGCCTCTGTAGCATCTATTAGAAGTGGAGTCGGGAGACTTCTTGTGACCGTGGGGAGCCCGTGGTTAAGAAAAGGGTAATATTAGCTTCACACGGGGCCATGGTGGAAAACGTCTCCTTTTTTGGTTCCCATGAAATAGTCACCTGTGAAGTGCTTTCTGATGTGGCCCTTCCCTTAGTTTTATCCGGGTCATTCTTCCTTTCAGGAATTTTGGAAGGATAGACGGGGCAACAGCCGAGGGGCCAGACTGAAACGTCAATCTTGGGTGCTGACCACCGTGTTCCAGAACCCAGGGTATCCGGTGCTATTTGATAAGGGTAAAGATCAGAGAATTATATTCTCACCCTCCTTCCCAAATGTTGTCTCATAAATTCAGTTTGATGTTATTCATCTCCTGTTCTAGCAGGTGGGATGAAGTATTCAGCTGCTGAACAATTGATTCAGCTCTGAGGTGGCTGCAAGGGATATCTGGCAAATGCCTTCTCTGAGAGGCGGGGGGATTCTTAGGAGAAGCTCCCACATGCACTTGGTGGAATCTTCTTCCCTTGGTAACTTCACGGCGCTCTGTTGAGCCTTGTTTATTGTGACTGCGCCCAGCAATTCTGATGCATGTTCATGTTTTGTCATTCAGACTATGAACTAGGGGACAGAATTCTTTTTCTGCAGTGCTTTAAATACAAGGATTAATGCACTGAGACACTTGGAGTAAAGATTCTTGATGATTGTGATTATCACAGTTTCCTGACTTAGATTCAGCCCAGAAGTCAGAGAAGTTTGTTGTGGGTTTGTTTTGCTTTGTTTTTCTCCTTTCCTCTTTCCTTTTTCTTTTCCCTTCCTTTCTGTCCCTTTCTTATGTTATTTTCTTCCTTCTACTGCCCTTTCCAATCTTCCCTCTCCTGTCCTTTACTCCTCCCCTTTCCTCTCAGCTTCTCTTTTCTCTCCACTTCTCCTCTCTCCTCCCCACTGCTCTTTAGACCTTCCCTCTCCTTTTCACTCCTCCCCTCTCCTCTCCAATCCTCCCTTCTCCTTTCCTTTATTCCTCCCCTCTCCTCTCCTCCCTTCTTCTCTTCTTTCTTCTTCTCTCCACTTTTCCCTTCTTTTTTCTTCTTCCCCTCTCCTCTCCACTCCTCCCTCTCTTCTCCTTTATTCCTTCCTTCTCTCTCTATTCCTCCATTCTCCTTCCCACTTTTCCTTTCTCCTTTCCTTTATTCCTCCCCTCTCCTTTCCACTCCTCCCCTCTTCTCTCTTCTCCTCTCCACTTTTCCCTTCTCCTCTCCTTTCCCCCTCTTTTCTCTATTCCTCTTCATTCTTCCCCTTTCCTTCCTCCAATTCTTCTATTGTCTTCTTCTCTCCTCCCCTTTCCTTTCTCCTCTTCTCTCCTTTTTCTCTGTTGGGGAGGGGGGGATAATCAAGTTGCAGCAGAGAGGTTGGGTGGAAAAGAGGCAAAGAAAATGCCATCCATTTCCACAATTGTGCCAGGACCCACTTCTTGAGCCTGAGGGATGTGGGTTTAACTGATTAAATCAGAGATGCAGAATTAGGCTGAATCTGGGACCCAAGTCATTATTGCCCAGCCCTCCCAATGGTGAGATGATAGCAGTACCATAAATCTAAGACTCATAAATATAGAACTTGAAAAGATGCAAAGATTATTCCATCAAACCCTTCATTTTAGAGGTGAGAAAATTGGTGGAAAATAGTGAAATGATTTTCCTAAGTGACTAGCACAGATACCAAGCATCAGTGAAATCTGAACCAGATTCTTTGATACCAGAGTCAAGTGGCTAGCTGTGAAATTTAACTAAGGATAGATTTTTTTCCCCCATGGTTGCTTTTTTTCCTTCTGAGGCTAGTTTTTCAGAAAACTCAAATAATGGTAACTGAAGGTGAACTTCTCTCCAGGTCACTTCCCAGGTCACCTCACCTCCTGCTACCATTTGGCATATTGCTAATTATATTTCTGCTTCCGTAACTATTTACTGCCTGTTAAATAAAAAGTCTTGGAATTAAAGGACATTCCTACATTTGTAAAACATTTTCAAACATTCCTACATTTGTGAAACATTTCCTCATGAACTCTCCCTCCATGTACATTATACTTTATCTCAGACTCACTCTTGTGCAAATCTAGTTCTTTTCCTATAGCTGTCTTTTCTAAAATCCTTCTCTATGTATTGCATAAGGAAAGAGAGAAGTGGGCCCATGTGAGGAGATAGTCAGCTGTTGGGAGGGCTGATATTTTGTGACTTGAAAGGAGGCAGAAGTGATATCTTTAGGTTTTTTCCAATCTTTCTTCAAGAGAGATTTCCATTCCACCCAGGAGGGAAAGCAAAAGGTTAGAGCCAGAGGCTGCTCTGATCTCCTCAGAGAGAGGGAATACTGAGTTAGAAGTAAATCTATCTGTTACCTTAAATAATATTAATCTAGGAGACATAATCGAGTTCAATCTAACTTCTGATCATTTTGTCATTTTAGGGGGAAAGGAAGACACCAAATTCTCCATTCAAGGCTTTACTCAATTCCTATCAAATACTACCAGTTCCACAATGAATACTCCTATGAGTATTTGATTAGCAAAGAAACCCATTTATCCATGTTACAGCAAAATAGAAATCAGAGAAAGTATACATAGGAGGACAATATCCTGAAATGGAACTGGTCTTTTCCATCTTCTTTCTTAACTCTGGAAATCACAAGTATCTAAAGCAACTCAAGTCAAACTTTGATGAGCCTCAAAGGAGATTGACTTGAAGACTTTGGAATGGGGTTGGTCCTTTGAGAGACCTGAAGAGGACTGGTCTTCAAGAGATCTCAGTTCTCACCAACTTTGCCTTGCACATCAAACCAATATTGAGAAAGTCCCATACCAATGGGCTTTGAGATAGGAGTTATGCAATAAAATAAATCTATGTAGTAATAGTTTACTGTTCTCTTTATTTCATTTTTTCATTATGAATCCTTTATGAAAATCTTCTCACAGTTTTATGAAATCTTTATTTCATTTTTGATAGAGTGATAAGATTCCTTTAAATTCATATACCATAATTTGTTCATTCAATCATCAGTTGGTGGGCAACCATTTTATTTCCACTTTTTCCATCATAAAGAGTATGATTGCATTTTTTTTTTAGATGAAACTTTTTTTTCACTTCTGTCAACCCTTCTTAGGATATAAACTCTATAGTGAGATTATTAGGTCAAAAGGTATCGACAATTCAGTGACTCTTTTCTCCTCCAAATTGTTATTCAGAAAGATTGGATCAAATCATAGCTCTACCAACAGCATATTAATGTTTCTGACTTCCCAGCTCATCTGACATTGCTTGTTTTTTTTTTTTTTTTTTTTTTAAATCATACTTGCCATTGCTATGGGTGTGAGTTGAAAATTGTTTCAATTTACTTTTCTTTTATTATTAGTAATTTGAAGAAATCTTTCATATTATTACTGATCCTTTCCACTTCTGAAAACATTTGGTTATGTGCTTTGAAGTTTTTTAGTTATTGAAGAATAATTCACATCCATTTTAAAGTTATTTGCTTTGTAGAGGAATTTGCACCAATAAAAGTTCTGATGTGATATTGCTACCCCATCATACATAGCTCTTAAGCATTATGGGAAATGTAGTTTCAGCAACTATTTCAATTAGTGACATGCATTTATCCTTAGAATCATTGTGAGAAATGACACTTTGTAGACTATCCCTACCTGCTGGCTATTTAGCATCTCACTTGCTTTCCTTATATGAGCAGTTAACTCTTGAATATAAAGACCGATTTAGGAAACACTAGTCCAGAGCCCTGGAATCTATTTTTCCCCCTAATGATCTGCTTACTGGCAATTTTAGAGTGGGAAACAGGCTGATAATCTTGTTAGGGCTTTTGGGAACAATGACTTCCTGACCACAGATGTACAGTTTTAATTCTTTCCTAATTGTAATAAGACTCTAGATCCTGGTATTGTATCATTAGAATCTTAGACTCATTATTAGACTCTTTGACATTAAAGCATTGAGTCTCCAGATTTCCCTTTAAATACGCAAATAACCTTATATCTCAGCAATAGATTAGCTTCTTAGAATTGTTTTAACCATTCATATAGAAAGTCCCTACTCCAAGTAGGGAGGAGAGAGAAGAGTAATGTTCTGCGGTATAGGGTACACAATGGGGAGTGAAGGTCCTTATAAGTTGCAACAATGGAAGGAACTGGACTTTAAAAGTCATAGGGATCATCTTAACTGCTAATAATTCCCCCGCCTCCTAAACATGGATAAGACCTCACAAAAAGAAGGTATAAAATGTTTTCAAGAACAGTTCTTGTTTATGCAAGGATTATCCATACCGTACTTTTCACACACATTTTAATTTGCTGAGAAGAGGGAAGACTTTAGAAGAAAGAATAAAGCTCTCAAGAATCCAGCTGTAGCTAAACTTGTGACCCATCCTTTTGAGATCCCCTGTTTCCAAATATCTCGGTCAGATGGGCAACAGGGTCTGGCACACAGCTTCCCAGGGAACACCCACATCCACAGCCACAGGGAAAGGGACACACAGATACCTAAACCTTTCAGATGTATTGCTATGCTGTAATTTTCCACCTGTTTCCTTTCTCTCTCCTATAAGGATCTGTAAAAGCAATGAGATGAGAGTCAGATTCTGAGATATCAGTAGTGAAAGCTTTGCTTCTCCCTAATCCTATCTACTGTCTGCAGGCAGCCCCACGTGGCAGAGTGTGATGTACTTGAGCTATTGACCACAGCTTCTGCCTTTCCATTCTGACAACTCAGCTGTCCTGGTTTCCTCGGCCTCAGACTACATGTTTCTCCCTGGGGGTTATCCATGGATAATATTATTTTTAAAAATTTATGATGTTTCACTCTGAAATTTAGTCAGTAACATTGACAGGGAAATGTATACATATATTTGCATTTCTTTCTGTATTTGAATTTTGTCACTCACCTCTGAGTAGCCTCTGCTTAGCTTTATATTCAGGGATGGAAGTATATGTGATGTGTTTCTATAAAGGAAAGTTCATCAGGTGGTAGCAAGTAGGAAAGTTCATACCAGTAATGGTTATTGTAAGACTCTGCAAATAACAGAAATGAGAAAAATTTCTCTGGATGCTTTCAGAGAGCAAGATTGCAGGAAACAGCAGGGACATATCTCAAGAGGATGAAGGAAGCTGGAGAGGAATTCAAAGACTGGAGAAATGACTTATAGGTAATTGAAAGTTGACTGCCTTTGAGAATTTATGTTTCATAACACTTGTAATTTAGGGGCAACTAGATGGTGCTGTGGATAGAATGCCAGACCTGGAATTAGAAAGATTCATCTTAAGTTCAAATCTGGTTGACCACTTACTGTGGTCAAGTCACTTAACCCTGCTTGCCTCAGTTTCCTTATCTGTAAAATGAGCTGGAGAAGGAAATGGCTGACCATTCTAGTATCTTTGCCAAAAAAAATACATTATTACAAACAGGCTCACAAAAAGTTGGATATAGCTCAACAACATTTGTATTTATATATCTTAAGATAGTAGTTCTTTACCTGGAATACATAAATAGGTTAATGGAAAGGTTCCAGGGGTTCTATGAAGTTGGATGGGGGAAATCTTTGTTTCAATGTAATTGATTTCCTTTGTAATCTTAAGTATTTATTTTATACATTTATAACATGATTCTAGACTGCCAAAGGGTTTCACCATACAAAAATGCTAACAAGTCCTGCTTTAGGAGATTTGCAAAATGCTTCCCCCATAATAACCCCCATTTTTACCATTTTATAAGCTCTATTTTGCCTCTTGAGTAGTTTAGTGATTGGCCCAACATCATAATAGCTAATAAGTATTTGAAATTAGATTTGAATCTTAGTCTCCTGACTCTATATCTAAGACCCTTTCTAGACATCTAAGAATATTTTTTCTCAAGAACACAAGAGGGTTATCCATACCCATTTCCAGACACATGATCCTTTAAAACATGGCTTTTTGAAGTTGGTAAGCAAGAGTTACCATGTGCCTATCAAAAAAGAAAGTTAAGACCCATGAGTCACTGAGGGAGTCACCTAAACTCACATGGTGAATCAGGGGGTTCAGTCCACTCTAGGCCCTTCAGCCTCCTCTCTCCATAGGACTAAAATTATCTGCTTTATTTCTTCTCCATCCCCATAAGGCTGTAGCTATATAAAGCCTTGGCTACCTGTATAGAGTGAGAGGGTTAACATCCTGAAGGTGGGAGGGCTCTTGCTGCAGCATCCTTCACCTCACATCTGATGAGCATTTGGCTTGCATAGGGCTTGGAGATCCCTGAGGGTGGCAGGTGCTACATATTAACATAATATCAACTCTTTTGTCAGGCAGAGTGCTCACTCCCAGTGGGTTGCTTGGCTCCCTAAAGTTTAGAAATATGCAAAAATGACTCACTGGGGTCTTTACACCTGGCCGAACCTCTTAATGACATTTCTCCCCCCCCTTCCCTTGGGTTTGCCCATCAGCCTACGTTCTGCAGCACGAGCTCTCTTACCTGTTCTTTCCTTTTCTTTTTTCTCATCCCTCTCCCTCCTTCTCACGATTCCTTTCTTGGAGCCTCTCATGCAGCAAGCCATTTTTCTGTGGTTGTCACTGGCTGCTCCTCCTCACTGCTACAGGGATGTGGAGTTGAACTAATGATGCAGCAATTAAAAGTGATTAGGGTTATTGCTAATAAAGAGACTTCATAAAGTTGATTAAATGTATTCATTAATGAAAGTGTTGGAGGGGGTTGGAGGAAAAAAGGAAAAGAAAAAAGAAGGAAGTCCACCCAATAAACACACATACTGAAATCTGAGAGTGACCAAGAAGAGCCAAGTGTTTGGCAGTGAACTCGGGCATCCTGGCAGCCGGAGGCGAGGTGAGATTGCCACAAAATTGCTTCCCTGGGCACATAATTCAGTTCTGCTCAAGCCGAAGTGGTAATAGAAGTGAGGACCGAAAATGCTGAAGCAAAAAAAAAGAAAAAGGCCCCAAGCATCTTGTGGAATTTCCCAGGGCTGAGATGGATTTTGGCCTTCCCCTTTTCTTTAGCTGGATGGTGTGGAGCTGTTATTAATTAATATAAGCAAATCTCTTTTACCTCCCTTTTCTTGCCAACTCTGGTTCATGGGAATAAGATAAAGCTGTAAGGGGAGACAACGTGTTAATGTTCCTTTGATCATCTCCTTGCTGGCTGGGGATAATAGTGCCACATTAATCATGGCCCTCTCTGCTTGGTCTCTTTGGCACAAGACTTGGAAGTAGGCGGCCTGTGATGGGAGACAAGGGCAGCTTCCCCATCATCAGACCCAGGGTTTCCAGAGAGAAAGCTTCTTTCATCTAATTCACTCAGCAAACATTTAATAATGAGCATTGTAATAGACACCAGGGAGATTTTCTTACTTAAGACATGGTCCCTGCCTGCATGGAGCTTATAGTCTGGTGCACAAACCATAAATAGATCATTGTTATACACACACACCAGGCAGTAACAACAGAATGCTATATAAGGTCCAAGAGAATACTTGAAGAAAGAAAACTTCATGGGAGAAGTGGTATTGAAATGTGGGGAGCAAGAAATTCAGTGATTAAGATAATTGGTCAATTCAATATTGGGAGGACAGTAGCTAGAGTAGAGTAGAGGCCTATTGTATTAAAGTAGAAGGAAACAGGGCAGCAACTTTCCAATCTATACTTCATTTAATTTAAAAGATTAAATTTATATTTGAAGTAGTGTTCTAGGTCTTGGAGATTTGAAGGTAGATAAGACAGACTTTATTCTCAAGAAATGCACAGTTTAATGTAGATAGAGAGGTATACATTAATGAAAATCAAAGCATTTTTTAAAGGAAGCCTATTAAAACTAGTCCAGTCTATTCCTGAATCATGAATCCCTTCAGCAACAAACCTTTCCCCTTCCCACCTCCTTTTACCCTCAGGCTTGACCTAAACACTGGGAGAAGGAGGTCACTACCACTCTGGGGCAGTTGTTGTCAAGGTAGGAGTGTTAGGTATTCTTTCCTTGACATCGTGAGAACTGACAAAGGACTTTGTGAATTCTAAGAAAGATTATTGTTAATTTTATGTTCTAAATCAAAGATTATGAAATTTTGATAGGAACATAATGAAGGGAATCTGTGCTTAGTAAATTCTCATTTCAGAATTTATACTGTATTCTAAACAAATTGGAGAATTGAAATGAATTCAACAAATGTTTCTTAAACTCCTATTATTGTGAGGAAAAATATTTAGAATACATTTTATGTACATTATCAATTTAATCTAGGAAAAAAAAACATTTACTTACAAACAAGTGGTATTGTACAGTAATGATTTTTATCTTTTCATTCTAGCAGGCTCTCTAGGGATCTCTATTAAGCAACACTTTGTTAATCCTGTTCCAGTTACAATAGGTACTTAAAGGTAATAAAGCTGTATTTCTTTTAATATAATCTATAATACAATGCTTTCTACTAATTTCATTCTCCCCCTGTTCTCTTGCTCATTCCTCTACCTCTCTGTGTCAGCCCATCCTGTACCCTATGGGAGCCTGAAGAATAAGGTTGTTCTATATTTCGGACAACCGCAGTTCTTCATGTTGGCTCTGGAATGGGAGGGTGGTCCATTCATACTCTGTACATCACTTCCTACACCCCTTCTCTACCATAGGGACACTCCTGGAAGAATCAAACATAACAGTCCCCTTTGCTGTGAAACATAGCAATGGTTTGAAAAGATTTACAAGACTCCAGTGTAACTGAAGAAGTACGGAAAGAGTCAGCAGGCAGCTGAAGCTTTTAGTTATAAACTCCCATCATCCATCTCAGCCCATCCCACCTCTTCCCTACCTGAGACAGGCAGTCTATCTTTCAGTCAATAAAGAACACTTACAGAGCCCATTCTTGGTAAAGAATTCTGTGCTGCTGTTTGAGAAGCTAATCTCAATTTTGCCACTAACTAGCTGTGGGATTTTCATGGGGTTATGTAAATCCCAAGGCCTTTTCTCAAATCTTCAGCTCTACCTCTATCTCTATTGCTGAGACTCAGTTTAAAATAAATCTCTCCAGTTTAGGACAGAGGCTACCTTTCTATTCTGCCTCCTTTAACCCCTCTGCCCCAGCCCATCCAAAGACACCTCTTCAAGCCTTCTTACCTTTGTAGCTTGGTTTATTACAATTGACTTATTAAATTCATATTCTCCATGAATGTCCTTCTGCTTCTTCTCTACCTATATGAATTCTACCCTTCCTTTCAAGTTCTGCTCCATCTCCTCCACAAAGCTTCTCTTGATATTTCCTGTCTACATTGTTTAGTACCACGCTGAACATCTACCATATTTATTTTATAAAATATTTATTTGGCTCTTGCTAGACAATGGCTATTGTGCCTTTTCACTTGCATTTTCATTTCCTAACTAAGCCAACTATTTAACTAACTAGCTGACTCTATCTCCACACACACACACTTTTCTTTTGGCCAGCCACTTGAGATTAGTTGACTTGCTCAGGATCACACAAGCTAGTACGTATGAAATATCTGAGATCAAATTTGAACTCAGGTTCTCCTACTTCCAGGTCCAATACTCTATCTGCCACCTAAGCTGCCCCTCATAATACAATTTTTTGAGGACAGGATGGTATGGTGGGGAGAGTACAGACTTTACATTCGGGGACTTGGACTCAAAGTCATGCTGTCCAGTTCCTACCTGTGTAATCCTGAAGTCACTTTATTTTAGATCTCATTTTCCTCATTTTCCTCATTGGTAAAATGAATAGACTTGGACTAGGTGACTTCTTTCAAGTTCTATTTCTAAAAGAGGGATTACTGATGGATCAGAATTATAACTACTCAGGGTAATGAGACTTTGACTTATGGTGACAAAGTTTAGAAGCATGGCTATCACTTGTATTCCTTTAGCACTGTAGAAACAGCTAAACCAGTACCTCGTTAAGCAGAAATAGTGAGCAAGAAAATAGGAAACTACCAGATGGGACATGGCAATCTTGGTCCAAGCAGACTCTTCCCTAGTTGCTGCGACCTCTTCCACTCCTGTGCAATAGCCACCCCAGCAGGTTTTCACGGCGCATTTTTATGCCGCTTGTTTTGGGCACAAGCAGTTACATCTCTAGAGACTGGAACTCAGCTCTTTGGACTCCAAATGCAATGTTCTCTCCAGGATCCCACGAATCCAGCTGAGTACTCATCCTCACTTTCCTGTCTGTACAATGAGCCTGGGAACACTCACACGACCTTCCTCGAAGGATAGCTCTGAAGGCAGGACTTTCTAAGGCACAAGTGCTGTGGAAATGGAATTTGTCCATATTGTTTCTTCCTGTCTCCCCCAGCTCTCTGTCCAGCGCCTTGCTCATAGTAGGTTTAAAAAAAAGTCGTTGATTGATTGATTAACTTCTGGATGGAGTCTGACTAATGTCCAGGCCCCAGCTGCTCTCCCAGAAGTGAAACTCTTCCCACCAGGAACAGAGAGCGGTGGAGGTTTTCTCCCTCAGGGGAAGCCTCCAGCCAGGCCCCAGCAATAATATCTATCGCCTGATGTTCTATGATGAGTTTGCTCTAAAAGCATTTTCTTATGCATACGTGGAGTGCTGGCATTTTGCTCAATATAGAGAAGCCAGTGAGGCGTTATTTGTCTATGGAGGCTTGGCACCTCGGGCAATTATGTCTGCAGTCTGGAAAACAACAGCAGTCAGCCTGCAGTAGAGAAAGAGAGAGGAGGAGAGGGGAAAAAATTCTATCATGTCAGAATAATGAGATCTGTGATTTCAGCACTTACTGGGTCAAAGACACATACAATGTGTTATCTGTAATGCTTTCCTTCTGACATTTGGGGAAATTGCATTTATGCAGAGGACACAGGATACTGGAACTCGGTACTTCACGGATGCCATTCAGTCTTGACAGGCCGTAGTCCTCCCCCTGCCCCCCATACTCCCCCCTGCAGGGGCCTGGGTGCCTATAGACTGGCCCCAGGAGCCGTGGTGAGGGGAAGGATGACCAAACCCGGCTGGAAGTGTGGCTGGTGGGGAAGGTGGTGGGAACCGATTTTGCTGTTTTAAATAAAAATACAAAGAAAAGGGAACTGACAAGTTAACCGACACACAACCCCCCTGTCCCTCCAATGAGGTGAGTACAATTTGAACTAGAAGATAAAAAAGTAGATTCCCAGTAGAGTCTTCTCTAGGAATTTTAGGGCTCTAGGAGGGAGTTACCAGGGACCTCTCAACTATAGTCAGAGGACCACTTTTCCTAAATTTAAGTCAATTCATTAGTTATTAGATGAATGGATTAGAATTCTCTGCCACACATTTTCTCTGGACAAGCTAGATTCCAATTTGGGACCAAACCTCCACATTTTTCCATTTTTTAAAATGTTTTCTCTTGCCATCTACTAATTCCTATCTACTAGTTCCTGCAAGCACTAGAGACTTTTGATTTCTGAACCAAACTCATGGAGGCTACCTCTTGTTGTCTCATGCATTCTTTTTCCTTCATCTCTCCTCTTAGTTCCCTTTATCAGCAGGAGCAGTGATGAAGTGATTGATTATCCTGCCCCAGATGTCTCATGAAGTTTTGAATTTCATCCTGTCACATCACAGGCAGATTGAAAGGAAGGGAATCTCTCTCTCTCTCTCTCTCTCTCTCTCTCTCTCTCTCTCTCTCTCTCTCTCTCTCTCTTTTTCTCTCTCTCTTCTCTCTCTCTCTCTCTCTTTCTCTCTCTCTCTCTCTCTTCTCTCTCTCTCTCTCTCTCTCTTCTCTCTCTCTCTCTCTCTCTTTTCTCTCTCTCTTCTCTCTCTCTCTCTTCTTTCTCTCTCTCTTCTCTCTCTCTCTCTCTCTCTCTTTCTCTGTCTTTCTCTCTCTCTCTCTCTCTCTCTCTCTCTCTCTCTCTCTCTCTCTCTCTCTCTCTCTCCCCTTTCTTCCTCCAACTCCTCCTACTCCTCCTTCTTTTCTTCCTCTCCCTCCTTCCTTTCTTATTCCCCTTCATCCCTCTATCTCTGTCTCTCTGTCTTTCCATTTCTCTTTATTTCTCTCTTCTCTCTCTTTTTATTACTTTCCTTTTCTCTCTTATACAAATCCTTTCACAGAGAATATCCCATGCAATATGACTAAAGTGGAAAGAATATTGGCCTTGGGGCAAGATGCCCAGATCCTAATCTCAGTTTTGCCACTAACTAGCTGTGTGATTTTCTTGGGGTTATGTAAATTCCAAGGCCTTTTCTCAAATCTTCATTCTCCTTGACCTCATTGTAGTTGATACTTTGAACCATGACTTCTTCACTGATAATCCCTCCTCCCTTAGGTTCAATGATGTCACACTCTTTAGTTTCTTAGCTTCCTGTTCCATTTTTTTTTTTTTCCTGATTTCATTAAGTGGATAGTTCTCTAAGCTTTATTCTCAGCCCACCTTCTTTTCTTTCTCAATTCCCTTTCCCTTGGCAATTTTATCCATTCTCAAGGCTATCACATCCATGCAGATAGCTGTGTGATCCAGGGCAAGTTACTTAACCACTCTCTTCCCCACTTTCCCCTACAGTAATATGTAGTTAATATTGGCACTTACCTTCCGGGACTGTCAAAATCAAATGAGATAATATTTGTAAAGTATTTTGCAAACCTTAAAGGATGATGTAAATGCCAGATTATTATTATTAATTATTGTTATTTTTTTAGCCTTTGCCTCTCAAGCTTCAGACTCATATTTCTACTTGCCAATTGGGTTTCCCCTTCAGCCAGGACTTCATGCTTAATATGCTCAAACTTCAAATAGGCTCTTCTATTTGACTTTATTATTGCTATCAGACATTACCATCCATTCAAATGAGAACCTTCTCCTGTACTTCTTGCAGTCAATTAGTTGCCAAAGTCTGATGATTCTACATTCTCAAAAATCTTTTCTATCAATTCTCTTCTATCCACACCCATATTACCATGTCAGTACAAGCCTTTTTTACTACTTACCTTTGCTATCAGAGGAACTGGTGTTCTCACCTCCATTTTATTGCCTCTTTAATCTATCTGTTACCTCTCTGGGTCTTGGTTTCCTCATTTGCAAAATAAGAGGAGTATACTAATAATCTCTAAGGTCACTCCTAGTTCCAATTCTATGAAAGCTATAAACTCTCTGGGTATCAATTTTCCTGTTTTGTAAAAGGAGGGATTTAGATTCAATAATCATTAAGGTCCTTTCTAAGTTAAAGAAATTCAATGTCAACATGCATCCCTCTTCCTGAGGGAAATGATTATTAATAACCAATGGTTTGAGGAGATCCAAAGCTTCCTTTCTTTTTCTAAAGTCTTGATTTTAAAAGTCCAGTCTCTTTATGTACATTGCTGATGAGATTTCTTGTTCAGACTCCTCCCAGGTAGTGCAGCTACTGTATCTTACTCAGGCTTGGGTGAGGCATAAATTCTTTGAAAAGATTGCCCATGGCTGGAGTTAACCTAAGAAGTAGATGACTTCAGATCCAGCCTTTCATTGTAAGATTCATTCTCTCATTAATTGTTAGCCAATCAGAATTGATTTCCACCCTGGGGATCACCAGCCTTTCAAAGGGTATATAAACTGAGTTTATCACCATGATTGTTTTTGGTCTAAGAGAGAACCAAATAATCATTTTATTAATAAACGTGTTGGACTTATTAATAAAATGATTAAATTACCCCAAAATTATGTCTCATTCTTTTTAATCACACCTTCTTATCCCAGATTACCATCAGGTGATCCCCAGGGTGGAGCATTCACCAAAGGAGAGGTAGTTGTCCAAAATTCTATGCTGATTTAGTGGCAGATGCTTAAAGCTAGATCTTCTTACTGTCCAGTGTCCTTTCTGTCTTAACTTGTAAATTATGACCAATTTTCATTTTCCTTTGTTGTTGGTCAGCCATGCCAGCTCTTTGTGATCCTAATTAGGGTTTTCTTGACAAAAGTACTGGAGTGATTTGCCATTTCCTTCTCCAGCTCATTTTACAGATGAGGAAATTGAGGCAAACAGTATTAAATGAGTTGCCCAGGGTCACACAGCCAAGTAAGTATCTAAGACCAGATTTCAATTCAGCAAGATGAGCTCTGCTCCATCCACTGTTCCTAGCTCCCTGTAGAATGTGTAACATTATCTAGCTACCAAAGAAAGACATGTCCCATGGGAAAAATATTGACAGATGGTAGCCTCTCCCCCCACCCCCTTTTATTCCCCTATGACTCCATTCAATTCCCATAGCTCTTGAATCATCAGCTCTGTGATAAGGAAGTCAGAGATACGATCTTTGCCCTCAGTGAATTTACAGACTAGATGAGAAGATACACAGGAAATAGAATAAGATCCAAGCCAGAATTAGATTTTTAAATGAGATATAATTGAGAATTATCATGTGTAGTATGAAAAGTAGTGATTTTGGATAATCAGGGAAGGGAAGTCTTATAATAAAGAGATGAGACTTGAGTAGGACGTTTGTCCCCCTTCTCTAAAACCCTTATAGACAATCCTCTTGAATCAAAGGAAGTTCCATAATATAGTAGAGAGAATATCATATTTGGAGGGTGAGGACCTGGTTTAAAGTTCTAGCCTTACTTTAGGTAAAACCTAGCTCTCTGGCCTTCAATTTCCTCATCTGTCAAATGAGACCAGACCCCATAATCACTAAGGTCTAATATATATTCTAAGATCATTTCCAGCTCTGGTCTTCTGTGTCTTAGGGATCCTTATAGTCCCAAAATCAATGATCCTGGGAATTTGCCTTTAGCATGGTACCTGGTACACAGTAGGCAGTTAATAAAAGTTTATTGATTGATTGACATGACCTTTCCCTCAAAGATCTGCTGTAAGATCAGATCAAGAAGTCAGGAATCCCATTCATGGGTCTGCATCTTTCCTTGGGTAAACAAAAATAAACTTTGAGTATCTCCGTGGTCCCGAGTAATCCCATTTAGGAATGAGGATGCGAGAACTCGGTACAATGAATGTAAGAGTACGTCTGACCGTGATGACAAATGCCGTCCTGTAGGACACTGCTCAGTAGAGCTTTTTACCAGAGGGAGGAGGAGTCGCCCCTTCTGACTACCCGGAGACCAGGGAAGGCTCAGTCTTTCTCGCTTCCCAGATCAGCTCCAAGAGGGCTTGGTTGAAGATGATGAAATTGACTTGTGGTGATGTAAAATGTGTAGCCCCATCCGGTGGCTGATCTTTTCGGGCAATTATTTGGAAGTAATGAAAGTGAATGCATGACATTTAAAAAGAAACTCCTCTGTCAGCAGGAAAGCTGCCACATTCCTCTTATGCCTCTGAGAATACGCTTAGCTTGAAATAATGTTCATTTTAGCCGAGTTGTAAATTACAAGTGTGTTAGGGTCCCGGGGGATTTATTACCTTTTGGAGGGAGGTTATGGGGCCGTGCGCATTGGCTGCCTCATCTGGTACGTGTTACAAAGTGGCTGTGTAGCAAAGTTTGGAATCGAGTATCTTTCCTTTCTTGCCTTTCCTCTCCTTTTTTCTCCCCCCACCCCCAATCCCCCCTTTACGGCTTGTCTCTAGCGGTTTCATTGCCACAGAAACTTCAGCAATAAAGAGCACGGTGTCGCAATCTGTTTTCCCAATCGCTGCTTGGAATCGATCCGACATCATTAATGAAAAATGACAATAGGCTTAGCCATGTGCAGTCTGGACTTGTGCCCTGGCTCCCTGGGGTGAGGGGAGGGGAAGAGGGCTGGGGAGCACCCAGGACTCCAGGTCTTTCCTCAGAATGTGGCAATGTGGGATCAAATCGTCCACGAGTGCAGTGGGCTGCGCCGGAGAGTGAGCTCCCTGACCAGTGGATAGAAGGAGGCAGCAAGGGCACTACTGGGTAGGTGAAGAGACTGAAGCTAGCATGAGCTCTCTGTATATACCCAGGTATTTGGGGTTGCCTCCTGCTTGCCTTATCCTGGGGACAAGGATATTTGAGGATCTCAAGCGGGAGGAAAATTTAGAGATCCCCTCATTTTATAGATGAAGGAAATTAAGTCTTAAAGACGCCTTAAGATCACAGATTTAGGACCAGAAGAGAGCATAGAAGTTATTTTATAAATAGGGAAACTGAGGTCCAAATAAATTGAGTGATACATTCAAGGTCATAGAGCTAGTTAGTGGCAAACTTTGGTCCTTTACGTACAACTTTATTGTCCCTATTACTTTGTTATATCATCCCTTGAACAGCCATATAAAATAATATGTAATTATAATTATATACTAATATATATGTTATATGCTAATCTATAAATTATATATCAGTATATACCATCTATGAGTATATATACATTATATACATGTCATATAATATACTATTATTAGTGTGTGAATATAATATAATATATATCATATGTATATATAACATTTTAGACCAGGTCTTTCTATTTCCATAGCAGTGCTACATGGGTTGATATTTAATAGCTACTTCTCCAGAAAAAAAGATACATACTACATTTTAAAGTTTATTCTGTGCTATTAACATTTCCTCCATACATTTCTTCAGTCTAGACCATCCACATAATACATAAATAAACAAATAAATAAATAAATCCAGTTCTGATTTATAGTGTTGGCTAATTTCTCAGCTGTAAATGCTCACACAGCAAAATTAACAATTAGGAGTTTGTTCAAATTGGATCCAGCTCCTCCCTGCTGCCACCCCCAATCATATGGCAGTCTTTCCCTCTGGAACCATAATCTTATTGTGTCGTTACTTTTTTTTTTCATGCAGGGTGCCATTGGGCATTTCCCATAATATTGCAAGTCCAAATTCTTTACATGATGATAGAGGGAATTTGTAATCATTTGGGAGTCAGTGTTTTCTTGAAATGAGGATAAAAAATGGTGACATATGATTATTCAGAAGACTCTCCATTCCTGAAAAGTTTCAAAGCTTATGCCCCTTTAACAAATTGGTGGCCTCAGCATGCAGTCATAGAAAAAGTAATGGACTTGGAGCCAGGAGACAAGGCTTTGGTCCTGTTGTGTCCATTAACCAGCAATATGACCTGGTTCTGTCATAGCCATTAACTAGGGATGAGGCTTTCAGTGAGACACATAAACTCTTTAGATTTCAACATCCTCACTGGTAAAATGAAATGACTCTTCACAGGTGATCTCTAACATCTCTTCCTACTGCTAAAAGTCTGATTTTTCTCACCGATATGGCAGTGGGCTCTTTGGGGCCTGCTATAATCTTCTCTCTCTTGGCAGGCTTAGCATTTTATAGCTAGGAGAGACCTTAGAGATCATGTTATCTGCCCCTCCTTATTTCTCTCCACCCTTTTTAGCTTGCAGGAAAGGAAATTGGAATCTAGAGAGATTGTGACTCAGTTTCCTTATCTGAAAAATGAGGAGATTGGATTTAGTTAATTTCTAAATTCTCTTTCATTTCTACCATTTTGAGATATGAGGTAATGCAGTGAAAGAACACTAAATTTGCAGTCAAAGGGATCCCATCCTGGCCCTGCTAATTATTTCTGCTGTGATTTGAGGCAACATACTTAACTCTCTGGATTTTGTTAAAGCTCTCTGGGACTTGGTAAAATGAGGGACTGATCTAGATGACTTTCTCTAAGGATGTATTTCGGAACTGTATGCCTCTAGGTTGTATAGAAGTCTCCTCCCCTGTGAGGGAATGTAATAAAACTCACTTCCCTGTCTGTGGCCCGAGTATATCTCTTAGCAGTCCTAGAGAAGAATTTTTAGGTTTTTCTGCAGTTATTGAGGCTGGGCCTTTGGGATTTGTCAGGGCCTCTCAGGCCCTATCTGAAGGCAGTCCTCAGGGGAATGAAGACCAGAGACTTTGCTGACTTCACCTCTGCCTTGTCATTGAGAATCTCCCAAATCTTGCTGTGTTGCTTCCTCCAGTCACATCCGGAGCTGTGTGTGGGGCCAAATTGAGTTGTAGATGTGAATTATTTAGAGGTACCAGTGGAATATGGTTGTATCAGTAACACAGACTCTCAGTTTGTGGCCTTGGGGCGGTCTCCCTTGTACACTCCATCACTATTTTCTCTCATGAATAATGGAGGAGCAGAATTACTCTCCGTGTAGAGGATTCATACCCTGAGAAAACAAGGTTGCTCTGAAATTAATTTTCTGTACTAAAAGAGTGACAGAAAATCAATTAATCGCATAATATTCTATATGGAGGCAAAGTAAAAGGAACAGAGCAAATGGTTGTAGCTGAATAGAAAGAAGCAAATGCCCACAGAGGCCAAGAACTTGGGAGGGTGCTTAGCTCACGTCACAATAATGGAAGATAATATACTCTGCTACACAAAGGGGAGGTGATGATCTCTGCAGGGCAGTCAATGGAACCCATGCTCTCTCCTTTTGACTCTCCCTGGTTGCCGAGCTAATATTTCTCTTATCCCTTGATTTTTGGGGGAATGAATGAGGTTAGCACTTTGCCTCACTCTATTTAATAAGATTTGTTAAACTTTAAAGCCTGATGCAAATGTTCATTATCAATTAAACAGTCAACATTTATTAATCAACATTTATTAAGCACCTACCAGGTACCAGGCTCTGTGTTAAATGCTGATGATACAAAAAAAAAAAATGGGAAGAGACAGTCCCTGCCTTCAAGAGGTTTATAATCCAATGGTGGAGACAACATACAAACAAATATATACAAAGCAAGCTATATACAGAATAAATAAGAAATAAGTAACAGAGAGAAGACACTGGAATTAAGAGGAATTAAGGAAGGCTTCCTGTAGAAGTTGAGATTTTAATTGGGACAAAAGTTGGGAAGGTCAGTAGTCTGATCAGAGGAGGGACAGTATTCTAGGAATGGGGGACAGCCAGAGAGAATTCCGGGCACTGAGAAATGGAGTGTCTTGTTTATGAAAATTCGGTGTCACTGGATCAAAGGGTACATGCATGTTGGAGAGTAAAGTATAAGAAGAATGGGAAGGTAGGAGGAAACTAGGTAGTGAAGGGCTTTGAATGCCAAAAAGAACATTTGTATTTGTTTCTGAAAGCAACAGGAAGATACATTAGAGGTTATTGAGAGGGGTGGGATGTGTGTGATATAAAGTCAGACCTTTGCTTTAGGAAAATCACATTATTGGCTGAATGGAGGGTGGAGTAGTGTGGAGTGGGGAGAAACTTGAGGCAGGCAGATTCACTTGCAGACTATTATAGTATTCCAGATGTGAGGTGATGAGAATCTGTACTAGACTGGCAGCAGTGTCAGAGGAGAGAAGGAGGCATAATCAAGAGAGTTTGCAAAGAAATTTCTAACTGGGCAATACTTAAAGTCCTTTCCCTTCCCTTCTTCTTTTTCTTTCTTTCTTTCCTTCCTTCCTTCTTTCCTTGCTTCCTTGCTTCCTTCCTTCCTTCCTTCCTTCCTTCCTTCCTTCCTTCCTTCCTTCCTTCCTTCCTTCCTTCCCTCCTTTCCTTCCTCTCTTTCTCCCTCCCTTCCTTCTCTACCTCCCTTCTTCCTTTCTTTTTCTTTTTCTCCCTCCCTTCCTTTTTTCCTCCCTCCTTCCCTTTCTTTCTTCCTCCTTCTTTCCCTTCCTCCTTCTCTCCTCCCTTCCTTCATGCCTTCCTTCCTCCATTCCTTCTTTCCTTCATGCCTGCCTTTTTCCCTTCCTTTCTGAAGAGAAATTATTTTATTGTCAAATAGGAGTGTATGTAATTACCAAATTATCAAATGTGATAATGTAAGTAGAATATTTTGCTTTAAATCTCATCTTATCTTATTATCTGACTAATCTTGCTATTACTTTATTTTTCTTCACCTAAACCAGACATCTTAGCAATTTGCCCTCAGTACCTATGGGACTTAATTGAATTAGCAGAGGAACTCCCACCCTAGGGATGAAGTGTCTTCATTGTTGAGAGGAGAAATAAAAACTCATTAACTCCACTTTTATCAAGCCAGATCCAGACCAAGCAATGTTTCACATCCCATCTGAGCCATCTTGCCATTTGCCTTGTCATTACCCTAACTCCTCCCCTACTGCTTGCTACTGAAACAGTTATTAAATTAATACTACCTTATGTCTGTAAAGGGTATATCAATTGACTGACTTATGGATCAACTTAGTGTTTCTCTGACTCCACAGACTAGAGTGTCTTTTCCAGGTTACTACTCTACCAAATGTGTTATCTCCTTCTATTATAATGTAAGTTACTTGAAAGCTGGAACTTTCTAGCCTTTGTGTTTTTGATCACAGAGCAAGTACAAAGCTGGTACTTTAGAACCTGTTTTTTTTTTTTTTTTTTAATCTACTACTCAAAAGGAGCTCTTTCTATTAGAGATACAGAAGTCTCTATATCACTTATCTCTCCTGGTATAAACCCAGCAGTTCTAAAAGACAAAGATTGTATTGAAGCTAGGCATGGTGATTGATTCCACAAAATTGATGGAACCATTAATAACTCTAACCCATATCTTTTTTAAGTCTAATCAGTTTGGATTAAGTTATTTATTGGTATTCATGGAACCACTTTCGGAATTGCTATAATTGACATGTTTTTAAGCTATTAAACTACAGTAAGACTTTTGGGACAAGCTGCATAAAATTGGACTACCAAGAGCAGGTGCAAAATAGAGCAATAAAATTAGAATTGGAAGGGTCTGGAATGCATGTGCACTGTGAGGAATGAACATCTATACTATTGAAAGGAATGACATTAATAGATTATTGGTTTATCAATATTATGAACAATAATAATGTAATAGCACTGGATTTAAAGTCAGATGAGGAAACTGAGGCTCAGAGAAGTTAATTGACTTTCCTTTATATATTCATTACTCTCCTTTGTGCCCTTTATGGTCTAATGGAACTGATCTTTTATCTTTCTTCTCTCTGCCTTTGTAGAGGCTGTCCTCCATGCTTGGAATGTATTTCTTTATGAACTCCAACTCTTTGATGCCCTGATTACCTTCAGAGTTCAGTTCAGTCAGTTTAAATGCCACTTTCTACACAGAGCCTTTCCTGATCCTCCCTCCCCTCCTAAATGATTTTAAGACTTATATATATTCCTATATCTCTAATACATTTACACACACACACACACATACACACATACACACACACACACACAGTGTTTCAGAAGCAGTATGGATAGAAAGCTGAACTTGGAGAGAGAAATATCTGTGTTCAAGTTCTACCTCATACACACATACTAGCTATGTGACTGCCTGGTTCACTTGCTATATTAATAGAGGGAATTATTTTCTACTAATGAAATGGCTCAGTACCTATTATAAATACTTTTATTATATGATATTATTATATAATATTCATGAACACACATTTTATCACCCTCTTAGCACAGAAGAACTTTTTTGGAGGTCAGGGACTATTTTATTTTTTCTTTTGTGTTTCCAGTACCTAACACAGAGCTCTGCTCAATGAATGCTTGATTGCCTACGGTTACAGGAGTCCTAATTAGCAGACTTGGGATTTGAACTCAGACCCTCTAACTCCAGAGTCAGGATTCTGCCCACCTTAGCATATTGTCTCTCATCTCCTTGTCATTTCTAGAGAGAATGGAGAAGCTTCTGAATCTCAGCAGAGATTCTTTCATCAAATCTGACTTTGTATAGAATTTATGAGTAGAAGTCAGTGGTGGTTTTGGAAGACTTCCTTGCTGTCTTAAGATTCATGTTTGATGCTTTACCACATCCACCTTCTCCATTATAATCAAACAAATCACTTGGTTTATCAGTAGCCCACATCCTGACATGCAGGCCTATCATGTCCTAGCTGCTGACATGCAGACAGATGTCCTATGTCCTGTTATTCTGATACATGGCCACATCATACCCTGGGCATCCTGATTGGCAGGTGTGTTGCCCCCCTGATATTGGCTGCTGTGACACTGAGTGCCCCAGCTATATCCTACCTGACTGATGTGTGTGCCTATTGAAATCCTGTGACAGGAAAGGGTAACCCTATCATTTTGTAGTTATAACCAGGCACAGAATGGCCCTGAAACCCCAATAAATTATATGATTTATAAAGCAAGGTTTTGTGAATTGAATCGTGTTCAATGCTTGAGGAAAGTTTAACTGCATTAAAGACTTCTGTGGCTTCTTCCTGGTGTGGATATAGGTGTCCCTTGGTGCTAAGGGCTATTTCAGTGAATAACAACAGCCTCTGGAGGATCCTACCAAATGGGAAATGTGATGGACAAGGACCAGTCTGGCTAAATTCAACAAGGCTCATTCCCCAGAGCTCTACCAATGGAGGATGAATTCTTGTTGGTCTTAGAAAATAATGAAACCATATACTAAGATATAGAGGAGGGGCTTGTGATCTGTATTTCGTGGAGAACATCATATTCTTTAAAAATAAAGCTAAAGGAAGGAGTACTTATTATCTTGGACGTTGTCATTTGAAAAAGGCCAGTAATTTTTGTACATATGTATTTTAAATAATTTTCTGTAATGTGTCTTGTAGATTTGGCTGTTTCTTTATTGAACCATTAAAGTGGCCATCATCTGTGCTGGCTTTTTTCTCTTTGGTACTAAACAACAACAAAAAGAAGTAACATTTATATAGTATTTTAAAGCATTTTACAAATATTATTTCACTGTATCTTCACAAAAATAATACACAAAAAATTATTATCCCCACTTTACAGATGAGGAAACAGTCTGAAGAAGGTTAAACAATTCACCTAGACTCATACAGCTAGCAGGTTTCCGAGCCTGGATCCAGGATGCCATGTTTAACTTTCTCACAAGGCCATTTAACTATAATGTGTCTTGAGGCAGCAAGTTCCTGTTTTTTTTTTTTTTTTTTTTTTTTTTCCTGGATGTGTTCATAGGCTACTTCTTTTGTTTGCTTCCTGCCTCTGATCCTAAATGAAGAGAAGGAAACACCTCAGAGGTCACTTTCAGATTTGTGCAAACCAATACAACCTGGAGATGAATTTCCTCATAGGCAAATTATGAAAGAGATTTATGTAACATGGAATAAAATTTTAGCTTACTCCTGTAATTTCTCAAGCTCATAAAGAATACTCCCCAGAGATCTTCACATTGCCCCTGCAGAACACACAAATAGGACTCTCTTCCTCCACATGATTGTGGGGAACCACACAGAGCAGATAGTGAAAGGAGAATGGATCCCATTATAACTAAGGATATATCTCAGCCTGCCATTCATCAAATGCACACCAAAGGTAATAACAACAATGATAATGATGATGATGATAAATAACATTTATTAAGTGCCTTCTATGTATGAGGCATGGTATTATGTGTTTTACAAACCATGAATTGAATCATGTTTCATGCTCTAAGAAAGTTTAGCTCCATTAAAGACTCTTGTGGCTTCATCCTGGTGTGGAGGTGTCTTGGTTTCCTGAGAGCTATTTCAGTATGTAAAAGCCTCTGGAGGGTCCTACCAGATGGGAAAGGTTTTTGAAGCAGTAACAAAGAACAGCTTCTTTTGAGCTTATAATAACCCTGGGAGGTAGATGCTAGTATTATCCCTTATTCCAAACAAATAGAGGTTAAATAACTTGCCCAACTGGGTCACACAGCTAGTACATGTCTAAGACCCAATTTGAACTGAAGTTTTCCTAACTCAGACTTCTATTCACCATTCCACCTTTTTGTTTTGAGTTTTCTGACATATATAGAAATAGCGTGGCTGGTTTTTGTAATCTCCTGTAAAGATGAATTTCTGGTAGTTTTTAATATGTGATTATAATTATTTCTTTTGGGGCAAAGTGACTGACAGTTGTACATATTTATTCCTCCTGAAGACAGTTCTTTTGATAAGTTGACCATGTGTATGATCTCCACTTGTATTTGTGTTTATTGATGTTTACTGACCCCCCTAAGGACACAATCAGACACACATGCAGAGTGGCATGGGGTGGCAAGTTTGGAAGGAGGCTGAAATCTCTGGTGGGGAGTGTGGAAGATGATAATAAAGACAATGAGGATGTGAAACCGCCCCTTCCATCATGTACCAGGGCTGTTAGATCACTTCTAGAAACTCGAATCTTGAGTACCTTGGGAAGATTGTCCTGCCTACATTTTTAGGAATACCTAAGTGGAATCTTCCTTATTCTCATGGGTTCTTGACTAGCCACCTCCCCTACACCAGTAGGTGTGCCAGGGGCTAATCAGAGAAGCAGCATCACTTGGCTGGAGTGATTTCCTGTGTGCCAAGAAAATCCCAAAGTTAAGGCAACAAGATGGGTTGAAACGGGCATCTTCTGACTTGAAGCCCAGTGATGACTGTAAAGATGAATAGTGCTAGGTAGTGGGAGGAGGGAAGAAGAGATTTATCATAGCTTGGAGTCAGCCACTTTGCCTTTGCTGCATGTGCTGTTTCTAACCACCCAGCCCCCTTCCCTTCCCTTCCCTCCTAGGTCCCAATCCTCTACTGCAAAGTGCCAGATGTGGAGAAAAAGAAGATTCATTCCAGAGGGTGCAGTTCAGATACTGAGCCCTCAATCTGCAGATGTTTATTGACATATAAATCCAGTCTCTTTAGCAGCTCATTAGTAAGGTATAGCTCTATGACTGTTGCCTGCTTCTCTTTCTCTGACTCCGTCTTTCTTTTTGAGCCACTTTCTGTTTTTTTCTCTCCCCACTTTCTCCCTCTCTCTTTCTGTCTCTGCCTGTTTCTTTTTTTCTGCCCTTCTCTACCTCTTCCTGTCTCTCTGTCTCTTTCTGTCTGATTCTCTTTGCCTCTCAGTCCTATGGCTCTGCTTTTGTTTCTTCCCCTATTTCTTACCTGTCTTTCTGTCTTCTCTTTTTTTGTCTCTATCTCTTTCTGCCTCTTCTATCTTTCTTTTTTTGTGCTATGTCCGCAGAATTCCCCTGTATTGTGAGTTAAGGGGTTTTGGCCATAATACCTACTTAAAGTCCTTCCATTAAACACTAGGGCCAGGGACATAGAAAAGAAGGTTATGGGTCAGGCAAATTCTTGGTACTGAGCATCCCAACAAAACAACCAGGAATCAAAACTGCTAGCTAATCTTAGCTTCTGCCTACTTCCTCACTGAGGATGAAATTGCTAGGGGGTTTAAATGAGAATTCTTTGATGGTGTAGACATTGTCACTCTGCTTAGCTCAATTTGTCTAATCAACTGTCAAGACTCAGCTGTTGTGCACCACAGGGTGAAGAGGTTAATCTGGCCTTCAACCTCTTGAGAGTCCATCAGCGAACAGCTGAGTCTTAGCTGAGGGAGGAGTCAACATGGCTTGTTAGCACAGTTGGGTTTTGTGCATGGGGGGAAGGCAGGGTGGGAAATACTGAACTCATGAGGAGTTTTCTAGCTCCCTTGTGTCCAGAGGGCTCTGGCCAAGGGCAGGGAAGCCAGGATGTCTCTGAGACATCTCACCTGGAGTTAGACAATGAAAATAGCAAGAACCAGAAATAGAGCTCATGTAAACATAAGCATGGCACTGAAAGGAAATGACTAGGAAAAAGAGGACACATTATATGGAAGCAAACAGAAGTTGGCCTGGGATAGAATTGCAGGAGATTCTAGATAGCTATACAAGAAGTAGAGAGGTAGGTTATTGCTGAGAAGTCTTGTGGCAAAGGAGAAAAATTCCCTGGCTCCCTTGGTTAGAGTGGCCTGGTACAGCAGCCCTACTGACTCAAAAACCTTGAAAGATCCATGACTATTCAAGCTTGACTCCTAACATGATTTAGTGATTCAGTTTCCTTCCTTCCTTCCTTCCTTCCTTCCTTCCTTCCTTCCTTCCTTCCTTCCTTCCTTCCTTCCTTCCTTCCTTCCTCCCTCCCTCCCTCCTTCCTTCCCTCCCTCTCTCTCTCTCTTCTTTCTTTCTTTCTTTCTTTTTCTTTCTTTCTTTCTTTCTTTCTTTCTTTCTTTCTTTCTTTCTTTCTTTCTTTTTCTTTCTTCCTTTTTCTTTCTTCCTTCCTCCTTCCTTCCTTCCTTCCTTCCTTCCTTCCTTCCTTCCTTCCTTTCTTTCTTTCTTTCTTTCTTTCTTTCTTTCTTTCTTTCTTTCTTTCTTTCTTCCTTCCTTCCTTCCTTCCTTCCTTCCTTCCTTCTTCCTTCCTTCCTTCCTTCCTTCCTTCCTTCCTTCCTTCCTCCTTCCTTCCTTCCTTCCTTCCTTCCTTTCTTTCTTTCTTCTTTCTTTCTTCTTTCTTTCTTTCTTTCTTTCTTTCTTTTTCTTTCTTTCTTTCTCTCTTTCTCTCTCTTTCTTTCTTTCTCTTTCTTTCTTTCTCTTTCTTCCTCTCTCTCTCTTTCTCTTTCTTTCTCTTTTTCTCTCTCTTTCTCTCTCTCTTTCTCTCTCTTTCTTTCTTTTTCTTTCTTTCTTTCTTCTTCTCCTCTCCTCTCCTCTCCTCTCCTCTCCTCTCCTTCCTCTCCTCTCCTCTCCTCTCCTCTCCTCTCTCTCCTCTCCTCTTTCTCTCTCTCTCTTTTTCTCACAGGGAAGAAAATGATTCAATAGGCTTGGCAAAGAAAGGAGAGAGAGCATTAGAACCAGCCTGTGTGTACCCACAGATGGGAGCATCCTATAATTGTATTTTTGTGGGTTTTTTTTTTAAGGTATATATATATATATATATATATACTTTCTTTTAAAAATTAACTAATTTTTGAAATTTATAAAATAAGACTAGCATTTATATAACATAGTATAATAAAAAAGATGATTGCACATGAAACCAAAAATATACTATGTATAATTTGCCTTTCCTTTTATTTTTTCAATCAGAAGTTTTTCTGGCCAGCTAACTTTACATGAATGTACAACTTATTTCTTGATGACCCTCCCAGACTTGCAGTTCAATTGCAGACTGGTTTCTCATTCTGAAGAGGTAGCCTCTTTGCACAGTTTTAAATAGAACACACCTAGTTTTAAAATAGAGATACATTGTGGTTTTTCCACAATTAACAATTGATTTTCAAGCGTAACATCCTACCCCCTTTCCCCCAAATTTATTTTATTTGAAGAAACAGAATAAGCAAAAAGAAAAACAGAAAAACAATACAAAACAAATGAAATAAAACAAAAGAGAACATTCTCATGTGCCCAGCAGAACATCAGGGAGGATTCAAATATGTAACAACAAAAACCAATTTAAGAGAAGAAATTATATTCATGAGTGTTTGTCTTTTCTTTATTTCCTTGTAAATTGTTCTTTTGTTCTCTGTTGTGCACTTTATTTACTTTATTCTTTTTCCCTCTTCATCTTCCACTACCCCCAAACTGGCTATAATTATGAAAGAATATATTTATATATACATATGTAGATATATACATATATACATACACATACATAGACATATCTCCCTTTCATCCCCCTCACTGCCAAACAAGCTACAATTAAGATATATTTATGTATACTGATTTAAATATATACATACATACATAGACTTATATACACACATATACACCACATGTACACGTGTTTCCTATCCCTCTTGACTCATTAAATTCTGCTCTGTAACTTGGCTTATTATTACTTAACCTCCCCCTATCCAGGGGTCTCTCCTTCCCTTGTCTTCTTCCTTCACTCTTTGATCCCCCTTCCACCTATCCCTTCCCCCTTATTTCTTTTTAGATTTTGAAGGGTGCTGTAGCCTTCATGGTATATATATAGTGTTGCAGATTGAACCTGTTCTTGATGTAAGATTTTTAGATCTATGAGCCCTTCTTCTCCCTCTATTGCCTCTGTGTCTATTCTTCCTCTGCACCTCATTTGTATAACATGATTATTATTTTTATCTTTGCACTCCCAATCTTTCTTTTGACCTTACCCTATTGTTAATGCAAATCTTAAACATAAACTTAAGCATAAAATATACATTTTCCATATAAAAAAATAAACAATTTGTCCATGTGGACTTCCTTAAAAATGCTCTTGAATATTGGCTCTTATATGTTAAATTTTCTGTTAAGTTCAGGTTTGGTTGATAGAAACTCCTGAAAATCTACAAGTTCATTGAATATCTGTTTTCTCTCATTGAAAATTATAGATAATTTTGTTGGAAATAATATTTTTGGCCACAGATCTAGTTCTTTTGCTTGTCTGTAGATATGATTCCAATATCTGTGATCTTTTATTGTAGCTGCTGATAAATCCTGTACAATTCTAATTATACTTTCAGTGTATTGAATTTTTTTTCTTGTTTCTTGCACAATTTTCTCTTTGACCTGGGGTTTTGAAATTTGGCAATAATATTTTTATATGTTTTTCACAAAGGATCTCTTTGAGGTAGTGATTGGTGGATTTTTTCTATTTTTACTTTCCCCTCATGTTCTATCACTCCGGGACACTTTTCTAGGGTTATTTACTGTATCATTGTATAAATAATTTGGTCACAACTTTCTGGCACTTATTCTTATATTTTCTCTTCTTGATCTATTCTCCAGATCTGTTGTTTTTCTTATAAGTTGTTTCATATCCTGTTCTATTTTATCATTCTTTATAATGTTTTGTTATTTCTTGGTCTCACATAGCTTCATTGACTTACCGTTTTCCGATTCTAATTTTCAAAGAGTTATTTTCATCTTTGAGACCCTGTACTTCCATTTCTAATTGGTTAACATTCCCCCCCTCCCCCCATAATCTTGTTTTTCTTGGATGGTTTTAATTTTTTCTTTAAATTTTCCTCAATGTCTCTCATTTGATTGTTGAATTCTCCTTTGAGTTCTTCTATAAATTCTCTCTAGGTAGGGAGCCATTTTATGTTACTCTTTGGGCTAGAAACTTTTTTTTTAACTAAAGTATCCTCCTCTGAAGATGTTCCATAATATGTTTCAATGGTGGGGTTCTCTTTTCTTTACCTGTCCATTTTTTTTTAATAAGAGGTATTAACATAAGCATCTGTAATCATGGGACGGGGTGGATGGTGCCTTAAGCTTACCTTCAGCTCTCCACTCTGACTAGAAACCCCAAATTAAGTTTCACCCTCTTTTGTGGTGCCCACAGCTAGTAATGCCCTATTTCTGTACTTACCAGGTGCTGTTTCCTTCTTGTCCAGGGCTGTGTCTCAGCAGCACAGATGGAACTGGTGTTCCCAATCAGCCAAAGTTCATTTCCTGGACTCAACCCTCCACTGGACAGTCAGGGAGGTGAAAATTTCTGTGGTTCTTGCTGAGGCTCCAACCATAATCAGCTATCCTCAAGGGGTCCAGCTTGATGTTTCTGAGATGCTATTGTGGAGGTATTTGCATTTTAGACAGGTTAATCCTGACCTTGGGGTCTTTTTTCAGAGTTTGTATATCTGTTTTACCCCAAGTCTTAGTTTTTCACCAGTCTATGTTCTCTTGAGGTGAATTTTTTTTCTATTTGTAGGGAAATCAGGTGAGATTGATATTTATGAACTTATTCTTCCATCTTCCCACAATCTTCCTTTGTAACATCCTTTTTGGGATGTGGGATGGAGGGATTCTCCCTACACTTCTGAGCACTCACAGATATTATTTGGCAATATTCTATTAGTCATGATGACACTTTTAATTGACTGGTGATTTGAAACTTGAGATCCCTCACAGACCAAAAAGTCATTCTTACACTTCAGGGCTGGTAGGAAATTGGAAAAATAGTATTTCCATGGATTTCAGTCTCAGTAGACTATTAGAATGGTCATTATGCCCTATAGGAAACAGAGATAATGCTCTGAGGTGAGGTAGGAAGAGGGGCTCCTCCTTCTCATATCTCCAATTGGAAGCTATACTTGCATTTGTTACTTGGATTCTTCCTTCCAAAAAGGGGAAATGTTATAGAACAATTTCCCATTCTTGGAATCTTTTCCACTGTTGGTGTGAAAAATAAGGCATTTTCCCAATGGGACAAGTTTTTGAATACAAAAAGAAGCTAGTTGCATAGGACACCCTTAGCAGCAATCACTAGCCAATAATTTCCACCTGATTTCAGGCTATTCCATGGCATCTGTCAGCTCACATCTTTACAGCCCTTTAAAGCTTGCATTTCAAGAGGCAGCATGTCATGGAAGAGCTAAACAATTAGCAATGGAGTCAGGAAGACTCCAGTTCAAGTCCCAGAAGATACAAGCAAGTCACCCAACTTCTCAGTGCTACAGGCAGCTATCTAAGACATGCAGAGAAAGTATTACTCTGTAGTTTGAGAGAGTTCCTCATCTGTAGCCTTCAGGCCAATGGAATCACAATTCTAGTTTCTACTTCTCCCCTATGCCTTCCCTCATAAAATTCACAAAACTTGTCTTAATAGCAACCCTTCAGATAGGAAATGAAAAGATCATGATGTCCATTTTGATGAAGGGACCCCAAAACTCTCAGAAAACTTCTTGAAGGACAGATTCTCCTTGAATCCTGCCTCTGTAAAGACCCTGCCTGAAGACAAACAGCTTCATTCTGTTATCTAGGTGGGACTCACTGAGTGAGAAACACCCATTCAATTCTAAGATTTTCTATTCAATTCCAGCTCAAACTGAAACCCAGCTTGTAGATAAAAAGAGCCAACTTAGAACTCACTCCTTGCAGAGGAGCTAATATGTCATCCATGGCATATTAGAAAACTCTTCCTGCTGGAATATTCTCTTTCAGTGTTACTCTCTCTTTATCCTCACCTATTTCCCCAACAAGACTTTATACCTCTCTGTTGGGATTTCTCTACTAGAAACTGTACTTCTCTGCCAGGACTCCTCCACTAAGAAATTCATGCATAACAAAGGCTGACTTCCCAATGCCAATAATAAACCTCTTTTTATCAGTCTAGCTTTTCAGGTTTGTAAATTCCTTTATGAAGAATCTCTGCACTGCCAGAAGGGGGTTTTCCAAAATTCCCTCCCCATGTGCCGAATTCTAGGGGGATTTAGGGGAGCCAAATCTCTTTGGTTCCCTGAATCTAATCTTACAATTTTGTTCCTTGACCAGGAGCCCCCAAAATCTAGACCTCATCACATTTTACAGATTAGGAAATTGAGATTTGGGACAGGTTGAATGACATTTTAAAAAAATGTAAAAGCCAGGACTTAAACTGGAGTTTTTTGACTGAAAAATATCACTCTATTGGGCAACACTGCCTATACTAGACCTAAGAAATGAATATTCATGGAGAAACTAGGGCTATTTTAGCTGTAAGGGAACAAATAGCTAATCAGAGTATGATGTGGTACCCATGATATGGTGCCTCAGTGGGCATGATGATGACCAACTCTCACATTTCCTTGATAGGCTACTTGGTTCTACCTTACCTTTCCATTACCCTGCTGTTAGATTCACTTTTTGACTATATTTGAAGTTTTCTGGGTAAAGATACCGGAGTGACTTGCCATTTTTTTCTAGCTCATTTCATAGATGAGGAAACTGAGGCAAATAGGATACTGTGACTGAGGGTCACACAGATAGTAAATGTCTGAAACTGGATTTGAACTCCTGATTCTAGGCAGGGTTTCCATTCACTGTGCCACTTAGCTGCCTTATCCTGCTGACCCTTCTGTTTTTACCCCTCTGCCTTTTGCCAGGCTCTAGAACGAGATATATTCCTGTTTTGTTTGTTTGCTTGTTTTTTGACTAGAATGAAAGCTTACTTTACTTCTTCCTCATTCTGTCTGTATTACAGTGAGAACCAAGTCAAGCTTTTGTTTACACTGTATATGTTTTATATGTATGCCATTATTTGCCCAGAGTCTCCCCAAGGAATATGAACTTCGGAGGGCTGGGACCATATAGATGCAACTAAATGAAGCCTGGATAGAGAGCTGGGTCAGCAGTCAGGAGAATCTGAGTTGAATCCAGCCTCAGATACTTACCACCTGTGTGAGTCACTCATTTTTGCCTCAGTTTCCTCAACTGTAAAATGAACTTAGCACCAGCCTCCCAGAATTGTTGTCAGTATCAAATGAGATATTTGTAAAGTTCTTAGCATAGTGCCTGGCACATAGTGGGTGCTTAGTAAATGCTTATTTCCTTTCTTCCTTTTGCTTTTCTCTGTCTACTAATGTTCAATACATCTGCTTTTTGACACATACTAAGTGCTTGTTGACTGACTGACTCAGCCCTGAATAGATTCCTGTTTCATGAATCTTGAATGTGAGTGCCTGAAACTGAGTAACAGTTACCTCTGCCCAGGAATACTGTAGCCAAACATGCTCATTACATTTCAAGAGATGTTTATTAAAGGCTTCATCTTTCTTTGGTTTGCTTTGCTCTGAAAATGCTCACTGACCAGACTTTGTTCTCTATTTTTGGCTTACCCTTGGAGTATTGTGCCTCAGTCTATTTGTCTCCTTTCTGAAAGGATCCTTGCCCAGTGGAAACTGTGTCAAAAGGCTGTGTGTCTGTGAACTAATAATTTCACTTTTCTTGAACTTCAATTTATTCATCTATAAAATGGAATCTTAATACTGAGACAAACTACTTTCCATGGTCATCATCAGGAAACAAGTTTGTAAGCCTTAAAGCATTACAGAAGTATGAGAAAGTGTGATACAGTGGAACTAGTGTTGAATTTGGATTCAGACCTTTGACTGAGAGTTCAAATCCTGCCTGTGTTATCTATTATGTGAAAATACTCAAATTCCTTAGGCTACAATATCCTCATCCACAAAATTAAGAGTTTGAACTAGATGACTCCTAGGGTTCCTTCCACTTCTCAATCCCTTCTGTATGTAGTTTTTACTTTTGTTAGGGTTCAGAGATGTAGAAATATTTAGCATAACCCAAAACCTTCATTTAAAAGATGAAGTTAATTTCTATCCAAGTTAACTACATAGCAGATTTACCAATTCTTCTGATCCAAACTTCATCACTGTTCCATATATATCATTCTACTTCATTAAAATTATCTTTCATCTGAACATTTGCAGTTGCTTTAGTCTGAATGGTTTTTCTGCAGATGACCTACCTAATCTATCCCAGTCTGCCTGGTCTTTCCCTCCAGTCTATACTAGCTTGTTTCCCAGCCTCCAGTCTCATATTGTTGTTGATCAGTCATTTTTCAGTTATGTCTGACTTTTCATGATTCCATTTGAGATCTTCTTGGCAAATATACTAGAATGGTTTGAAATTTTCCTTAGTAGTTCATTTTACAGATGAGAAAACTGAAACAAATAGAATTAAGTGACTTGCTCAAGGTCACACAGTTAATAAGTGTCTGAGACTGGAGTGGAACTCAAGACTTCCTGACTTCAGGCCATATGCTCTATCCCCTATGCAACCCAGAAGTTCCCCATTGCCAACTGCTAATTGGATATTTCCACCCAGATGTCCCATGGGAGTCCAGTGAGTTTGTCTTGTGAGGTTGAACACATCTCTAAAATAGAACTCTTGACAAACTCTTAAAATTCAAGTATCTTCCAAACTTCCTTATTTCTATTAAGGACAACACCTCCTTTCAGTCATCATGTTTACAACCTTAGAATCATCAGCAACTCTTCAATCGCCCTCATGCCATATACTCAATCAGATATTGAGTCTTGGAAGTTCTACCTCCATGGAATCGTTCACATATGTCTCCTTTTCTCCACTCACATTGCCATTGACATGGTCATTAGATTCTCTCCTGAATTATTGCTTTAGCTTGCTAACTATTCTCCTTGATTCAGATCTTTCCCATCTCCAATCCGTCTATACCAAAGCTTCTTAAACTGTTGGTCATGACCCTGTATGATATATATGGCAATGTGGGAGTTGGGAAAAATTTGGCAATAGTAAAAGGTTTTCCTTTAAAAAGTTTAAAGTCAAGATTTAATTCTTTATGTAAAAATAAACAAACATCTAGCTAATTTGCAAAGCAAATTTGAAAGCAAAATTAAAAAAATTAGAAAGCAAATTTGCTTTCATTGTTAACAAATGATAAAATTATATGTATATCAAAGAATTCTTTTAAAATAAATTTCTTTATGACTATCAATATATATTTGATTTATATATCTACTTATATATCTAAATACCTAGGAAAATTTCTCAGGTGAAAAGGGGATCATGAGTGGAAAAAGTTTAAAAAGCCTTTTATACAGACATTGAAAATGATTGCCTAAAACACAATTTTGTTTGTGTCATTCTCCTGCTCAATAAATATCAGTGCTCCCTTTTATCAACTACCTCTGTTTAAAGCCCTTTATAATCTGGCTCAAAACCATCTTTCACATACTCGATGGTTAAATCAAATGACTTTCTTGTTCTTCAAGAAGTATTTTGTCTCTCATCTCTCTGTCTCTGAACAGTGGTCATATCTTGAATGGTCTTCCTCCTTATTTCCATCACACAGAATCTCACAGAATTTCTATTTTTCTTGAAAGCTCACTTGAAAACTGTTTTCTCCCTACCAGTTGCTCATGTTTCTCTCCAAATTATGTTGTTTTTTATTGTGTATGTGATATTTATCCCTATAGAATATCAACTCTTTGGGGATAGGGGCGATTTCATTTCTGTCTGTATTTCCAGAGCCTATCACAGTATCTGAGCCATAGTAGGTACTTAAAAATGCTTGTGGAGTGATCCCCCAAATCCACAAACCTTGAGCTGATTCCACCTGCTTTTGGCAGGATTCAATTCAGCCTTGGAGATGCACCTGTTAAGCACCCTAGAAATGACTGACTGACTGTCACTCTTTCCTGACCCAGATTCTGCCCCTGCAAAAGCCAGAAGAAATGAAACAATGACCATCTTGGGTGTAAAAAAATGCTGGGCCTGACCTAAGGAAAACTGTTTATTATGATTCTAGTAAGTGAAATCCATTAAGTGTGACAGAAACACATCAAAAGTTGAGATTTGTCATCAGTTTATGGGGAGAGATGGGAGGCATTCACTTTATTTCTTTGCCAATTTAAGGTTATTATTCCTTCCGAACTCGCCCAGTGCAGTCTCTGTCATTCGTTTTCTAGGGAAACCTGTTGAACTTTTCCATGTTTTCTGTATGGTTTGGCAAAGGGATGGTATTTCTGGCACAAGATGAGGTGTTTTCACCTAGATGGTCAGGCAAGGAATCTAGACAAATAGCCACATTCCAGAGAAAGGGGCACTTTTAACTTGGGTGCTTCCCAACCACAATCATGAGGATGGATAGTTTTCTCAGCCGACAGACAAATAACTTATTTGCAGTCTTTCTTTGGGCTGAAGAAGCAATTAGGGCTGGCAGAGATTCTTAACCTGGAGTCACTAAATCTATTTACATGTATACATACAGGTACACATACCTACAAGGCATTTGCATCTGTACAAACATGTATATGTGGACATGCATAGATGCACACACAATATACACACTACACACAACACAACTGTGCATGTGTGACACATATACATACATGGTGCATACAACAGAATAATGTATATTAATACCTACATATAAATACAAATGCACAATGTGTAATATAATGAGTGCACATGTACATATCTATATGAATATTCATGTGACTACATATATAGACATATACAATGTACACTTGTGTATGTGAATGTATAGAAACAGCACATGCATAATTTGTATATATGTACACATACAGTGCACAATGAGCAGCAAAACATGCATGCACACAATGTATAATAGACACATGAATGCTCATATATATCACATACTCGAATATATGCACACACATGAACAAATGTGTATATAAGCAATATTCAATGTTCCTATGAACAAAGTGAATGAGCATGATGTGTATGTATACGCATGTATACGTAAACACACATTTTATGTAACCCATGGAATTGGTTTCCTTTGTAATATCTTGTATTTTCTACATTTAAAATATTATTTTGTGAAGAAGTCTCTAATGTTTCCCAAACCACAAAAGGATTCATAATATAAAAAAGATTAAGGAATCCTGCTTTATAGTCATTTTTGTTGTTGTAGGGTACTTGAGCTGGAAAAAAATCATTGTGTAAAGAAAAGAAACACTTGGGCCAACTCCTCTATCCTGGTTGTTCTGACTAAAAGAGGGCCTGAAAGTACACATATATACAAAACTCTGAGCAAGTATTTCTGGGAAAAGCAGCCATGAGGCAGATAAGGGCTTCATGGTTCAGAGACTTGGCAAAAAAAGAAAAGGAAAAATGGAACCAGCAGTGAAAGAGATAACAGCTGCTGGATGGGATGCTGAGAATTTCCAGAGTCAAGCTAGGAATAAAGACTCAGCATAAACAAGAATACAAGTTTTCCACTGTCATAGAAAATAAGAGGGAGCCACAGCAAGCTGCTGAGCCCTTCTATAAACTAAGGTATAAGCTGTAAGCTAAGGAAGGAGGTGAAGAGGTTCTGGATGCAGAAGCTGTGGACTTGTACCAGGACACACAATTCCAATGACAATGCATAAGTGCAGAGCTCCAAATTCCTGGTGAGTGTGACTAAACCTTGAGGAGAAAGAAGAAAAACTGTATTGGCTGGGGGTAATATATGTCTAAAGCTAATGTTTTTATAAATGGATTCAGGTGTGAATCCCTTCTCTATTTCTTCTATGAGCCATGGAGTCAGAGTTCAATTTTGTACTTTTTCACTTACTTGCTTCTGGGATCAAAATTTATTTGGGTCTTAGTTTCTTCATCTATATGATGAAATAGTTCAATTAGATGACCTTTAGTCTCTTGTACAGCCCTAAATCTACAATCCTATTATTTTTAATAAACATGTTCTATGTTAATGTTTTAAAAGTCTGGTGCTTTCAGAGGTTGTGGGGACACTTTTATTTTATTTATTCACATTCCTATTACTTTCTTTCCCTGACAATTAGAAGGCAAAAGTAATTACCATACTGATCATGTCAAAAACAAACCAAACCAAATGTGTTTTCAGTCTTCAGGCTGAATTTGTCCCTTTTCTATTAATGGGTGGGTAGAATGATTCATTATGGGACTTCTGGAATTGTGGTGGGACATGGCATCGACCAGAATTCTTAAATTGTTCAAAGCTGTATTCATTCAAAGTTGTTAATATAAAAAATTGTTCTGGTTCTGCTCATTTCACTCTGTATCTATTTACACAAAACTCACTTTTCTCTGAAATGATCCTTTTTTTTCCCTTTTCACTACTTATAGTGCAATAGTTTTCCATTATGTTAATATAGTCATAATTTGTTCTACCACTCCTCACTTTATACTCTTTTAGTGTCCAGTTCTTTGTCTCCATACAAAGGATTGCTATAAATTTTTATGTACATATAGATCTTCTTTCTTCTATTTCTTTGAGATATAGACCTAATAGTGATAACACTGGATCAAAGATTATGCACAGGATGTAACTTTTTTCATATAGTTCCAAATGTTTTTCAGAATGGCTGTACTACTTCACACTTCCCCCCAACATGAAGGCAACTAAATGGCGCAGTGAATAGAGTACAGGTACTGAAGTCAGGAGATCCTGAAGTTAAAATATTTCTTACAGCTTATCACCTAGTAGCGTGGATCGTAGACGAGTCACTTAACTCCAATTGCCTTGCAAAAGATACATTAATGTGCCTGTTTTCTCTGGGGATCTTTACAGAGATATGAACCTGATTCTGCTATTTACAAGTGAGATTTCTGGGCAGGAACAAGAAGTCATAGAGGTTATTATCACAAAAATTTACCCAAAATTGAATTTGTCCCATTAAAGAAGAAGCATCTAAAGATCCTGTGGTGTATATGGATTGAACCTATTATTTCCTTGCTATAGGGAATTCTTGGGTAAAGAAACTCCTGCTGCAAATCCAGATTGATGCTTTCTCTGATTTTCCAGTATGTGATAGATGTGGGACTTCAACTAAGGTCTTCTTGGTGCTGAGACCAGCTTTCTATCTCTTACACTGTACTGCTTTTCACATAGATTAGATTATCATAATTGTAGGTACTAATGTGTGCAGTTTGGATCAGTTCAGAACTAGTCAGTCTTGAGTAAACATGGAACTTCAGTTTCTCCTTCAAGCTGTCTTAACAAATGTTAAACAAAAGGAATAAGCAAAATTACATGCAAAGTAAGATGAAGAATGATAGATCTGGACTCGGGAAACTTAGGTTGGAATCTAGCTCTGGGACTTGCTAGATGTGACTGCTTTGAATCTCACTTTCTTCATCTGTAAAACAAACGAATGAATGAATGAATGAGTGAATGAAACTAGATAGATAAACAAACAAACAAACAAATAAGTAAATAAATAAAGTTGTACTGGGAACCCCTTTTGGTTCTACATTTATTATCCTATGTGCTAAATCAAATCACCAAATTCTTTTCAGTCTTTATATACAGAAGATAGAGAAAGACCTGCATGTTCTTCTCTGGTTATCCTCTTAATTTGATTAAATATGTCCCTTCTCTATATTGAATTATTTTCTAGCTTTTTTTTTTTTTAGCAGTGCCATCTAGTTACTATAGTTTCAAGTCCCCATGTAACCCAAAGGGAAACTCAGCAAACTCTTAGGTTTGCAAAAAAACTCAAAGCAGTTTTTGTCCGTGTCCTCTCTGACTTCACATATGGGTCTGGGAATCAAGGAGGGTCTTTTCTCTTTTCTCTTTGGATCAGTTGTTTGTTCAGGTGCCTTGTCCAGATCTATAGTTGCATGCTGCTAAAGGAGAAAGGAGCTAATGTATCATCACCAAAATAAGACTTAATCTCAGGCTACTACCTTATGTGGACAAGACTTGATGGGATAAGTATTTCTCCCTCTGTGGTGTTTCTGTAATGATGTGCTAGTGAAACACAATTATTTTAAAAAGTATGTTTGACATACTTTTAATCATATTATTACCATTTTGTCAATAATTTTAAACTTAATCTTCATTATTAACGTCTTTTTATCACTCTAAGTCTAGACAATCAACAAAACAATCAAACCTTGATAACATTTGCTAATTTCTAAGGCATAAATGCTCACACTGAAAATTTAAAAGTTGGTTGATCTGGTTTAAGCTGGCTTCAAGACCCCCCTGTGTTTCCCTTATCTCCTCCTCCCTTCTCTTCTTTTTCTTCTGTACTATAGTAAGTTATCAATGTCATACTTTAATGAAGTTTGGCTGATATGAGGCAACTTTGGGCAGCAAACACTTAATCTCCTTGCCAAGTGAAAAGATCACAAGAGCCAAGGACAACCAAAGTTAAATGGTAGACATTTATAAATATATAAATGAGGATGTAATAATATTATCTCACAAAACAATGAGAAGTATCTTAAAATATCTTAGTTTGAGATCCAGTTAAGCCATATTATCCCAAGATCATTTATAAATGAAAATGAAAGATCAACAAAGAGAGGGAAAAGAGAACAGATTTGCCAGTATTTTTATAATATTATTTTATTGTTCTCTTTTTATTATCAGTTACATTGGAACTTTGCTATTTGGATGCTAATACCTAAGCATCTGATATACTATGCAAAGAAATACAGACATACCTTCTTTTATTGTACTTCTCTTTATTGTGCTTTGTAGATACTGCATTTAAAAAAAAATGAAGGTTTGTGGCAACCTTGCATGGAGCATGTTTTTTGACACCATTTTTCCAACAGCATGTGTTCACATAGTGTCTCTGTGAACCATTTTGACAATTCTCATGATATTTAAAATTTCTTCATCATTTTTATCTCTTTCCTGGTGATATATGATCAGAGATCTTTGATGTTATTATTGCAATAGTTTTGGGGTGCTAGGAACCATGTCCAAAATAAGTGAACTTAATTGACAAATGTTGTTTGTTTTCTGACTACTCCAACTACTGGCTCCTCTCTCCTCCAGACCTTCCTACTCCCTGAGACACAACAATGTTAAAACTAGGCCAATTAAAAACCCTACATAATAATAATAAGCCTCTAAGTGTTCAAGTTAAAAGAAGAGTCAATATGTGAGGCAAGCTTTGTGGTTGACTTATTTTAAGAAATTGCCATGGCCACTCTAACTTTTATGAACCGCCCACATCAGTCATCAGCCATCAAGGAGGCAAGATCTTAGGCCAACAAAAAGTTTCTGATTCACTGAAGATTCATATAATGGTGAATATTTTTTAGCAATAAAATATATTTTGATTAAGGTATGTACTTTTTTTTAGTAATTATACTTTTATATACTTAATAGACTACAGAGTAGTATAAACATAACTTTTATATGTACTGGGAAATAATAAAAAATCATGTGATTCACTCCATTGCTGTGATAATTATTTCTATCATATATTAATAATCAATTATTGAATTAGGATCAGGGCTTTTTTATCTTCTTTTTTTCATTCAGAAATCAGTCCCTTATAGATGATTCCACCAGCATCTGAAGGAATTTGCTGATATTAAGATCTGGGTAACTTTCTCCTCAATCTGGTCCAGATCCCACCCAAGTAAGGAAACTCATTGTATTGTATGTACATCCTCTGCATAACCAGTGTGTATACTGGTTGAAAACCAGTAGAGCCTTTGTCTAGAATGCCAGGAGCTGGGAGTGGTCTGGGAATACAAATGTAATAATCAGCATCATATTCTGTAGCTCCTCATTAGAATAGGCCCACTTCTCATTATAATACTCATAATTCCCATTAAGTGTTAACCAATAAGAGTTGATTGCCACCTGTCAGGAACATCCACTCTTGCAAAGCCTCAAGAAGCCATCATGATCCATAATTAATAAATTAATTACCCAGACATTATGTCTCTTGAACATTTCATTTATCATATTGTGATAGCTGCTTTATTGTGGTCATCTGGAACTGAACCTGCAATATCCCTGAATAAAATATCACCCAAACAAGATGAAATAGAAAAGAGCAGCAGGACCTGACCAATCACACTCAGAAGAAATCCATGCTTGAGAAAAAACAATGTGAATATAGTAAAGAATTTTTTTTAGTAAATCTCAGAGTCAAGTCAAGTAGCAATTATTAAGTACCTATAGTATGCTGGGTACTGTGTTAAGCCCTGGAAATACAAAGAAAGACAAAAAATAGGGTCTGCCCTTATAGTCTAATTTGAGGAGGGGACTATAACTAAGGATTGGATAAAACCAAGTTTGGAAATACTAGACAAGTTGTGTATTGTTGTGTGGGTGTTTGGAGTACTCTAAAGAGCAGATTATACCAAAACCATGGGAAAAATAATACTCATAAATATTTGCTGAGAGGATACCTGTAAGTCCTAACCCACGAGCCTATTTTCTCTTTTCTGTTGATATAGTAAGAGGATCTGGGCTCTAATTCCATTTCTGCCACTTACTACCTCTGTGATTAAGTCTTGTGACCTCGCTAGATTTTAGTTTTCCTGGTCAATAAAATGAGGTAATTTTATTAAATGATCTCTAAAGGTTCCTTCCAGGCCAGCTAGTTAGCACAGTGGATAGAATGCCAGGTCTGAAGTCAAAAGACTCTTCTTCCTAAGTTCAAGTCTGGCTTCAGGCACTTACCAGCTGTGTGAACCTGAGGAAGTCACTTAACCCTGTTTCCCTCAGTTTTCTCATCTATAAAATGAGCTGGAGAAGGAAATGGCAAATCACTTCAGTGCCTTTGCCAAGAAAACCCTAAATGAGGTCATGAAAAGTTGGACATGACTAAAAATGACTGAGCAACAACTGAACATTAAGATCCTTTCCTACTCCAAATCTATGATTTTTTAAAAATTGAAGGTATCTGATGAAATTACGAGAATGGGAAGGCTTGGGTGAATTATTTTTCAATAGCAGATGTCATTTTTACAATCCTATAAAGGTACAGATAACACAGTATCCTTCAATGTTATCATTTGTGATTTACAAAGAGCTATTTGACTTAGATAAAATTCAGCTTTAAACAAAAGATTGTCTAGAAGAAAAAGTCTTAGAATTGTTATTAAAAGATCTCCAGCTTCTGACACTAGCTGTGTGACTTTGGGCAAGTCACAGAATCTCTCTGGGCTTAAGCTTTCTTAACTACGAAATAAGAGTGTTGGATTGATTGACCTCTGAATTGTTTTTCTAGCTAAGCCTATGAGTCTATGATCTCAATTAAGGCTCTCCTCTGACAAGGCATCTCTCATCCATATGTTAAGAGCACACAAGATTCCTTGTTAAATATAATCATGGAGATTACTCTGTTCAGTGACTCTCTGATTATTAATGTCAAGTGAAGCAGAAAACCAGGAGACATATGCTTGCCAAGGGATTTCTTTACTGCCATGAAGAATGTCTTGTGAAGAGTCCAAATGGATGAAGGATTCCCTATAAAATGGTCTAAGACCTTCCAGATGTTCGTTTATAGATGACGTAATGCGCATCATGTCAAGTCCCCAAATACTACAAGGTTACCTCTGGAAGGTCCTTGACCACCCAAGGGATCAGGTTAACAATCCATAATGGAAAACAAATGGGAAGAAAGCTATTTATTACTCAGATTTAAAAATGCTGGTGAATGGTAAGTCTATTGAGTTAGTATATCAATACACCCATTTGTATTGGTTTTAATGTATCAATACACCCATTTGTACTGGTTTTTAACATATCATTCCAATGATTTGTATTGGTTTTAGTATTTCAGCGCACCTAGCAATGCTGATAGGGTAAAGAAGGGAACAAACATTAAGTACTCACCATGTGCCAGAAATTGTGCTAAGCACTTTATAAAAATATCTCACTTGATCCTTACAATTCTGGGAAATAGAGGATGTCATGATCCCCATTTTTTTCAGTTGAAGAAATCCAGGCAGATAGAAATTTTCTTTCCCAGGGTCACACAGTTAGCAAATTATTTAGGTGAAATTTGAATTCAGTACTTCCTGACTCCAGGCCCAGCATTTTATCCACTATTCCAGCTAGCTGATAGCTTCAAATTATTCTCCCCAATGCAAAGAATCAAAAGGATAGGAGACACAAACAGCAATGAAGAAACATATGTATATTAGATATAATTGACTGATCAGATTGCTAGGTATGATTTGCATAAAGCAGTAGCCTTCAGGATATAATTTAGGAAAAGTGTGATCAGAAAAGATGGGCCTTTCAAAAATCAAGGTTAAAGGGAAACACATGGATAGTTTGAGTGCTCAACTAGCATCCTTAGGATGTTAGGCTTCCAGAGTCAGGTTTTATGAGTCTACATGGGAAAAAATCAAGCAAAATAAGAAAGCACGGACAAGTTGGAATATATGACTTTGGTGTGAGTACCTACATTGATGAAATTCTATGACATCTCAGTCTCACAGGCCCAGTTTTCTTAATTCTTTTTGATATTAATTGTGACTTCATCAGGGTAAGGAACCCTTGGTGTGGAAATTCCTTTTCCCAATGCATTCGTATTAGATTAGTGGCTCTTCTGCAAAACTTGTTTATTTATTGGTCTTTTTCTTTGCTCCTATTGTTTCTCTCTCTCTCTCTCTCTCTCTCTCTCTCTCTCTGGCAATTGGCCAGGGTCACACAGCTAAGAAGTGTTAAGTGTCTGAGGGCAGATTTGAACTCATGTTTTCCTGACTTCAGGTCTAACGCTCTAACCACTGAATATTAGCTGTTCTATTGTTTTTCTTCTTACTTAGACTTCTATATTGTTTATCTCTGTAGATTTCTGGCATTAACCTTAGAGGACATTATTTTCACAGTTTTGAATTTCTTCTGAGACCAATCGTTCCCCACCCTGAATCTGTTTCTGGATCTATTAGATACCAGCAGCCAACAACTCCAGTTCTGTATTTATCCCTTATTTCTATTGCTCAGTATGGAGTTAGGATATCCTAAAGTTGTCACTTTAAATCAAAGCTCCTTAAACTGTGAGTATGAATGGGGTTAGAGGGGTGTCATAAAATTATGATTTATTGTTAGTAAATGTTTGATTTCTATACCTATTTTATATACCTATCTACCCGGGTCACAAGGGAGAGAGGAGGTCATGAGTGGAAAAAGTTTAAGTAGCCCTGCTCTAAACTAGATATCTCAGGATACTTAAGCACACCATTGAGTCAGCAGTTTTACCCAATCAAGGGCCTACCTTCAGGGCTTTTGAACATTCTTCCATTCCCCTTACCCAGGACCACTCCAATGCTCCCAGCTGAGTTAGTACATTGAAGATTTTTGGAGGGCTGCTGATGAAGTTGGAGTTTCTCACACATATGAATATAGCATGAGTGTCTCTGTGTTTTACTCTGTGTTTTTCTGTTTGAGAACAGTGTGTTTAGCATCCAAGCTGCACAAATGTTTTTTAAAAGTGAGAGAAACATGGCTGGCTTTGCCAAGCCCCAAAGCACCACATTCAGAAATGTAAACTGTTTAGTAACAGGACAGTTTCCATGTACCATACACATCGAGGAAGGCCCAAGGGCCTAGGAAATAACTATATAAGACTGCAGCTAACTGAGTATTTCTGTGGGACATCCCTTATCTCTATGTATACAATTATAGTTATATAAATGGATACACATAAGCCAATGTATGTTATGAAACGGTGGCTAAGTAGAAGGATGTTTCAATATTGCTGTGTAATTCTATATTCATTGTTTAGCATTTTTCTTGTTCTTTACATCTATGTTCTTTAAAATGATAGGTTGAGGTCTGACTGCAAGTGATGGGATATTTCTCTGATATCACTAGACCTGCTTTTTTATCCCAAACTTCCCTTTTCTGAAGGTCCTTTATAGGTACCCAACACAACAGCATATATTAATTTATCTCTTTGTAAATCTGCTTTTTCAAATGTTGAGACATACTTAAGATGAACTATACTTTTACAAGGCCCAAAGTGGCTTTCTCTTTAAATAATCATATATGTGCCTTTATTCTAGCAGATCTGGAATCCCTTAAGAATTCCATTCTGTTCCTTAAACCTAAGTTGTAGCACTTTCCTCCTGGGCTTCTTGATCTGGGAGTTGGGGTACAAACCAGGTCTTTTCTGTTTACTTTAACAAGGATTGAGTTATACCAGCAAATACTGATCAAGTTCCATAATTCTCTATGTATATCATGTATATACATGTTTGTTAGTTATTTCTTCCATCAGATTATAAACTTATTTAAGGGTAGGGATTGGCTTTTGTCTTCCATTGTATTCCTAGGGATTGGGCCAGTTCTAGGCACATAGTAAGAACCTAATAAATGCCTCTGTTTCTTGTTGACATAGCAGGTGCTTACTAAATATTGATTGAATTTTTCAAATTAGTATAATCGTCTTTCTCTACCGGCTGCTGATGCTAATGCAATCCCAGAGTCTCATGAAGAAAACTAAGACAAATCCTAGGAAGATGGCAGTGTTTTCCAAATCTTACTTTGGAGCCTCCCTCCCCAGTTTTCTCATCTCTTCATGGTTCCTTCTTTTATTTTTTGTTATTAATAATAACTTACATTTATAGAGTTCTTTGTAATACTTATAGTATCTCATGCAATTTTCACAATAATAGGACATATTTACATCATGCTTTGAAGAATACTAAAATGTTTTCCTCACAACAACTACTTTTGAAGTAGGAATATAGATTTTTAAAAAATTCGCATTTTAAAGTAGAAACTAAAGTTCAGTGAGATTGTGATTTGTTCACATACGTAGCTACGTAGCTGTTTAGTGATAACACCTGATCCAGTACAGAGGTCTTTGTATCATCATCATCATCATAGCTGCTAGCATTTATATAGCACCTGCTGTGTGCCAGGTATTATATACTAAACATATTACAAAAATTATTTCATTTGCTCTTTACGATAACCCTAGGAGATAGGAACCATTATCATCCCCTTTTTACAGCTGAGGAAACAAACGAATAGTGACTTTCACAAGATCACACTGCTTATAAGTGTCTGGGGCTAGATTTGAACTCAGGTATCCTTGACTCCAAATTTAGGAACTTTTCAACTACTGGTTTCACTTGTACAAGGCAGGTTGGGAGCCACTTCCTCTTGGTGATCTTGCAAAACCAGCATTTTGAAAAATCCCCTTGAACAAGGTCTCCATATTTGCTCTGATACTGAACATGTAGGTACCTGGTGCATCCAACCAACCCTGTAAGTTAAGGCCTTTCTTATTTGATGATACTTACTGTACTCTCATGGTACCATGACTGGGCCATCTCTACTAGGATGAAGTTGATCTTGTAGTTTTATGTTCCTTCTCAGGCTTGCTATGGGATGGAAGAATAGGCTAGTAGAATGAATCTGAGGAGGCTTCTCAGTAGACAAAGCAGCCCTCACCCAATTTTCCGCCTTTCACTTCTTCCTACCTTTTCTTATCATAGCCCTAGTAATCATATTCCCAAATAGAAAGCTTCTCTTGTTTGCTATTGGTCTTCCTCAGTACTGCAGTTCAACTGAAAAAAGGTGAACATGTGTCTTCTTCAAACTTTTTGCCATTGGGAATGCTGCCCTTTATTCTGAGCATCCTTGATCCAGAGTGAATTATTCAAAACATTGCACTCAACTAGCTTTATTAAAAGGGAAGAATCTCCATTGTTCCAGTGTTAGGATTCTCAGCACATTCATTCAATCAGACAGCTACTATATGTCAAACGCAGACTCTATGATATCAATGTCACATCTCTAAAGTTCCTAGTGGTTTTTGAGATTTAGACTTGGAAGGAGCCTTAAAGGAAATTACTTGCCCAAGATCACATAGCTAGTAAACATCAGGTAAAATTTAAACCCAAGCCTTACTGACTCCAAAAGTACAGTGCCCTACCTAGTGTTAGCACAGTGACTGGCACATAGTGGGAATTTAATAAATGGATTTTTTGACTGACTACCCACTACACCATTTTGATTCGTGTAACAACTTTTTTCTTGCTTCAGTACTGTTATAAGGACTCCTATATCATTATTTATGTTTTACAGATAAGGAAACTAAACAGTAATGAGGTAAAAGGATTTTATCTTTCCATTGCAGAAATCTCCTTTATGTGTTGTTGCCCGCTGTTAGAAAATGAGGTTCTTGAGATCAAAACTGGACTGCTTTTCTATTTATATCCCGACTGTTTAACACAGAGTTTTTGTACAGCGAGAGCTTAATAAATACTTCTTGTCCATTCATTCTTTCATTCATTCAAATAGGACTTGAACTTAATCCACCTAATACTAAATCTTTCCAAGACATCACACTTTCCCTTGTCTGTTTTCCTAGAGACATCCAATTCCTCTTCTTACTAAGGTTGGTTAGGGGGTTGGAGGGGTAGGTGGAGTGAATCGTGGAGGTACCATCTCTCAGTTCTCTAGCTGAAATAGGGTCCATGTGCAAGGCACTAGTCCAAACTCCAGGCTTCCAGCCTAACTCTGCTTGATAATGGCTGATAACAGCTAGCATTTATATAGTGCTTTAATATTCACAAAGTCTTCTACAAACTTTGCTTCATTTTATCCATTGGGAGATGAGTCCTATTATTATTCTCATTTTACTGATGATGGACCTAAGGCAGACAGAGGCTTAATGAATTACCTAAGCTCATAATTGTCTGAGGCTGAATTTGAACTCAGATTTCCTGACCAGATCTAGCATTCTTTCCATTATGTCTCTTAGCTGCTCTTAAATTAGGCTCTGCCTACAATAATTGGGGAAAAAGCCTCATTTCAGTTTTTTTTTGCTTTTTTAGATTTTTTTCCCCTAACTTCATTAAAAACCCTCTATATCTGATCTATGCTAACTTTCTACCCTTGTCTCATATATTCCCCTTCAGATATCCTTCATTCCAGAAGAGCTTACTTCTTGTAATAACATCCTGTTTTTTCCTGCCTTCCTACTCATACAGTTCCCTATGTCTGAAACGACCCCTAGGTCTTTGCTGTATTACTCATTATTTAAAGTCCAACTTCAAATACGAACTCATCCAGTTCCCTTATTCCGCTCCCTCCTTTACAATAACTAATGTGGCTCTTACATGATATTTAATTTTATATTTTCTTAAATATTTATACATGCATCTAGTTAGATTTATAATATATGGTTATCTCTCTGTTCCTAATTCCTTTCTTAAATCTTCTAAGCTCCATGAGGACAGAGATCCTGTTTAATCTAAACTTTGTATCTCAGTTTAGAGCACAAGGCTCTTCCTAATGGAGATACTCAAATTGAATTGAATTCATTTCATTTTGCTACATCAACATTAGTTAGCTTGTCTGCTCTTCTATTGTTCTGTTTCCTGTCACTCAGATTTCTTGCTCATCACAACATTAGCATTTACAAGGTTTTCTGTTGGCATTTAACATACATAAGATAGCTTTTGTCCACAGAAAGTACATTTATTATATGCATATATTTGGAGATGAGGGCTATTCATCAAGACTGAAACAAGGCTCTATAGGAGGTAGATTAGCTTTTTAGTGTCCTCTCAGTTGTAGACAGATCTCCCCTGTCCAAAACAGGAAGACCACAGTCCCTCTCTGACACTTGTTTATTAGGGTGGCTAATTAATGCTTCATTAGCTATCATCTCTCCAAGTAGTGACCAGGAATAAGATTAATACATGAAGCAGCCGTGTAAATACAATTACAAGCATTTACATGATTTCCCCCGCTTGCTTGTTGTCTGTCTCCCCCCCTTTTTTGTTCAGTAAAGGAGAAATGATGTTGGCTCAGAGCGTGCTGGAGAGAACTTCAAGAATAGTTAAATGAATGAATGCAAGAACAAATGAAAAAACATCTATTGAGTGTTTACTATGTGCTAGGGCCTATGCTGGAGAAATAAATACAAGTAAGCAATTCCAGCTATGCCTTCCAGGAGCTTAAATTCTAATAGGGATGACAACACATATAGGACAGTAATGGTGAGGAGGAATATTTTGGAAAGGAAAGTCAGCGATGTGTCCTTTTAGGAAATGGCAGTATTGATTTAATTATTTTTCTCAGAGCTAGAGTTGGAAAGGGGGCAGGATAAATGGATATGACATAAAGTGGAGATTTTGGAGAAGAGGAGGCTTCTCTGCCAGGACAAAGAAGCTTGATGAAATGGGGAAGGGCTTAGTGAGTTAGAAAATCTTCAGATAACTTAAAAGTATAGAAAAAACAAAACAAAACTCCTAACTAGCTTCAAAATCTTAAACCATCAGAAATATCATATAATCATATACCAGAGCTTACAACTACCATATAATAGAAAATACCTTGGATTTATCATTAAATGATTTGGGTTTAAGTCTCAGAACTGCCCTTTAATTGAAAAATAGTGGATAAATCATTTAAACTCTATGAACCTTAGTTTTCTTATCTGTAAAATAAGCTAATTACACCAGATTATCATTGAATCACAGATTTGAAGTTGAAAAATTCTTTGGAGACAGAGATGTGCTGGAGCCAGTTCATTTAGACTATGGAGAATTTATTATTAAAATTTTATTACAACATTTTCCTCTGGAAATCAGTAAATACTTCATTTATTTATTTGTTTATTAACTTAAGAAAGTGCTAGAGAAAATATTAAGAACAGATTAAATTTAAAAGCATATTATATGTACATTTTTTCCTCCTCCAAGGTTGGTTGCTAAAGATTTACCAACATCCTTCTCCTTAGACATCATCTGATCTAAAGATTCTTAAACTTTTTCTGCTCATACCCAAGAAGTATTTCTTCTGCAACTCCAGGTATATAGGTATACAAATCAAACATTTACTGATAATAAATCATAATTTCATGACCTCCACATCCAGGTGCTTGAGCTCATATGGGGTCATGACCCACAATTTAAGAAGCTTTGATGTAGTCTAATTCTTTTTTAAACCAATAAGAATTGACTTACAGGCAAGGTCCACAGAATTTGAATGGCTTGCTATGGTCATACAGGTAGTATACTCTAGCATACATACTTTAGTAAGTGGCAGAGATCTCTGAGATTCCCTTTGCTTCGACTATTCTTATATTCTACAGTTCTTAAATTTTATGATTTGGAACAGCAAGAGCACTGGAAGCTATACAAGTTACATTCTAGATTCTAAGTTCTAAGTAAGAGCAGAGACAGGGTCATTTTTTATTATAGCCTTTTATTTACAAGACATATGTATGGATAATTTTTTCAACACTGATCCTTGAAAAACCTTCTGCTCCAAATTTTCCCCTTCTTCCCCTCACCCCCTCCTCTAGATGGCAGGTAGTCCAATACATGTTAAATATGTTAAAGTATATGTTAAATCCAATATATGTATACATATTTATACAGTTATTTTGCTGCACAAGAAAAATTGGAACTAGCAAGAAAAAAAACCTTAAAAAGGAAAACAAAGATGCAAGCAATTACAGAAAGAGTGGAAATGCTATGTTGTGGTCCACACTCATTTCCCAGTGTTCTTTTGCTGGGTGTAGCTGGTTCTGTTCACTGGTCAATTGGAATTGAATTGGATCCTCTCATTGCTGAAGATCTCCACTTCCATCAGAATTGATCCTCATATAGTATTGTTACTGAAGTGTTTAATGATCTCCTGGTTCTTTTCACTTCACTTAGCATCAGTTCATGTAAGTCTCTCCAGGCCTTTCTGAAATTATCCTGTTGGTCATTTTTTACAGAACAATAATATTCCATAACATTCATATACCGAAATTTATTCAGCCATTCCCCAATTGATGGGCATCCACTCCGTTTCCAGTTTCTGGCCACTACAAAAAGGACTGCCACAAACATTTTTGCACATATGGGCCCCTTTCCCTCCTTTAAGATCTCTTTGAGATATAAACCCAGTAGTAGCACTGCTGGATCAAAGGGTATGCAGAGTTTGATAACTTTTTGAACATAGTTCCAAACTGCTCTCCAGAATGGTTGGATATATTCCATCAACAATGTATCAGTTTCCCAGTTTTCCCACATCCCCTCCAACATTCCACATTATCTTTCCCTGTCATTCTAGCCAATCTGACAGGTGTGTAGTGGTATCTCAGAGTTGTCTTAATTTGCATTTCTCTGATCAACAGTGATTTAGAGCACCTTTTCATATGACTAGAAATAGTTTCAGTTTCTTCATCTGAAAATTATCTGTTCATATCCTTTGACCATTTATCAATTGGAGAATGGCTTGAATTCTTATAAATTTGAGTCAATTCTCTATATATTTTAAAACAAAGCCTTGATCAGAACCTTTGGATGTAAAAATGTTTTCCCAGTTTATTGCTTCAATGGGATCCTTTTCCTTCTTTTTCTAGCACCTAGCCTAAGACTTTCCATGTAATAGGTACCTAGTGTATGTTTGTGTTAAACTGGGATTTCCCGATAATAAGTTTTAGTTCTGCACAAATTCACTTTCTTTGGACTTCAGCTTCATCTGTAAAATGGGTATGATAAAATCTTATGATCTTAGGGGGCTAGATTAGGTGCTCTCTTGTGATTCCTTCTAGTCTCAAGGTTATGATTCTGTTTTTGTCCAAATTACATTGTAACTGCTTGCAAAATGCCCACATACTAGTTTCATTGCCATTCTAGGTGACCAATGGAAACATTACACTTTCCCACAATGGGGAAAGTGTAGCTATTGCTGTCTTGAAAGTGTGTGGTATGATATAGAGGAGCATCGTAGAGCTGGTTCAAGTCCTGGTTTTCTAAAGGCTAGGAAAAGTCACTATGTATCTAGATCTCATCATTTAAAAGGAAAAAGTTGTTCCTGATAGTTTCTCTGGTCTCATTTCAGATACAGTGTTCTGACTCTGTGACTTCCCTATGCTTCCTAAGTTATATTGAGGATTCGGGAGTCACACGTAGGGAAAACCAGAAAACTATATCCTACTACCAAAAGATTGGGTGAGAAACAAGTAGAGAATAAATATGTAGGATGCATATTTCTGGAGAATTATGTTGAGTTCTATGTACCATTTTAGTAAACAGGAACAATTCAGGGGAAAGGACCCTAGATGTGGAAAGAAAGGTTTTGGAGTCAAAGGATCAAAGTTCAAATCTCAGCTTTGCCACTTAAGACAAGTCAACCAGCATTTAATATCTTCAGTGATCTTGAAAAAAATCACTAAATCCTCTGAGCTTGTTTCTTTCTCTTCAATAAAACAAAGACTAGATATCTTCTGAAGTCTCTTCCAGCTATAAATCCATAACTCCATATTTATGATCTTAAACTGAAGGAAGGAAACCAATATGGTGAAAAGCCTTAAGCTTATGCCAACTAGAAATATGAATAGTCAACATGTATGTGGAGTTTTAAGGTTTTGCAAAATACTTTCCATGTGTTTTGAAGGAATTGAGGGTGTTTAGCCTTGGAATGAGAAGAATTGGGTTAGGGGGAAGATGAAACAAACCTTTCAAATATTTGAAGGCCTATAATATGGAAAAAAAGATTAGTTTAGCCCTTTTTGAGCTTAGCAGGCAGAGTTAAGTATAAGGAAGAGAAGTTACTTAGGTGAATTTCAGCTGAATGGAAAGGAAAAACTTTCCAACAATTAGATCATCTCCATGTTCTAGTGTAAATTCCTCCTCATTAAAGCTCTTGGAGCAACTAGATGAATCTCTGAGGTGACTTTCAACTTGGAAGTCCTATGATTCTATATGGATGAAGACATGGTTCCTTTGTTATTCTAGCTAATAATAGTTCAGATTTTTACTATGCTTAATGATTTATTTTGTGTGCCTCCTTTGATCTTCTCAATAACTCTATGAGATAGTTAGCAGAAACATTATTATTCCCATTTTGCAGGTGAGAAAACTAAGGTTCTGAGAAATAAAATGACTTCTCCAAAGACATATAGTTAATAAGTACAATAGCTCAAAAAGCTTGAGTGCAAATCCTGACCTTCCGATTTTCAAGTAAAGATTAATTAATCATAATTATGGCTTTGCCCCACTATATCTTAGAAGAAACATGGGAGTCTTACATACTAGGGTTTATACTTCTACAGTTTGAAAATAATGGAAATGATCATCTAACTTACAGCTTCCTCTTGCCTAATAAAAGCAAAGCAAATGCAAATTCACCAAAAGCAGTGTCTAACAAATGACCAACTTAAGGCTATTTGCAAGATCACATCATATATGTTGGGGACTCTGGGGGATAGTAGAGATGTGAAATAAGGACATTTAATTCACCTGAGAATTGGGTAGATTGTGGGAGAACAATAGAGGTTTAAAGAAATATTGTTTTAATAGTGTCATGGTGAGGTAACCTTTTGTTGCCCAAAATAAATCCTTTTCACCAACTCCAGGGAAATTCATAGATCAGGACTGAGTAGTATTTGAAATCTAGAGTTGGGAGAATCTTAGAGACCCTCTTTTCTAACCCCTTTATTCTATAGTCCAAAAATCAATGACTTATGATCAATCAAGAATTTGAGGTAAAGAATCTTCAAGTCCCACAGCTAGAAGTCAATGTCATATAATAGATTATTGGACTTTCAGACTCAGATGACTTGTTTGCTGAATGACTGTAAATAATAGATTTAATGGCCTTGAGCTTAGGAGTTCCTCATCTATAAGATGGGGAATTGTTGTGATCATCAAATGAGAATGTATGTAAATAACTTTGTAAACCTTGAAGTTTGTATAAATATCAACTATTATTAGTCAGTGGTACAGCTGGGATGAAAAACCAGGTCTTTGCTTTGGCTTTCACTTTTTTTTCTTTTCCTAATACTTATTTTCATTTCCTGTTCTTCTTTTTCCTCTTTGCTCCCCCCTCTCCCCAAAGATACATATGTGTGCACACAGATCCCCAGATGCCTACAAACACACATTCACACATACTGCGGTACCAGTAAGGGGCAGGGAGCAGTGATAATGCATTCTCTCCCTGGAGTGACTCGGGATAGCGTTCCAGACAGGGCTCAGGCCAAGACACTGAGAAGTTTCCTTCTGGGCCACCCAGTGCGCCTTGGAGAGACGCGCCGGCGAGCGGGCCGGGGGCCTCCCTCCCCAGCTAGCCCGCGCTAACAGCTTGCACTCCCTCATGCATTTTCCAGTTAGCACAACTATTAACTCCTGGATGCCATCAATCTGTGCCCACGTACAACCTCCCCCCAGCAACCCCGCCACCTGCCTGCCCTTCCGCTCCGGCACCCCGCGCCTTAGCAGTGACACCCCTTCCTCTCCCCTCCTCGCTGCGTCTGACACTAACTCACTCAGAAACTTGCCGCTGGGGCTGGGATTTTGTCGTTGCTATGGAAGTGGGAACCGGTTCAGCCTTCCAAACTCGCAAAGTGTCCAAAAACACACACAGCGTCTTGAGCTGACATGCCACTGACAACCTGTGATGACGGGGATGTACGTTTGAGTGTCATCTTGACAAGGAGCAGGAGACTCTATCTGCTGGCCCATCAGCCTGGCCATCTGTCTCCCGAGATTATCTGCACTTGACTGGCGAGGATCTGATGTCTCTCTCTCTCTCTCTCTCTCTCTCTCTCTCTCTCTCTCTCTCTCTCTCTCTCTCTCTCTCTCTCTCTCTCTCTCTCTCTTTCTCTCTCTCTCTCTCTCTCTCTCTCTCTCTCTCTCTCTCTCTCTCTCTCTTTCTCTTTCTCTCTCTCTCTCTCTCTCTCTCTCTCTCTCTCTCTCTTTCTCTTTCTCTTCTCTCTCTCTCTCTCTCCTCTCTCTTTTGCTCTCTCTTACCTTCTCTTTTTCTTTCTCATTCTCTAATTCTCTCTCCCTTTCCCTCTTTCTCATTCTCTCTATCTTTCCCTTTCTCTAATTATCTCTCTCATCCTCTCTTTTACTCTCATTCTTTCATTCTCTCTCTCATTCTCCCTCTTTTACATTTTCTTATTCTCTTCCTCATTCTCTCTCTCTTTTTCTCTTTCTCTCTCTTGCTCTTTGTCATTCTCCTCCTCCCTCCTTCTCTCTCTCTCTCTCTCTCTCTCTCTCTCTCTCTCTCTCTCTCTCTCTCTCTCTCTCTCTCATTCCCTTCCTGCTGTCTCCTGATGGTGGTGGAGGTTACCACCTTGGCTGTGTCTGTTCTATTGGAGAAAGAAGGGAGTGGTAAGAATGTGGGTGAGGGCTGTGGCCCTGATCCAGGCTTTGACAGCTGCAAGGCCAGAGGCAGGCATTTTGACTGGTGGCATAGGGGAGGCAAGCCAACCTCCTTTCCCTGTTTAGGCCTGAAACCACAGAATTCAGGATTTCCTCTCTTCTTGGAAAGTGATTCTTGTGCATTGGGGCGGTGCCGGCATTTCCAGGTGGTGTTGGGAGGGATACCCATGAGATGTGGATTCCACGGTATTTCCCAGCTCTGGCTTTCCTCAGTGGAGATAGCGGATGGAAAGGCCATGCTAGACATAGGGAACTGCTTATGGCAGGAAAGCAGCTCATCCCTCAAGTCCAAAACTAGGGAGATGGAGGTGAGAAGCAAGGCTATGTAGATTCATGAATCACAAAATCTATGTTAGGAGTAAATGAATTGGAACGAGAGACAAAATTACTAAAGTAATCTTGGAGAGAGCTAGAGGGGTGTCTGAAATCCTTTTGTACCAAGGGCCTGTACTATCATGGTACTTAAATACTGCCTAGTATCATAATTGTTTATTAAGATCTTTTTATTTTCACCTAGACTGTAAGCTCCTTGAGATCAGGGACTAAATCTTAAGGGATACATGATGCTTTATGCATGGTAGACACTTAGAAAGTACAAATAATTTATATTATGAATGGTTAAACACACTTTATATATATGTGTGAGTAAATATACACATATATAAATAAATACATATATGTGTGTATATTGATATGTACATACATATATACATTGTGGATGTGTGTGTGTGTGTGTGTGTGTGTGTGTGTGTGTGTGTATAATAGTAGTAGTTTTTGTGGCCAAAAAAATTAATCACCTTGACTGTTATATCTCCTTGAATGGATGAGTAGTAGAATTCCATATTTATTCAATACCATATTTATTCAGTTATGTCAATACAATGACAAAAATTAAATAATTTCTGTCCTCAAGGATCTTATTCCCTTCTGGGGCTAAATATCACAGAGGGAAGACAGTAGAAAATCTTTATTTGTAAAATGGGAGTTTGGATTACATGAACTCTGAGGTGCCTTCCAAATATAAATCTATACTCTTATGATCCCATTTGGGGAGCTGGGTGACACAGGCGCACCAAGCCTGAATCAGGAAGACTTCTCTTCATGAGTTCAAATCTAGACACTTACTAGCTATGTGATCCTGGGAAAGTTTCCCTCAGTTGCTCATCTACAAAGTGAACCAGAGAAGGACTTGGCTAACACTCCAGTATCTTTGCTAACAAAATCCTAAGTGGGATAATGAAAAATCAGACCTGACTTAAAAACGTGATCCCATTGCCCAAAGCTCTTTCAGTTTATTTCTCTTCCCTCTCCTGTTTTTGAACCCGTTAGACCCATTTCTTTTTTGAAATGGAAGTTTAACTCTGTCTTCTCCTATGTTAACACCAGGACAACCCACATTGGTCAGAATGATTTCTTTCTTCATACTCTGATATTAAAAGCCTATAGTTCTTCTCATCCGCCTCTTGGAACAGCAGCGGGTTCAGAAACCTCACTAGTGCTGTGTTCATCCCAGATCTTGGCTGAGCCCAATCACTTCTACAATGTGGTGACCACTGTGGGCCTCGGGTCAGAGCTAGGAAGGAGGTAGCTTTGTCAAGATGACAGCTTTCCTCCTGCTGATGGGAGGCTACTGGCTTCCCAGCAGTTAAATCAGCTGATAAATATTTGGCTTGCATCTCCAGTTAAAATAAGCCTCACACCCGGTGGTAACTGTCAGGCCCAGCATCGGTGTCTAATTTGAGCCTGTTTGTCTACAGCTGGCGCCAAGATGCTCATGTGACTGGACAGCCTTGCAGAGAAGAACTTAGAAATGCGGTTAAAACCCAAAGTCAAGTTATTTTCCTGGGGAAAAATGACAACTGCGATGTGGGTGGAGGGCTTGTGGAAAACAGGGCCTGGACAGACCATTGTTTGTGCCTGCCTGTGGTATCTCTATTGTGTCAACCCTAATGACAATAAAGTGATGAACAAACAGCTGAATGATCAGTGTTAAGGGGAGAAAACAAAAACAAAAATGATGTAAGAAATGAGACATCAGTCCATGATTCCTGCCAAATGGTTCTCCAAGTTTGGTCCACAAGATTTCTACAGGTGCTTTGTATAGTGTTAATCAATCAATCAAGAAGCAACTATTTATTAATAAGTTACTATATTTCAGGGGCTGTGGTAAGAATCGGGGCTACAATGACAAAAATGAAATGGCCCTTGAGCTCAAGGAGCTTGTTTTCTACTCACTGTGGATGAGTGTGTATCTATATTCTTAATAACTATTCTGTGACATGGAATTAACTGGAACTTATACCCTGTTACAAGCATTTTTAGTGGCACAAGGAGGGCCAGATACAGAGAGTCATTAATAGGACCCTGCTTCTCAATTTCTAGGGAGAAAAACTTGACACATCCCTTTTCACAAATGGCCAATCTCTAGTCTCCATGTATGTTTTTGTCAGTACAGTGGATGAAGCTGGATCCATCTGGGTGTGGTGGTGCACCCTGATAGAACCTGCTGCTAGAGTTCAGAAGCTGGAGGAACAAATCCAGTTGGGGGTCTTCTGGGTACTAATCTGGGAATACCCAAGAGTGAAAGGCACCAGATTGCTTAACTAGCTGGGCGTACTAGCTGAGGTTGGAAAAATGGAAAAGGTGAAAGCCTTTGTGCTGATCATTAGTATCAGGCCTATGAGTAGCTGTTAAATTTCTAGCCCAGATCAGAGAAGAAAATTCAGTCTTTAAAAAAAAAAATTCAGCTCTGAAGCCTGATTCTAGCATTAACTAGCTATATGACCATGACCAATTCACTAAATTTCTGAAGAATTAAGTTTCTTCATCTGTGAAGTGGGGGTGATGATACTTGATTGGCTCACTGTACGTGATTGTTATGAAGAAACCTTAAATTGCTATAGAAATATGGGCTATTCTGTCCATAGGCATTTTTATGATTAATTCAAATGAGGGTTTTCTTTTCTTTTTGTCCTATTCAGAGATAGTGCGAAGACCTGTCACCACAAGGTGACCACAAGGGATGCAAGAACCCCTTCTCTACCCTCCTTTCCCTCTTGCCTTGGGAAACCTAGAACCCATCAAGGTGGGCTGCTCACACTTTATGTTTTCTAGTGAATTAGACCCTACAATATTTTTTCCCACTGCTTCTTAAATTCCTCCATATGCCCCACTTGTGCACACTGAAGAGTACCTTGCTTATCTCTGTTACTTCACCTCTGGGTCTTGTCAGCTGCCATGCTGATGAAACTTTAGGATTTCCAGGCTTTTTCATCAGTCCTGAAGGTGAAATTTGTTTTATGTAATGTCTCCCCCAATTAAAGTACGAGCTCGCTTTTTCTATTTGTATTTCCAGTGCTTATCACGGTACTTGGTACATAGTTAAATGCATAAGAGATATTTTAAAAAATTCATTCATTCTTTCTATCATCCATTCAGGTGGCTTACAGATGTCTTGCCCTCATTAGAAAAGCCAGCACTGACGTTCTCAAACTGCCCCAGGCTGTCTTCTATGTCTGCTCTTATTCCAGCCTGATATGCACTATTACTGGTTTCTTTCAAAGTCATTGCAAGGAATTGGTGAAAATACTGGAAAACTGCCCAGTTCCTGTCTAGAAGAACATTTTTCAGGAAATGGGAAGTAGAATTGACATTGAATTCTAAAAGTCCAGGTAAACTTCTAAAGCCCCATTTGATTGACAAGATCTCCATTTTATAGAAATTCTATTATCCCGCTGTGATTTAGGGACTTTTACTCTTGGAATGGTGGATGTTTTGAGATCAATCAGTCAATCAACAAGCATTTATTAAGAATCTACTATGTGCCCCATGCTATGCTCTGGACTAGAGAAATAAAAACAAAAATGAAATAGTCCCTGCCCCCAAGAAACTTATATTTGGTTGATCAATTACTGGTGATGACTCTTCTCTTGAAGTTAGCTTTTTCTTCATCTGGCCTGCTACTTTCTATTTATCTTTTTTTTTTTTTGACTTAAAGGCTTGATTAAAAAAAAAACTAATTAGACTAAATGGGCTATGGTCTGTCCTTTTGTTCTTTAAATCTTGTGAAATGATGTGCTTTTACTAAGGATAGATACTGAAAAGTACACTGATGGCCTAGAATTAATAATCTACCTAAAAGACAGTAGAGGGAAAGAATATAGCTTCTGCTTTAGGGCTAAAAATATTAGTTCATATTAAATTCTGTTATATTAAATTTCATTGGAAAACATTTCCCAAAATCTTTCCATTGTACACTGAGGATCAACTAAGGGGAATTAATAAAGTTGGCTAGGCTTTGAGACCTCCACAGGACAGGATTTGTTGTTTTTTTTTTAAATTCGTGTTATGGATAGATTTAAGAAACTCTTAAGATGTGAGGTTTTGGGGGAGAATTTTATTCATTGGCAACCACCTGGCAGAGATGGGTTCTTAATTTAAAGAATACTTCTCTCTCATGTGAATTTGCAGAATGATCTTAGCCATGAGCCATTGGGGTGAATAAGCATAAAGAAAATACCATGTTTGTAGAAACCTTGATGTTTTGAGTTGCAAGAGAGCTCAGAGGATCTATTTCTGGATATGAACAGGAAGGAGTTCCCTCCATAATATCCTTGCCAAGGGATTATCCAGTCTTCATTTGAAGATCTCCAGAGAGAGGGAACTTATTTTCCTGAGTTAGCACATTGCAGTTTTAGACTGTTCTAATTGTTAAGAAGTTTTTCTTTACATGGAACAAAGAAATCTTCCTTTGTGCAAATTTTGATCATTGTTCCTAATTTTGCTTTCTGGGATCCAAACAAAATATATCCCACTTATTAACCTTTATTCTTTCCCAAATGATAGCCCTTACAATAATTATAGATAGATATTACATTTCTGCCCTAGTCTTTCCTTCTCTAGGCTAACCATCTCATTCTTTCATTGAGGGTCTGGTGTGTTTTCTGCTTCCCTCTTACACTATATCTTAGGTCTTTGCATTAATGGAACTAAGAACATTTTATAAAAAAGTAAATGAAATGTTTCAGTGACAATAATCTTAAGGCACAGGGTTTTCCCCACATTCTGGGGAAATCTTTTCGCCTTCTCTAAGTATTGACTATCAAACCTGGTAATATCTGAAAAACTCCTGGCTTATGGCTCATTCTTTCATTTTTTTCTAGGTTCCTCAGCCCCTAGCTACCATGTCCCTGCCTCTAGCTGTCCTGAGCTTTCTTCAGTCTTTCTCTTGTCTTGATTTCTGCAGCTTTGCTGAGAATCTCTATTGCAGCTTGTTGACTTATCACTCATCCCAATAAGTTCCCATTCTCTTTTCTCCTGACAGCTTTGCCTAATGTACTTATTCATTCAATTTAAATAAATCGAACATGGACCTATGACAGCCGATAAGTGAGTCACACAAGAGCAAACAGAAAGGGAAGCTTTGTAAATAGTCAAATGTCAAGTCAGAATGGAAAACTGTCCCCACAGCTTCAACGAACCTTGGATGTCTAATATTTATGGCCAATTGATGTCATTAGAAAGTAAATAAGCCCTCTTATGCTGCATTACATAAGATTAACTGCAAGCAATGGAGTTTAAATAGCACAGATAAGTGCAGATGGAAATAAACCTGTTTAAAGCTGGAAATATTTGCTGGGCTTTCTTGCTGCTTTTAAGATAATTGATCTGTATATCTGTATTGAACCTCACCATAAAAGCTTTGAGGCAACTTGTGGCAAAGACAATTTTGAATCTCTAAACCATTTTGCTTTAGGGCAACCCATCCAAAAGGGGGAGCTTGCCCATTTCTGAAAATAATGCTTCCTTCTGTGGTTGGGGGAATTGACTTTAGCTGAGGTGTATGTGTATGGGCAGGGTAGAGGAAGGGAGAGCCTTTTTATGAGTGCCCACATTCATATACAAAAGGTAGTTAAAACAATAGCTCTGGAATAGTTGAGACAAATATCACATGAAAAGAATCAAATGGAAGAAGCCTAAATTTGATTCCAACTTACCGTTATTGGGCTAGTCTGTTTCTGGTCTATGGATATGATATATTATGGAAAGAATGCTTGCTTTAGATTTATAAAGCTGATGTTTAAATCCTGACTCTAGCACTTAATAGCTGTGTGATCTTGGGCAAATTATTTAAACTCTCGCATTTTAAAGGAAAAGCTTTGCAAGTCTCAAAGCGCTATAGATGGGAGCATTTATGAACTATTATTATCACAGAATCTGAGAGATGGATGGGATCTCAGAGTCCATCCAGTCCAAATTTTACATTAAAGGAAGCCACATGGTAACATTCCCAACAAATGATTCTCCAGTTTTTGCTTGAGAGCTTCCAAGAAGGGAACTCTTCACCTCTTAATGTGGGCCATTCCATTCTTGGGTAATTCTAATTGTTAGGATATTTTTCTTGATAAGCAAGTCTATGTTGTTCTCTTTGTAACTTTTTACTTGCTTTATTTATATCTTTTTATTTTTATTTTAAAAAATTTTCTCAGTTACATGTAAAACATTTTTTGTTGTTATACATGTACTTTAATTTTTTACATATTTCCATATGCATCATGCTGGGAGAAAAAATCAGAACAAAAAAGAAAAACATGAGAAATAAAAAATAGAAGGAAAAAAGTGAACATAGCATGTATAAATGTACATTCAGTCTTCATAGTTCTCTCTCTGGCTGTGGATGGTGTTTTCCATCCAAAGTTTATTGGGATTGCATTGGATCAGTGAAGCACTGAGAAGAATCAAGTCTATCATAGTTGATCATTGTGCAATCTTGCTATTATTGCAAATAATATTTTCTCGATTCTGCTTGTTTCACTCAGCATCAATTCATGTAAATCTTTCCACTTCTTTCTAAAATCATCTTATCATTTTTATGAAATAATAATATTCTATTACTTTCAGATATCCTAATTTATTCAGCCATTCTCCAATTGATGGGCATCCATTCAGTTTCCAGTTCCTTGCCACTACAAAAAGAGCTGCTACAATCATTTTAGCACATGTGGGTCTTTTCCCCTCTTATGATTTCTTTGGGTTGCAGACCTAGTAATGGCATTGTTGGATCAAAGGGTATGCACAGTATTATAGCTTGTTGAACATAATCTCTTTGTAACTTTTACATATTGTTTTTTCTTTCTATTCTCTGGGTTAAAATACAATAAATATAATCACACTTCCATGTGAAAGTCCTTAGAGATTGAAGGCAGCTCCCCTTTGAATCTTCTCTTTTCCAGGCTAAACTTTTCTCTTTCCTTCAATCAGTTTTCATGTTGCAAATTCAAGATATTTAAGCATCCCACTTGCTTTCTTGGTCCCTCTGTAGCCTCTCCAATGGTGACCATAACTCATTATTACTGATAAGGTCTGATACAAGCCCAGCAGGACTATATCACCTGGGAGCTATGCCTTTTCTAATATAATCAATATCACATTAGCCTCTTCTGTACCAACCAGTATATATAATGTCGTATAATGATGTATGATTCCAATCTGCATGAGGTCAAAGCATGGCGTCGAGTACAGGAGCCTTCCTTTCTTCCTCAAGTTTCTGGAATTAAATAAATTATCACTATCATCTTTCAGGTGATATTTACCTTTGAGAATAAGTGCTATAATTATCTCCTTTTTATAGATGAGGAAACTGAAGTAAACAAAAATTAAGTGACTTGCCTGGAGTCTAGTAAGTGTCTGAATCTGCAATGTATAGAACGCCAAGCCTGGAGTCAGACAAAACTCATCATCCTGAATTCAAATCTGGCTTCAGACCCTCACTAGCTGTGTGATGTTAGACAAGTTTCTTAACTCTATTATCTCAATTTTGTCATGTATAAAATGAGCTGGAGAAGGAAATGGCCAACCACTCCAGTGTCTTTGCCTAGAAAGCCTTAATGGGGTCAGGAAGAGTTGGACATTACTGAAATGACTGAACACCAGCAACAACTCTCTGACTCTAGGACCAGTGCTCTCTCCACTATGGCATCCAGTTAGATGGCCTCTGAAGTCACTTTCAACTCTGAGATTCTGTAATTCTGTAAAGAGGCTGATTTCTTGTATGTAAAATTCATTTGTTGGATACAGAATTATATATCTGTGAAAGGTATTGCTAATATCCTGGAATAGGTTGTACGCCAATAGAAATGTTTGGAGAATCTTATAATCCACAGGAAAACCCTCTTTCCTTAGAACCTTACACAAGACATCATTATAATAACCTTGAGGCACCGAACACCACAAAATCTCCTCACTGTCATATACAGTGATGTGAGGGCAACCTAAAAAATATAACATTGGAAGAAGAAAGTGAATGAAAATGATCCACTTCCCAGACTGGGAAGGCAGTTTGGGGGGAACCCACTGAAGGGGTCTATCAATATGTTTATTTTGGACAGATGTTGTAGCTAGATAATGAGCAAAGTCCAGAATTGAGTGGTAACAGAAGATTGAGCTAGACTCTTCTGGGAGAAATGGTCAATGCATTCTATGATCTCCAACTGTTTGCCACTCTGAGTCAGAGAAGTAATTTGGATAAAGTGACTGGGGCTTTGGCTCCAGAACTGCTATGGGAAGAATACTTACTCCTTCCATGTTCTACTAGCTTTACGCTCTGTAAATTGTGGAGGGAGGGAGGGAGACAGAGAGAGAGAGAGAGAGAGAGAGAGAGAGAGAGAGAGAGAGAGAGAGAGAGAGAGAGAGAGAGAGGAGAGAGAGAGAAAGGGAGAGGGAGAGGGAGAGGGGGGAAGAGAGAGAGAGAGAGAGAGAGAGAGAGAGAGAGAGAGAGAGAGAGAGAGAGAGAGAGAGAGAAAGAAAGAAAGAGAGAATATGTACAATACGAGCTGGTAGAGGATGGAGGAAGAAGGAAAGGGTGACAGTGAATGCAGAGATGGGCAGACTGGATTCCGTGCACACTGTCACCCCCTCCAACATCCTCTTGGTAGATCACAGACTACATTTTCCTCCATACTGTCTTCTGTGTTACTGCCAAACCCCTATTTTGCTCAAGTGAAAAAATTATTAAGCTTGCCTTCATTGAAAAATCCATGTCTTGGCTTTTTTCATTGCAAATTGTAGGACATCATGATTTCCATTCATTTCAACAGATATTTATTAAGTACATTTATTATGGGTAATACACTGCTATGGGGCTCAGGCTACAAAGATGAAATAAAGTAATGACGCTTGCCTTGAAGAAGCTTATAATCCATGACAACCTAATGGACAACGTGAACATTCATAGTGGGCGTAAGTAAGCTATGCAGCTTATTACCAATGATGATTTGAAGGCAAGAAAAGGCGTATTAATATTATCAGGGACTATATGTGACTGGATAATAAGGAGTGTTAGTGATATAACATGAGAGATGAGAGGTGGACAACCCAAGAGGTATAAAAGATAGGCATTCTAATAGGATCCCGGGAAGGCCTCTGGCAGATTTGTAGATGCTATATGGAGGATTTATGGGGGAAAATACAGCCAAGGAAGGCACAGAATGCAAAGGGGCAGAGGAGTTGAAATCTGTATTTAGTGGAGGGGATAGCTAATTTAATAAAATGAAAGATCTTTTCTCATCAGTAGTTAAAGACTTAGGGGATTCATAGATAGTTGGAGAAAGGAACATTTATCCAAAATAGAATCTCCAGCAAGTATTTAGCAGTAGGTCTGGCCAAAAAAAAAGGCTTTGGGCAGAAAATGAATTTAGAAATTTTGTGTAAACTATGTTAGACAGCTAGGACTGTAAGTTATGGATGAGTTTCTGCATCAGTGGAAGGGGGTTTCCATATCAGGAATTACTTACAATGATAAAATTACAGATCAGAATAAAAAACTGAACCAAATTAAACAAAAGAAGAACTCTCCATGATAGGATGGTCCCAGATTTTGGAGCTGTCAAGGTCCTCAAAGATTAATTAGTCAAAATTCAAATTTTTTTTATAGATGAGGAAATTGAGACCTAGAGGAGGTGCTATTTGCTCCATGTCATGTGGGTAGTGAAATGGCAGGGGTGGCCTTTATTCCCATTCACATCTTTAGACTCAAAATCCATGTCTTATTCCATGGCACTAGAGTACTTTTAAAGAGCTAGAATTATCCTAGGGAATGACCAAGAAAGGTAAACCATATCCCCTATTCTTTTCTTTGAGAGCTGTGTGTTTGTATGCTATTTAACTACTTATCTATTTAATATCTATCTATCCATCTGTCTGTCAATCTGTCTCTGTTTATTCATGTATGTAGTTACCTAACGACCTACATCCATCCATCTCTGCCTGTGTCTATTCTAATCTATCTGATATTAGGCACTAGGTGCCCAATCTATCTATCCATTTATCTATCTCTGTCTATGCATGTACATAGCTGACTACTTATCATCCATCTCTCTCCATGTATGTAGTTATATATCTCTTCTATGTTTCTCTGTCTCTGTTTCTTTCTGTCTCTCTAATCTACCTGTCTGTCTGTCTATCCATCCATCCGTCTGTCAATCTCTCTGTCTATGCATGTACGTAGCTCACTACTTATCATCCATCTTTCTCCATGGATGTAGTTATATATCTATTCTTTATGCTTCTCTCTCTGTCTCTGTTTCTTTCGGTCTCTCTGATCTACCTGTCTGTCTATCCCTCCATCTGTCTGTCAATCTGTCTATGCACGTACTTAGTTGCCTACTTACCATCCATCTCTCTCCATGTATGTAGTTATATATCTATTCTATGCTTCTCTGTCTCTGTTTCTTTCTGTCTCTCTAATCAATGTCTGTCTGTCTGTCTATCCATCCATCTGTCTGTAAATTTATCTTTGTCTATGCATGTACTTAGTTGCCTACTTATCATCCATCTCTCTCCCTGGATGTAGTTATGTATCTATTCTCTCTATGCTTCTCTCTCTGTCTCTGTTTCTTTCTGTCTCTCTGATCTACTTGTCTATCCATCCATCCATCCATCCATCTCTGTTGATGCATGTATGTGGCTGCCTATGTACTCATCATCCATCCATCTCTGCCTGCCTGTCTGTCTCTCTGTCTGTTCTAATTTCTCTGATATTGGGCACTAGTTGACAATGTATTTACCCGTCACTCTGTATGCCGCTGTCTGTCTATGAATGTGTATAGCTGCCTAGCTATCATCCATCTCTCTCTCTCTCTCTCCATGTGTGTATATATATCCGTTGTCTGTCTGTCTGTCTGTCCATCCATCTGTCCTTCTGTTTGTCTGTTCATCCACCTACCTGTCTATATATTCTCATCTTTCTGCATTGGACACTAAATGCACAATATAAATATATGGGGACATTTCTCACTTGAAGGAAGTGTCACTATTGGGAATGGAAATGCTTCATAAATAACTCCAAAAAATCCTGGCACATTTTATTTTCTAAACACCCCAATATGTTTCCTGGCTGAAGCAAGTCTTTAAATAGACTCCTCCTAGTCCCTGAAAGACTCTTTCTGCTGTGCTTGGGTTTCTTTTGGGTCGTGTGTGTGGGGATGGAGGTACACATGCTGGAACGGCACATCTGGGGGGATTTTTAAAGATCGTTTTGCAGGCACCTCGGTGATGTTGCAGGTTTTCTGTCATGAATCGGCAGGTCTGAGGATGTGGATCCTTGTGCAGAGAGGTGAGTTCTTCCAGCGGGTTGCATGATGGGAAATTCTTCTGAGTGTATGTCTGGAGGACTCTTGTACCAGAGACAACTGTTGGAGCCACACCCCGGTCCCAGTGCCATTCTTGGCGTGCCCACGGGGCACCATCTGCAGGGGAAGCGCATGCCAAGGCAGCGCCATTACCACTATTTCCACTGCAGAAACATTTATTTGATCTTCCAGCACTGCTTTCAAGATGATTAATCTTTGCACGGCTGCTGTGTTTCGGCTCTCCATAAAGGCAGGTGCATGTGTTGGTGTGCGGCTGCTGTCAGGACTGCTAATGTAAGCGTCTGTTTTACAGCCCAATTGACAGCTGTATTGTACTGGCAGGGTTACAACTCTGACATGTGGAATCAATCTTTTTAACCTGTCAATTAATCAGCGGGCAGCTGTCAGCCCAGCTGAAAGGCCTGAAGGACAGTGCCCTTTCAATGGATTATACTGGGGGCCACGGTGGAGTAAAATTGAACACTTCAAGCTTCAGGGAACTCTTGTTGCATTCAAAGCCAGACTTCACTTGCACTGAAGGGGACAGGCTCAGGCCTGAGCTCTGGCCCCACAGAAGAAGGCTTGATTAATATAGGAGGAGGAGGGGTATAGAGAAGGGCTCCAGAGTCCCCTCCCTTAGCCCCTGCTCTGGACTCCCGGAATCTTGGAAGAAAGTTTCATAGAATCCAGTACATTTATGTGTGCTTTGGGCAAATGGTTTATTTCTCATTTCCCCCCATTGTTCTCTACATTGAAGTCAGAGTTGCTTTTACATAGCATTTTTATCTCCCATCACTAAACCTTTACACAGGGATGTATCTCACACCTCAGTTCCTGGTTCTCTCCATATCTTTAAAATTTTTCCAAATGCTATTTCTTACTTGAGGCCTTTCCCAATCCTCTCACATAGTAAGAGCTTAACAAATGCTTTTTTATTTGTTCCTTCCATATCGTTAGCCTTCCCCCAAGACAACATTATGTTTATATTGGATATATTTGATGTTTTCATGTCTGTATCCATGTTATTTCCCCTTTACCTCAGTAGAAATTTTGTGCTTAGTGCTATTCCTAGTCCATTGTAGATATTTAGTAAATGCATGTCAAATTGAAGTGAATTGGTCCTCATTTCTGCTAAGCAATGTGGAGCCAGCTGATTCCTGGTGCCATAGTTGAAGAAGAGACAAATGAGCTTTTCTCTCATTATATTTCCTTTATCCATCACCTGTTTGATAAGGGTATATCTCCAGTTTCAGCGAGTTATACAAAGAAGAATAATGTCTTTGCTCTTGAGGAGCTTCTTGTCTGGTTGAGGAATCAAGAAATGTAGACACAAAAAAGATGACAAACTATCCATGATTTTGCCTAGTTGGGAGGTAAGTAGGATGGACAATAAGAACTAATACAGGATTCCTTATGGTTGTGGGAGACAATATCATATAATGAAAATAATACTTGGTTCAAAGTCAGGAAACCCCTTATTAAATCCCAGCTTTGTCACTTCCCCAATCCAGGCCCTCCCCCCCCCTTTTTTTTTAGGGATGTGGATTAAATAGTTAGCATTTTAAGGTTTGAAAATTACCTTGCAATTACAATGTAATTTTATCTTCACAGCAATCCTGGGGGATTGGTACACTTGTTATCCATTTTTTACAAATGAGGAAACTGAGGCGTAGGGAGGTCAAGTGACTTTTGTAGGATCATATAGCTAGTGTCTGAATCTAAAATCAGCTCTTCTTCATTCTAAATCCAGCATTTTATTTACTGAGCCACCTTGCTGCCTATGAAATAAAGCTTTGTGGTTCATCCCAGTTTGCATTTGAACTCAGGTTTTCCTTGCTCTCAATGCAGCATTTTATCTACTGAGCCACCCTTGCTGCTGATGAAATGAGCTTTCAGGTTCTTCCCAGTTCATAATCCCATGATCCTTTGGTTTGCAAAGGTCTCAGAGAAGACCTGGAACCTATGTCCTTTGCTGCACTGATATTGTTCTGGCTCTACAGTAACTTCTGTTTTGTTCTCTTTCATTCTTCTTTGAATAAGTTTAGTCAACTATTAAGTTCTGGCTTTTCTGGCTTTTCCCTTTTCTCATTCAAAGGGGTCTCAGGGTCTCCCTCCCCTTACAGTCCTTAAATCTGTAGCTACTTTGGAACTAAAGAACATGGGGTCAGATCTTAAATCTGCTTTACTATACTGGGCAATTCCTATAGCCTTTTGGATCCCCAGTTTCCTAATATTTAAATGGGGACATTTTATCATTATTGGTATGACCAGGTTGCCATGGGGAAAATGCCTTGCAATTCTTAGAACACTCAGTAAGGATGCACTTTTGTTATTATATTATTCAATCTCCCATTGTCCTCAACGCTTAGCCACCTATTTCTCCCCTCTTCTTGACCCCTTTCCTGAATCACAAGTACTTGTTGGATTTTGTGGGCATGTGTCACAGTGAATTTTGCCTTGATCTCCTCACATAGACCATATACTCCTTATCAGTATGGACCACATTGTCTAATTTTAGCTGTTTCTCACAGAATTCAGCCCAGTGTATGATAGATAGTTGACACTAAAAGAATGTTCATTTGATTGACTGCTGGAGTCTCAGTCCCCTGGGATATGTCCTGTTTGGTCCATTACATTTGCATTCAAAGAATGGACCTAGCATATGGGGCCCTTCAGCTGGTCAGAGTTGTGTGTAAAGAGCAATACATCAATCTTACAAAAGATCTGTGATTTCTTGAGTGTGGGAATTCCTTCTACCAGCATTATTTCATCCTGTCTATAGCTTCAGAGATACATCTTGTATCTGCTGCTGCAATATGAGAGAGGTTAATTGATTTACTCATAGTAGTCTTTTAGCTAATAAGTGTGAGGTAGCATTTGAACTCAGGTCTTCCTAAGTCTAAATTCAACATTCTATTTAATATGCTATTAATTATTATCTGTAAGAGGGACCATCTCTTGGAAGATGAGCTTAATCTTTGACTACTTCAGGGTGGCCCATGTTTGGTCCCTTGAGAAAATATCTCTATGGTTCATGGCTGTTTCTCAAGAAATAAGCTGCTTGGGAAAAATCAGCAACTACCTTTCCTTGCTACTTACAGCTCTCAAATTAGGTTGCTCTTTCCAGCTCATAGTCATTCCTCTCTGACACAACATCCTCACCAGTATTATGGGTTTCAAGAAATCAATCAAAGGCCCAATGGTAAGATTGTTGGCCTTGGGGTCTAAACATGAAGTTTAGATATTGTCTTAGGCAATAAGATTGTGACAAGGGAAATCTCATCCTCAATTTCCTCAGTTATAAAATAAGGATAATAATAGCATCTATCTCATAGAAGTGTTTGAGAAGATGATGTGCACAGTGTTTTTTAAACATTAAAGTGGTCTCTAAATGCTATTATTGTTGTTATTGTTATTATTATTTTTACCAAAGGTCCAGAGCTCTTGTGACTCACTGAAAGGTGCTATGGTCAGGCCCATCCCTATCTGCTCCATGGGGTGGCTCTTACTACATATAATAGGATAATATAATGCATAATAATTTATGATAATATAATACTCATTCCCACAGCCAAAAATGTCATTCTGTGAGGTTGTTTTTTAAAATTATTACTATTTCTATTTTATAGGTAAAGAAACAGTCATAGTAAGATTATATTATTTTGTACCACAGTATCTAATAGTATAGAAGACAATTTTTTCTCAAGCAGTATTTAGATGGAGGAACAACCTACTAGTTTGGGTTCAAGATAGCTGAGGGGGTTTCAAGAAGTGTGACTAGATCCCAAGGAACCAGCATCACAGGCCATCACTCTTTCTCTTCCCTTCTCTCTGCCTCAAAGTTTATAACATATTTCTTTTTTTCTTTTCTTTTTTAAAATATATTATTTTATTTTATAATAACTTTATATTGACAGAATCCATGCCAGGGTAATTTTTTTTACAACATTATCCCTTGCACTCGCTTCTGTTCCGATTTTTCCCCTCCCTCCCTCCACCCCCTCCCCTAGATGGCAAGCAGTCCTATATATTATAACATGTTTCAAGCACACGTACCCTCGGGTGTCAGAACTGGCATCTGAAGGTTGTATTTTTGGCCTCTGTAGGGCCCATCCAGGATGGAGTCAGGAAAAGTCTTTGGTCTCACTTGTCAACTTTTCTCCTTTCAGTTCTATTACTCCTAACCAATTTGTACCTCCATGAGCACTCTTAGTTTTTGAGATAAAGTAGAGGAGAATCTAAAGAGGTATCACGGGGCTGGAAGGAAGAAGAATGTGATGTGGAAGGGAGAAGAAGAGGGAATTCTGAGCACCTGGAACTCTAGAGTAAGGATGAGCAATGATGATCATCATGGTCACCAATGTGCCTACTGGGAAGCAACAGATGCCAGAAGAAAGCACCAGTTGCCCATCTGCCAGAACATTGTGTGCTAAAACCCAACTTGAAGGGCTGTGTGATTTAGTGGTGAGGGTGGGAGGAAGCAATTTTGAAATACCCCATTACAGAATGACCTCGGGAGCTAAAAAAGCAAATTTAGATCTTGGAGGAAAGTTATCTAATTCAACCCCAATTATTTTACAGATGAGATGCAGAGAAGTTAAACAGTGTTATCAAGGTCAAGGTCTGGTATTTGATCCTCATATGGCACACTCCTATATGTGTCTAATACTTTGTCATCTCTATATTTTGCTTACTTTTTTCCTATGCTTGGCGTTGCCTCAGCAAAGTGAGATCTGGTAATTACCTTAGCCTTAAAAAGGCCAATGTCTCCCACTGCATCCAGAGCCATCTGCAGTTGTCCTGGCTCCAAGGAGAAAATGAGGTTGGGGATTTTGCACAGCCCTGAGTCACTTGAATCCAATTCACTTGCAAGTTGAGTCTTCATTTCTGATGCCATTGGTCCTCTGAGAAGCACAAATAACAACCATATGCTTTACTTTCTCACCTCTACCCTCATCCCTTTGTGGAATTTTTTTCTCAGCTTAACTTGGTGCTCAGCACACTATAGGGAATAAATAAATTCTAGCTTAATTGAATTGAACAGAAATGGGAAGTTCTTGATAGCAAAAACAATTAAGAGGGAAAGAGATTAAAGGAATAAGGTAAGGTAATTGTAGGAGGCATGGATGTAGGGACAGAAACAACAAGACAGTCTTTAAATAGAGAACTTTGATCTCTTGAATGGCAGGGAGGATAATAGAGACCTACATTTGAAAGGCGTTATCTCTGGCAAGATATTCAGTTTTTCTAAACCTTAGTTTCTTCATCTGTAAAATGGAGATCTTACTACTTTGCCTCACAGAGTTTTTGGGAAAAGAGACCCCAATAGCTCTGAGCCATTATATTACACATAAAGATCAGATGATAAGTGGCATAAAAATTAATTGTCTTTTGTTCCTGGCCTCCAGGTTTAAATATGAAGTCATGGTGATGATAGTCAACAATAGGAACTATGAGAACAGTTCCTGTTACTATTGTAACTGCTGCTTAATCTCCCCACACTGTCCATCCTCCAACAAGTCAGTGATCCTCCTTAAACTCACAAGTCTGGCATCTCCTTACTCAACAAACACCATATCACCTCCAGGATTAAACGCAAGATCTTGTTAAAACTCTTCAAAAACGACTTTCTCCCATTTTTCCAGTCTTCCCTTTATACCTCCCCCCCACATATTCTATAATCCAGTGACGCTGGTCTCCCTGGAGCAAGACATCTCCAGCATCTCGGCATTTTCCCTGACTGTTCCCAATGTGTAGAACGCTCCTCCTCTCACCTCCTGGATTCTCTGGTTCCTTCAAGTCCTGAATCCACCCTTCTAGAGGAAATCCTTTCCCAAGCCGTCTTACTGTCGGTGCCTTCCCGCTTTTGCTTGTTTTGTGACCTGTTCCTTTTTGTCTGCCCATGATTGTTTTCAGGGTGTCTCTCCCATTAGATGGGAAGCTCCTCGAGGGCTCCTCTTTTGCTTTTGCTTGCTTCCCAGGTGCTTAGCACAGTGGTAAATACCTAATAAATGTTCCTTGACTGACAAGAGCTGCTTTTAGTCTCTGTGCTTGTTCTACCTTCCATTTTAGGGTTAGCTATATAGAATCTTGGGTTAGAGTTTATTTGAAAAAAGGACATCAGGAAAGCTAGAGTGCTTTCTTCACAAAGTTGTAGCTTTTCTATCTGCTGTACAAACATAATGGCTACTCTACTACAGGAAAGAAAAAAAAGGAGATGGAACACATAATTAGATTTGGAATCAAAAAGTCTATATTTTATGTGTTAGTTTCTCTACAATTTGTCTTGAGACTCAGTTTCCTTTTCTGTAAAAGATTATTACTTTTTAGGTCTTAAAATATTGTGATTTACTGGGATGAGCAAATTAAATCTATTCAACCTTAGATCATTCTGGAAGACAGTATTAATTTAAAATCAAATCTTTAGATTTGCTCATCTGTCAGATGAAAAAAATATATATATTAAAAGGAAAATGGAAATCACCTTCTTCTGACAAGATAACAAGATATGCTGGTTTTAATTTATTAACTTTTCTCTTCTAATAATTTGGGAAGATGTTATAACTTATCAAGAGATAATATTTTTATCTTTATTTTTTCCTTCCTCCTGTCTCTTTCTTGGCTAGAATAAGAAGGAAAGTAGACTGGGACTTCCAAAGCTCTGTTCTGGGTAATGTTAATTATCTAGGAATCCTACTTTTCTTCCTCATACTACTATGGGTATTTATCTCCCTGCTCTGCCTTCACTTCCCTCCACAGCTGCCCCCAATCAGCTTTTCGCTTGAAGTTCTGGAATAGGGATAGAATAGAAAGTAGAAATTCTCAGGTGAAGAAATTCCCTCTATCAATGACAGTTGATATTTTTTTCTGAAATATGTAGTCTTTTAAGGGATTGCTTGGGGCACTAAAAAGTTAGTGATTTATCTAATGTGTCAGAGGTGTTTTCCTGGCATTGAGATCAACTCTATCCATTATGCCATACTACCTCAGAGAATGGTATTCAGCTCTTTGCTACTATTTATGGGAAAGAGAACTCAAATAATTTGCTCTCTAATCTTATTCACTTTCCCTGTAATTTCTGTGACCATCAAACCCTTTGCTGGCCACCACTCCATTTTTGTATCTTTCCTGATTAGAATATAAACTCTTGGGGGATGGAACCAAAATGGTGGAAGCAAAGCAGGACTTGCCTAGGTTCTACCAAATTCTTCTCCAAAAATCTTTTAAATAGTGCCTCAGAATAAATTATGGAAAGAAACAATACAAACAATTTTCTAGCTCAAGAAAATTTAGAAGGTTGACATAAAAAAAACATGTCTTATTGGGGTGAGAATGGCGCATGGTATACCTAAATTAGGAAGAGCAAAAATGGAGGAAAAAATTATAGATTGACTTCCCCAGTGAATTGATGCAAAATTTTAAAATAAAATACTAGGAAAAAGATTGGAGCCATAAGTAATATACTATGAGCAGGTGAGATTTATATCAAGAATGAAGGGCTGGTTTGATATTAGAAAAACTATCAACATAATTGACCATATCAATAACAAAACCAACAAAAATCATACGATTATCTTGATAGATACTGAAAAAACTTGTGAAAAAATACAACACTGGTTCCTATTAAAAACACTGGAAAACATAGGAATAAATGGAAATTTTTGAAAAATGATAAATACTATTTATCTAAAACATTATTTCTAATGAAGATACGGTAGAAGCTTTCCCAACAAAATCAGGGTAAAGCAAAGATATCTGTCCACTATTATTCAAAATTGTACTAGAAAGGAACCGGTATCTTTCCAGTATACCCAATGAGATAAAGTTGAAAGCTAAATTGAAGCTAAATTGTAAATAATGTTTTGGCATTTGATGCTTTATTTAATAGGCAATATAGCTATGTATGTTGAGGATTGGGTTGAGGTTAGACTCAGAACCAAGCTATGACTATTCAGGAAATGAACATTGAGTTTTAGTGGAAAAAGTACTATATTTGGAGTCAAAGGACCTGGTTCTGAAAACTGGTTTTGCTTTTTATTACATGTGTATCCTTCTTAACCTATTGCCTCTTCTATAAAATGAGGGGTTTGAATTTGGAATTATGACCAAAGGGCTATAAAACTGTTCATCTCCTTTGATCCAGCAATACTACTACTAGCTTTGCATCCCCAAAAGATAAAGTAAAGGAGTACAGGATCTATTTGTAGAAAAATATTTATATAAGGACTTTTTGTGGTGACAAAAAATTGGAATTTGAGAGGTTGAGAGGAATTGAGGAATGACTGACCAAGCTATTGTATATGATTCTGATGGGAAATCATGGGGTTGAACAATTGCTAAGCAAGATGGTTTCAGAAAAACCTGAGGAGATTTATATGAACAGATGAAAAGTGAAGTGAGCAGAATCAATAAAACATTATACATAGTAAAAACAATATTATAAAAACAATATTATAATCACAATCAACCATAAAGGATTGAACAACTCTGATCAAGACAATTATTTAAGATAATTCCTAAGGATCCATGGTGAAAAATGCTATTTATATCCAACAATGGAACTGATCAATTCTGAGTGCAGATTGAAGCTTTCTTTTTGTTTTTTTTTTTTCCTTTTCTTTCTTCTTTGTGTGTGTTGAATTTGGAACATAGCTAATATGGGAATGTGTTTTGAATGACTTCATATGTATAATAGATATCATATTACTAATCTTCTCAAGGTATGGGGAAAGAGTGAGAGGGAGATAATTTTTAGTTTAAAATTTTAATAAAGTGAACATTAATTTTTTTTTTCTGAGGCAATTGGGGTTAAGTGACTTGCCCAGGATCACATGGCTAGGAAATGTTAAATGTCTGAGGGCAGATTTGAACTCAGGTCCTCCTAATTTCAGGGACAGTGCTCTATCCATTGTGCCATCTAGTAGCTGCCCTCTAACATTAAGTTTTTTATATGTAACTGGGAAATATTTAATGAAATAAATAAAACATGTTAAAAATAAAAGGAGGAGTTTAGACTGGATTCTCTCTCAGGTCTTTTTCACTTCTAAATTCCATGATTCTTAAGTCAATATGCCATCATATTCAGAAAACCTAAATTTGAGTGTTGGCTTTGACAAATGCATTTGTTTGGCTGTGATCAGTTTTCTCTTAAGTGAATGGGAATAATAGAGCCATAACAATTCTGAAAACATTCTATAAATGCATCATCATCATTTGTCAATGGAGTTAACAGTCATTGCTGTCATCTTCATTAACAACATCATTCCTCCCAGTCCAGAAATGATAGAATAAACTTACGCCTCACTTCCCCTACATCTTTGGGTTGTTTTATTCACTTTATTTTATCATTTATTTATCATAAAAATGTTATTTGTTTGTTCCATATTCTCTTTAAAAGACAAGATATAGTTTTAGTTATGATGTCAGTGGTTCTGGAGATCCACAATTTGGGTCTTCTGAACCTCTTTTGCAGACTGCACATCTTTTTTTGTGAGGCAGTAAGTTCTTTATAAGTGTTTATATTCTATTTGCTCTCTCTTTTACCACAAGGAGAAGGGGGAATAAAAACTTCAGAGCTTACTAGTTCTTGGCAACCTACTGAACATCAGCAGTCTCAAAATATTTGCAAATATCTTTTCTTAGATAAGGACAGATTTAGTAATGGACTCCTTTTGGCAAATGCCTTCTTACTGTTTGGGTTTGTGGACTTGGAATAAAATGATGCTGGGGTGGATGTTACTGCAAAGGAAGGGAAAGCTTTGTAATGCACAGCTTAGCTCGGAAAGTCTTGCATTTTGAAGGTTTCTGTGATCACTTTCAGCAGAGGAATGGACTTGGCACCCAGGGGTGACAAATTCAGCCTTCAAGTCTCCTAAGTAATCCTAGCGATAGATCAGGAACCTGATATCTCATCAGCTCCACAAATCTTTATGCCCATTTAGTCTCATGGAATACAAGGATGAGGTAAAAATATTCTTAGAAATCTCTCCTTAGAACACAGAAAAGGAACAAAAATGTAAGCCAACATATGTACATATGTTTTAAAATTTTATTACCCAAAACAATATTCTCCAGATTAATCATCAACTTTAATTCATTCTATTTGGCTTCATGCAAATTTAGATTGCTTCCAAAAATTAAACACCTTCAAAGAGAGAAAATTTGCCAACAGTGATGATATTCCAAATTATTGAGTATTATGGCAACTAAGAACTGTTTGACCCTGGGAAGGTTTTATATACACACATGCACACACACAGAGCCTTTATAATTTCATATTTGAAAATCAAATGAGATTTTATTTACAATATATAAATCAACATATTGAAATGCAAATTCAGTGCATTTATTAAGTACCAATAATGTACTGAACCTATAATATGGAACTGGAATAAAAACATGAAAATAAAGCAGTTCCTGCCTTCAAGGAGCTTACATTCTACTGGGTATGAGGGGATAAACAGTATAAGTAATACAAAAAATTTTCAAGAGGGAAAGAGTATAAATCATTTTGAAGGAGTGGGTGGATGGATCAGAATTGACCTAGTTAGGAAGCATTATCTGAACTGTGCTTTGAAGGAAGCTGGGGATTTTAAGAAATATAAGTGAGAAGAAAGGCATCCCTATTATGTAGAACAATTTGTGCAAAGACAGAGTGGAGGCAGTTTTGTGGAATGGAGAGATCATCAAAGGGAGTGATGAAATAAAACTAGAAACAGAGGTAGAAGAAGAGATTAAGGAAGACTTTAAATGATCAGCTGAAGCATTTGCATTTTATCTTAGAGGTAAGAAGGGCCACTGAAGATTTATAAAGTGATGGTTACTTGGTCATATATGTGCTTTAGGAATATTAACTTGAGAGCTACTTGAAGAATTGATTAGTAAAGGAAGAGGTTAATGGCACAGAAACAAAATTAGGAGGCTATTGTAATATTTGAAAGATGATGAGGGTCTGAGCTATATCTTCATCTCCTTAACTAGTGTGTTGTTGTTGTGTCCAACTCTTCTCCATTTGGGTTTTTCTTGGCAAAGATATTGGAATGGTTTGCCATTTCCTTCTATTTTAGAGATGAGGAAACCAAGACAAACAGGGTAAGGTGACTTGCACAGGATCACTTAATTAAGTGTCTCAGGATATATTTGAACTCATAAAGATGAGTCTTCCTGACTCCTGGCCTAGAACTCTATCCACTCTGCCATTTAGTTGCTCTGGAGTAGAATAGGATTATGTAAATTGAGAGAGAAGGATGGGTATAAAAGATGATAGAAGAAACTGGGATAAGACTCAATAACTGATTCAACATGTTGGTCAGGGAGAGGGTCAGATTGTGAACCTAGATGATTAGAAGGTGATATTTCATTAAGGGAATTGAGGAAGTCTGGGAAGGGATTTTTTTTTTTTTTGAGGGGTGGAAGAGACTCTTAGCTGTGTTGGATATGCTAGGTGTAAGATGTCCACAGGATATCTGAGGGAGATGTCTAGTAGGCAGTTGGTAAGATGATCTGAAGCTCATGAGAAAGACTGGGGTTAGATGAATTTGGGAATCATGTGTTTAGAGATCCTAAGTAGCTCTAGGGAAGCTCTAGGGAAGCTATTTAGATCACCAAGAGAAAGAATATAGAAAGAGAACAAAAGAAGATCTTTGTCAGTCTCAAAAGACAATCTCAGTGAGAAGACAGTAGGAAGAGCCTGAGTACTTTGCCAACCTTAATATACTATATGAAACTAGTTATTATGATTACTTCATTCATTTTATATTTTTTACAGTGGGGTTGATAGAATAGTCCTTATAAAATTTGCTATTCTGTTATTACTCTTTTGTGTTTTATGTTCTATATATTATCACACAAGTGGATAAAATTGCTGCTTTTTGAATAAAAGCATTAGGATATAAGCTCATCCTCTGTAGATTCATAGAAACACACACAGCCAGTGTGTATATATTAAAAAAAAAAAAAAAACAGAACAAAAGGCAGTCTCTGCTCCTCATCTTATTTCCAAATGAGATCTCTTCTTCAAAATTTATATATTATGAAAGCTTCTTATTTGATGTAGTTTAGAAAATCTGATTATTTCATCAGGCAACAACTATTAAAAACATCATGTTAAAAACTTTGTACATCAACATTCTTTCTAAGTTATTATGGGCAATAGTGCAGTCTGTTGTAATGGGCTGAGGCTCGAGTTGATGCACTGAGGTCCTAAGCACATGAGGCTAAATAGTAATTGGACCATAATCTATTAATATATAAACTTGGAGAAAGAATGGCCCCCACCCACTCTTTGTGCAAGTCCTAATGTGTTGTACAGGAAATGACATTTTTGGTGGGTGGAGGCAGGGGAATGGAAAGGGAAGCAGAAAGAGAGACTGCAGGCTGGCGTCTTGACACAGCTGCTCGCATTGCTATTGTGACCCCCCCCCCCCTTCACCTGCAATCCCCCTTCACCTCTGCTGGCTGGCTTCCTGTCACAGCTGCCCATATTGCTATCACAATTCCCCTTCACCTCAAAAAGAATAAAGATTGAAGATTTTTCCCTTAATCTGAATTCCTGACTCTGGCTGATTTTAAATACATGGGCATCACAGTCTGCAATAATGATCTGCTTCCAGTACACTTTATTAGTTGAGTTTTCCAGAACATTTTGGGGAATTTATTTGTACTGTAAGAAGATATTGCCTATAAGACCATGAAAGAGAGTATATCTGATTTATATTTCTAACCACCTAGTCATGTTTATTAAGTGTTCTGTAGGTGCTAAATTTTAATAGCCTACAAGTAATGTCGCAATTTCTACACTATTTTTGCATAATCTACATTGGTCACTTAATCTGAGCTCCTTAAAGATAATTCTACTATAATTTCTGGTGGTAGTGATGTAGTCCTAGATTGCCATAATGAACTCCTTCTCCACCCCCCCCAAACAAATTGGTGTTAACTAGCCATTTATTTGATGCTTCTTTATCAACACATTGTTTGCTAAGTTCATGTGGACATTATTCATGGAATGGTGTTTTGATGTTATTTCTGGCTTTCTGCTGCATCATAGGCTCATCAAAAGGTAAATCACTCCCAATTATATTTGATGAATTTTGAAAGCAGATATGTGTTATCAATATTTAATATTACTTGGTAAAATGATTTATATATGTACACATATAGAAATTATATATATGAATATATACAGATACATATTTATGCATATAAACATATGCATATATATTTTTGTAGGTTTTTAACATCTTTATCATGTGCTTTAAGAATATTTGCAATTCTTATTATCCTTTTTATCATGCAAAGTTAATCTTTTTATAACTGCATTTAGGTGATTAACCCTGAATTTCATTAAAATATCAGTATTTGTTAACATACTTGTCAAGTCTGGTATGGTTTATTTTAAATTTCTGAGAGTATCCATTGAGAATGATATTGCATAGGCATTATTTGCTTTAAATGTGTTTTTCTATTTAGCTTTGATTTTAGGATGCCAGGAAGTCTCCTAACATATTCTGCCACTATCTTCTCCTTGATGACATTATGCTTGCTGTGTCTTACCTACAGAATAAAATTTTGCTTTCCTTCATTGATTTAGTATGATAGCCAGATTGAAGTGTGAAACATCCAGTCCCTAATTTTCATTGTCCTACATTGAAATATTGATATTTATTGAGTCCAAATGATATTTTAATATAGTTGAAGAATTCTGTGAGATATATGTATTTTTTCAGTAGAACAATATAGTTTGATATTCATTCATGAACACTATGTGATTCATATTATATTTTGGTTCAACTTACACTTTAATTTGTATATAATGCTCAGTCTTATTTAGAAGAGATAAGTGTAAGGATAACATGAACCATAAGGGCTTAATCTATCTCTCTCAAAAATTTCAGTTTTTATATCATTTTTTTCTGATGTATTGGTGGAATATTTTGGACCACAACAATTTTCTATGTATACATCAAGTTCTTGAATTTATTTTATATAACAATACATGAAAAAGACATGATTATGGAATGAAGTCTAAACCTTGGTAGTAATCAACAAAGTCAGTATACATATTAAAGTGATTTCAGGCAGCTTATTCAATTATTTCCAAATGAATAATAAACTGATCTTTACATGACTGAAGCTTTTTGGAACTCCTTTTTAGATCCTAGGCCAATATGTTGTTTTCTTGTGTTTATAGTAATTCTTTTTGTTTTGCTTTTTTATCATACAATCATAAGTATCTTCATACTTGGTAATGGTTTTATGTTACAATATTGTTTAATAAAGGAGGTGGGATCAAGTTCTCATATGAGAGGAAGCTGGCAAGGTCCTTGACTATGGTAATTCATGTGCCACTGAGAAGCATTTCAGCCAATGACTATGGATCTTATCTGGTTGTACCATTCTCCTATTTGCAGAGAAGCTAGAGTTTATGGGATCTTAAGTGGTGTAACTGTTGTGTCATTTATTAAATTAAAAATGTGCAATCTTTCTGTTTCTTCTTTGATATAATTTTAATTTTTATTGTGTTGGACTTCCTATGACCATGGGAATAATCAGAAATGTTTACATTTTTCTTTAGGAACTCTTTTTTACATCTTACTTATTTCTCTAGCTTCTGTAGTAAAGTATCTGGTTGGATTTTAATTGTTCATTTATTAGGCAACCAAATAGAGGAGATATTAATATTGTTATATTATATTAAGATATTAATATGAATATTATTAAAACTTGAAATCAGTAAGAGTTCAAATTCACCTTCAGACATTAATCTTGGGCAAGACACTTAATTGCTTTATGCCTCAATTTCCTCATCTGTCAAATGGGGATAATAATAGATCTACCCCCCCAGAATTGTTTGTGAAGATTGAGATATTATTTGTAAACTGCTTAACATATTTTAGAGTGCTACATAAATGCAGCTCTTATTTTGTTATCTCATTCTTATATTTTTATAATATGTTTTTATTATTAGAGATAGAAATAATTAAGGGATCTATGATTTTATTGATATAGGAATTCCCAGATAAGGAAACTCCATATCCGAATTCAGGTCAACAACTTCTCTACATTTTATTATTTTAAAAGTTACCTAGAGGGGCCATTGGTGCAATTGATAGAGCACCAGCTCTGAAGTCAGGAGGCCCTGAGTTCAAATTTGACCTCAAACACTTAAAAACATTCCAACCCTGACCCTGGGCAAGTCACTTAACCCCAACTGCCTTGCAAAATAAAATAAAATTTAAAAATCTGGCTAGAGCTCTGAAATATGAAGCTACTTCTTAGGTTCATACCATCAGTGTATGTCAGAGGCAGAGTTTGAACCTAGTTTGTCTTGGTTTTAAGCCCAAATTTTATTCACTACTCCATGCTTCCTTTTACCCTGACATTATTCTTTCTATGAATTGTTGAACAAGTAGGGGAATGATTGCTTTTTTGGTAATTGGATAAAAGCATTGGTATTATTACCGTTCTATTTCTACTGATATTTATATAGTTTTATAATTTACAAAACACTTTTTTATGAGAAGTAGGCATTATAAAAATTATTATCCTCATCTTGGAGATCAGGAAATTTTGTTTAATGGTCAAATCAAATGGTGCAGGTAAGGTCAATGGTCAAATTAGGATTCAAGTACCCTGGTGTTCTAAGTGAGCCATCATGAATCCAAGCTGAGCTTCTTTCCATCTTCCCTGGAATGGGATGGGTTTGGTGTGTCATCCTAAAGGGCAAGATGTAGCTGGGAATTAGGGGCTGAGGCCCCAAATGTAGGGGCATTGATGTCAAGAAATGAGAATTCTGCTGATTAAGCCAAAAGACACCTACATATTTTTTGAAGCTATCCTGTTCAAATGTATAGCATCTATTTTTGTGGACAAGAAATGCTGCACAGTGGGACTTTCTTGGAATATTCTCCAAACATGGCTTGAAAGCCTAATATACTGAAAGCAAGAGAAAGTCTTCTTGGTATAATATAACTCTATTCCAGGCACTAGAGTAGATATTGGGCATATAAAGAGGAAATAGTTTTAGAGTTTACAGTCTTCTGTTTTAATGGTCTATCATAGTCATTAAAAGATTGGAGCAAATGTATGGAAGAAAAATTACCTGACAAGAATTCTTGGAGATGAAGTTAGAATTTCAGCTGTATTTTCAGGAAATACTTTTATGCTTTATCACTTTTGGATCTGCCTATGAATTTATCTTCTCCAGCTTAAAGTATTACTTGATTTTTTTTGCTTATATGATTGTTATTCATTTGGAAACCCTGATGAGAGGAGGAATGTGACTATTAAGATTTAGATTGGTATGGTTCAGGATGTCAATAAGTCAGTCTACAACAGTGATTTATTAAAAACTTACTATGTGGCAGGCATCCTTTTAAGTGCTATGGCACTTAAGAAAAGAAAAAAAAAGTTTCTCCATTCAAGCAGCTCACTTTCTAAGGGGGAGACAACAAATAAATAATAAGTAGCTCCATAGGAGATATGTAGAAGGTCATCTCAGCGGAGAAGGCACTCACTATCCAGGTACCAAGAAAAGCTTCCTGCTGAAGAAGGTAAGTTTTGAGCAGAATCTTAAAGGCAGTCAGAGAACCTATGGGACAGAGATTTCCTTTTTTTTTTTTTTTTTTAACCTCGAGTTCTTGTATTACCCTTGGCCCTGCCCCTCCATGATGTTTGTTCTTTTCTTTGCATTTTATCAGATTATTTCAAGGTTACTGTGTCAAGAGAAATGCCTATTGTTAGAATTACTGTTTTGTTATGAAGAGTTATATGCAGGAAAAGCACTTTTAGCAATCTCTAGTGGAAGGTTATAGTTTGGGTGGTTGTGAAAATCTAACCCCCTATTTCCCATAGGTTAAATATGTTACTATTTACATATTTTGTTTTCACACTGTTTTCTAGGAAAGTTGAGGATTGAGTGTACTTGCATAGAGATGTGGAGTGAACCTATAGGAGTTTATGAGGCTATTAGGTGAGAGAATATATTATTGTCCTTAGTTCTTGAAGAGAACCAAATGACATCATTCTGTTAGAGTTTGTCTGACTGTGGCTGATCAAACCAATCTGAGCTTGGAACGCTCTGCCACGGTCCCTACGGACATCTGGGGTGCCTTCTCTCATTCTGAGCATCTTGCATTTCTTCTGAGCTACTTCAATTTTACTTTGCTCTTGGAGCACAGCACCTTCTCTAATGAGGGCACGTCATGTTGGGTGGACTTGGGTCAGTGTTTTTTATATCATACAATCAATTCCATAGTTCTTGAGAGAGGCCTTGAGGGTCCTTGTTGTGCTTTTCTGACCACCTTGTGAGCACTTGTCCTTTGTGAGTTTTCCATAAATATTCCTTTTGGGAAGCATCTTTTTGGCATTTAACAATGTGGCCAGTCCAACGGGGTTGTGCTCTCTGCAACAGAGTTGGAATGCTTGGTCAAGAAAGGACCTCAGAGTCCGGTATGTTCTCCTGCCAGGTGATCTTCAGAATCTTCCTAGGACAATTCAAATGGGAGTGATTCAGTTCCCTGGCATAATGCTGATACACTGTCCAGGTTTCACAGGCGTACAATAATGAGGGCAGCACAATGACTCTAGACATTCAGCTTGTTAGTTAATCTAATATCTCTTTCTGATAATTTCCTTGGGAGCCTCCCCAAACACTGTGTAAGCTCTGGCAATATGTGTCAACCTCATTATCAATGTGAACATCCTTGGAAAGCACACTAACAAGGTAAGTGAACTTATTTACAACATTCAAAACTTCTCCATTTGCTGTAACTGATGGTTCCACATTCTGACGGTGGACTGTTGATTGATGGAGTAACAGTGTTTTCTTGGTGTTAATTGTGAGGTCAAAATTAGCACAAGCTGCAGAGAATCAATGAAAGTATTGCATTTGAGCTCTGGAGGCTGCATTTAGTGCACAATCATCTGCAAACAAATAAAAAAAAAAAGTGCACCAAAAATTCCCTTTACTTTAGTTTTGGCTTCTTGATTTACTACTAGTGCATTAGTATACCTTGGTGCCATGTTAGTCCTCAGTGAAGCTTTTTGACAATATGGCTGAAAATATCTTGCTAAAAAGCATGGGAATAAGCACACAGCCTTGTTTCACTCTACTGGTAACTGGGAAAGTACAGGAGCATCATCCATTGTTTACTACTCAGGTAAGCGTGACATCATGAAAATGACACACAATACTGTTGAACTTCTTTTGGGGCAACTAGATTTTGACATAATTTCCCATAAGAACCTCATGACTGACAGTATCTAAGGCCTTGATCAGATCTACAAATGTATGCAGACCTCCATTCTGCTCCTGGCAGTTCTCCTGGAATTATTGTACAACAAACACCATATTAAGGATACTTTGCCACATAAAAGGAGCCTAATAGTGTTGAAAACCTCTTCTTCAGCTAGGAACTTCAGCTAGGGAAGGATTAACTTCAACCTGAAATATTCAATGGTCAGTGGCTTTAGCATTGACTGATGATGGTCTATTGAGAACATTATTGAGAAGAGTTCACCCCATTTCTCACTAATAGACATAAGCCTATCAGCACTGAGTGGTTGAGATCTACCATAGATCTTTGGCCCATAAAAAACCTTCAGGGTTTCATAAATTTGCTTTGGATTGTTATTATTAGCATTACTGGATTTAATTGGCTTCTTATTGAGCCAAGACTCCTGCGTTTTTCTAAGCTTTGTGTTTTACTTTGATATAATTGAATGCTACCTTCTTAGAAATAAATGAACTATCCTGCTGGAATACACTGTGGAATTTTCATTTTTCATTTAGCAGCTTCTGAATTTCTCCATCATTTTTTTTAACAAACTTGATATTTGGGAGTGTTCTGACCCAGATGAGCAAATGTAGTTTTGTACACCAAATCTCTGAAAGCTGCCCATTCCTTTTCTTCTCTACTGTTGCTAACTGTATGTTGGCTCAATTTACCCTCCAAGTTAGCAACAAACTGTTCCCTCTCAGAGAAGTGCTCTAATCTGTTTACATTAATTCTTCTGGAGTCTTTTTGTCTTGGGGACCCTGATTTTGTTAAATGTGAATATCACAGATAAGTCTGTGATCAGGGTACATTCTGTGCCTTTGTCACTTTTACATCTGCCTTTCTTCTTACAATTAAATTGGATTTAAGTGAAGTTGAGATGCATGAAGTTGTTGACCTTACCCTCTCTTCCAGAGTTATCACTATCCAGTGGCAGGACAGAGTCAAGATGATTGAAGACTAGGACTTCTACTGAAAATAGATAGTACAGAGCTGAGCTGCTTCTAGTGGTCAGGATAGGAAAGAATGAAGTCAGGAAGGGGTGAGGGCTGGAAAAGAAATGAAGGATACAGGGAGTGGAGATCATCCGGAGGATGAAGCTTAGGGAGGGGCCTTAAATGTAAGGAAAGATAGAATCATAAAAGCTTATGATAAGATAAAGGGGAATATTTGTGGCAAGATCAAGGGCATAACCATCTCTTTGTAGAGGTCAGGGGGAGTGGAGAATTAAGTCATGGGAATTGAGTAGGATGAACTAGGAGGTTAGGGAATTGGAGGGAGCTTTAATATGTATGTTGAAATCTCTAAGAATGGAAACAGGAGATAGGAAGGTGATAAATGTTGTTAGCCTGGCTCTAAAGTCTTTGAAAGAGAAAGGAGAATGTTCTGAGGGTCAATAGATAATGTTCACCCTCATAGATAGTGTGAACTTCAAAGGAGGTACCTAGGGATGAACACAATACTCAGGATTTGGTCTGAGCAGGGATGAATACAACAGGGCTATCAATCACCTCATTCATTCTGCACATTAAACCTCTAATAACAGATCTTCATTTTATGTTCTGTCATGTCACACTGTTGACTCATGTTAAGCTTGAATTTATTTTAATCAATCATATTTTAAGTGTATTTGTGATTGAGCTATTTAAAGGAACCCTGTAGTGATTCTGTCTTTTTTTTTTTAAATAATCACTCTTCCTTTATCTTTTTTTGTAAATTTATTTTAATATGAATCACATTTACTTAAAGTAAAGCACGAGAGTGAATTGGATGTACCACATGATCTACCATTTTATCACTGATGCTTTTATAACACATTAAAATGTGTAAAGCTCTTTCCTCATAACTACCTTGTAAGGCAAGTGAAGTGGATGGGAAAGAAACAAATAAGCATTTATTAAGCACCCACTACGTAGTCCTGTGCTACGTGTGATTTACACTAAGTGATTTACAAATTTTCTCTCTTTTGATCCTCACAATAACTCTATAAAGCAGATGTTATTATTATATCCATTTTACAGATATGAAAATTGAATCAGACATTAAGTGATTTACCCAAAGTATCACAGTAAGTATCAAAGTTTGGATTTGAACTGGGTCTTCCTGACTTGAGACCCAGCATTCTTTGTATTGTGCCAGCTAGGTAGTACAGATATTTCTAACCCTACTTCAAGGATAAAGGCAGGATAGTTTATTAAGACTTATTAAATTTAAAGGATTCATACTGCTAGAGCTAGATCTTAATTCAAGTGCCTTCTGTGTGCTAATTATAATCCTGTATATACTTTGAACATGTTTGCTTACTTACTGTCTCCTCCCCCACTAGACTGGGAGCTCCTTAATGTCAGGGATTGTCTTTTGCCTCTTTTTGTACCTCTGGCACTTAGCAGAGTGGTACAAAGTAGGTACTTAAGTGCTTTTCAACTGACTGAACTAGCATGCTACAGGTGCCCACTTATTTTGCATTTGTTGCTCTCCTTCTTTCAACTCCATGATACAAGAAGCCTCTCCCAGCATTAGCTCATCACTTTTCATCTCACCTCTATGTGGCTGTAATCACCTCTCTCATTTCTTCTCCCTAGTAGCTGGAGGGCTGAACTTTCATCTCATCCCACTGTGCATCTGCTGTCCTCCTAGGTTTCAGCACCATAAAACAAGATACTCTCTGACTCCATCCTCTTTCCTCCCTCCTTTTGGGTGCTGTCTTCCTCTTTAGAGAGTAAATTTCTTTGGGGCAGGATTATCTTTCTTTTTATTAATTGAATCCCCAGTGCTTAGCACAATATATGTTTTTATTATTGTTCAGTTTTCTCAGACCATAACATACCAATACTGTCTTTCTTGGCAAAGATATTGGAGTGATTTGCTTTTTCTTTCTCCAGTACATTAAAAAGGATTAAGTGACTTGACAAGGATCACACAGCTAGTGAGTATCTGAAAACATATTTGAATTCATGTCTTTCTAACTCCAGGCCAACCATTCCATTCATTGAGCCATCTAGCTGCCTGAATATTTAATAAATATTTATTGGATTGGATTGGATTGGATCACCCAAAGGCCAAAGCTGACCTATTACCAGTTTTTGTGTGGCTTGAGAGCTAAGAATGATTCATTCTTACAAAAAAAAGGCTGTGGTTTGCAGAGCTGGTCTAGTACATAAATACTCTCATTTGCAGATGAGGAAACTGAAGCTCTGAGAGTAGTGGTTTGCCTTGGGTCCTAGAACTAGGAAGTGACAACACTTGGAAGTTGACCCAAACCTTTTCAACCTAAAACCAAGACTCTTCCCATTGCATTTTTGTTGCCAGTTGAAAACAAGTTTCTGGTTTTCCCCTCCTAAATCCAGCCTATATAAAACCTATAAATGCAGGCTTAATTGGTATCATTGTTTGACTAATGTCTACACAGATGCTTTATTATGGCTTGATTTTATGGGCATAAGAAAGACTGTAGAACATATTGTCCATCTGGTGAAGAATGGAAGAAGGCCACAAAGTGATCTCAGAAGACTTGAGCTTGACTTTCTAAGTAACATTGCCCTAGGAAACATATCACATGTGAGCATCTAGGCCTGCTCTGCTCTGCTCTAATGAGAGCTAAAGACCATATCCTACATTTTCTGAATTACAAATTGTGTCGGATCTGAAACTCAGTGGAGGTGTATACTTTTTTTTTTTCCTAAAGAAAGGGTCAGTTTTTAATCATATTACTTTGTTTTATAAAATTATATGTAGCACATTAAAGTTAGAAAAATGTTTAATATATATTATCCCATTTCATTCTTATAGTAGCCCAGGTGCTATTATTATCCTTTTATAGATGAAAAAACTGAGACTGAGGAGTAATGTAATATGCCCAGTTAGTAAATATTTGAGGCAGAATTCAAATTCAGATGTTCCTCTTTCCATGTCTAGGGCTCTATCCATTATGTCAACTAAAAACAGATAGCCATTGTTTCAACCCAACAGACATCAACTAATTAATGTAATCAATCAAATTTGCAAGCATTTAATAAACACTTACAATGAGATTTAAAAGTTTAAAAAATGAAACCATTCCTACTCCCAAGGAGCTTATTGTAATGGGGAGACCACAGTACCAAGGTAAATATTTGCTGAATAAACATAAAAAGACCAAACACAAATAAATATAAGGTAGTTTGGTGCAATAACATACCTTGTTGAGGACCAATGCCATTATAGATGGATTGGGTAAAGAAGATTTATTCTGCTACCCATTCCAAACAGCTGGATAACTTAGTTTCCTGATGCGAATGTAAGATTGACAAAGATGGATAAAACAATACACTTCCACACACATTTTTTACAGAGAAAGACTTTGAAGTCCAGAGAAAAGAAGCAGATCCCCAAAAAGACACAGTGTATAAGTGTCAGTGATAGAATCCAAAGCCAGCTCCTCTGCCCCTAGAACCAGGATTCTTTCTGCTGTACCATGCTGTTTTGAACATTATGAAGAAATGTAATTTGCTTGCCTTTCTCCAGTTCTGTGATCAGAGTTGCTCCCCTTTTCTCTGTCTCCCAACGACGGTTTTGTTTTCTTTTCCTTAAAAAATGGGAAGTATTAACAAGGATCTTCTTTGTAGAAAGACTAGGGCTGTCATCAGCCATATAAATAAATTGTATAAGAGAAGAAAGAGAAGGAGGAGAAATAGAAGAAGGGATAAGAAAAAAAGGGGGGAAAGGAGGGTGAGAAGGAAGAAGAAGAGAAGAAGGAGGAAAAGCTTGAAAAGGACGAGGAAGAGTATGGGAAAGAAGATGGGGAGGAGGAAGGGAAAGAGAAGGAAGAAGACATCATCCAGTTTGAGAAACTTAACATTGAAAATGGTCCCTGCAGTCTCATGCACTGTATTTGTAGTTGAATTCCCACTAATTTGATTCATATGAGAGATTTGACCCTATTTCACCAAAGTGTTTTCCAGCTTGAGTTTCTCTAACTACATGTTTATAGAGAGTATATGGCACTTTTTATGTTTTTTCAGCTGTTTAGTTACTCAGATTTTCCCCTTTTTTTAGTCTCTGGGGGTCAGAGTACAGACCACAAAGGTTTTCCCCCCACCAGGCTGTTTCATCTGTTAGTGTGCTAGTGCTGGCAAGGTCAGAGGGCCAGGGGTCATTCATTTGATTGCTGTATCGTTTATTATGGGGATGAGACTTCCAATGCTATTATCTTTGTTTGGCAGAAACAGAGAGCAGTTAATGCTGCTGGTAATCTATCTTAGAATCAAAAAGCTATGGAGACAGAGACAGACTCCACTCCAAGCCTTTATCTCTCACCACCATCATTTTCTCAGCAGGGAGCAGGCAGCAACCCTGGTTCCAATATGCTGCTCAATGATTTTAGATGATTGATCTTTCTAAAGTGCTTTTCCGTTTCTTACTACACAGACGGGGATAGATTAAGCAATTATGGATTATTTCAATGTCAGAGGCCCTGAGACAATTAGTCACAGGAGATGTGAAGAAATCACCCCATCCCTATCTTTCAATAAAAGGGGAGTCTTTGGGGGAGGTGAAGGTGGGGTGGGACAGAGGTGCAGATTGGGATGTAAAATGAGGGATGGAGTTAAACAGTGAGGAGGAGACAGAGTTAGAAGAGGCTGAATGTGTCAGTGAGGAAGGAAGCATCCTATATTAATGGTTTGTAGGCTCTGAGAGCAGAACAGAACCTGCATCATAGGATCATAGGTAGCCAGTTATCACAGAGCTAGTCCTGGAAGGGATCTCAGAGATAAAACAGTCCCTTCATTTCACAGAGAAGGAAGCAGAAGCCTTGAGTAGGCAAATTTATAGTTTATGGAATGAGATTCTAGGGGTTCAAATCCCATATCTCACAAGTAAGTAAATACCTATTATTATGTGCCAGGCACTGTGTTAAGCTTTCCAGATGCAAAGCAGAATAACAACAACAAAAAGTTCAGTTTCTGTTTGAAGGAGCTCAGAATCTCACTGGATGGGGGAGACAATAATTAAGGAGAACCTGAAAGAGAAGTGGACAGAGTTTGATAAAGGTCTGCAGCTTGGTGTGTGTACAGGGCTGGCTCCTTAAATGGAAGATCTGGGAGGAGTCTCCAATGTTCACCCTTCATTCTCTAATCAGAGGGAGGGAAGGAGGAGTCCACTGTCCAATCAGTGTCAAGATGTAAACTTCAGAGATGATGTAATCTTGCAAAAAGATGAGTTACTAGAGTCAATGATGAAGTCAGGGGGTCAGCAGTTTGGGAAATGAAATCTGACCATTGCTCCCATGTGTCCTTGGGCTAAATCACTCAATCTCCCTGGGCAAAACTAGAGACTGCACTAGCAGGCCCTTGAGGTCCCTTCTAGCTTAATACCTACTTAAGTGATACAGAGCAAGCTTAGATTTGAATCCAGATCTTCCAGCAGGAAATTCAGTTCTCTATTACATTGATGCCATAGATATTTAGTTCAATCCACTCCTTAGGCAGATGAAGATATTGCATCCTATACAGGTTAAATAAAATGGCCAAAGTTGGACATCTAGTAAATGGTAGAAACAAGACTTGAATCTGCATCTTTTTGATTCCAAAATTAATGCAAGTACCACAGTTTTCTGCCTTGTCCCCTTCCATCATGCTCCTGACACAGAGGCAGAATCCTAGCTATCTTTGAATTAACTCCCTACTGGGATCCTTGTGAGGAAAATTATATTGCTGGGTGCTTTTCAGTGAGAGAGTGGGGAGAGATAGAGATGGGAAGGGAAAGACAAGAGATAGAGATGGATAGAATGACCAAAGGGAAGAAAGAGAGAAAGAGAGAGAGAGACTGAAAAAGCAACACAGAAACAAAAATAGAGATAGAAAAATTAAAAGATAGAGAGAAATAGAGAAATAAAGAGACTAAGGGAAAGAAACACAGAAATGGAGATAGAGCTAGAAAGACCAAGAGATAGAGATCAAAAGATTAAGAGTAAGAGGGAGGGAAGGAGGAAGGGAAAGAGAGAGAGAGAGAGAGAGAGAGAGAGAGAGAGAGAGAGAGAGAGAAAGAGAAAGAGAAAGAATAAGAGAGAGAAAGAGAGACAGAGATAGAGAAAGACCGAGAGAGAGAGAGAGAGAGAGAGAGAGAAAGAGAAAGAATAAGAGAGAGAAAGAGAGACAGAGATAGAGAAAGACCGAGAGAGAGAGACTGAGAGAGACAGAGAGAGAGGGAGGGAGGGAGGAGAGAGAGAGAGAGAAAGAGAGAGAGAGAGAGAGAGAGAGAGAGAGAGAGAGAGAGAGAGAGAGAGAAAGAGAGAGAAGAGAGAGAATAAGAGAGAGAAAGAGAGACAGAGATAGAGAAAGACCGAGAGAGAGAGACTGAGAGAGACAGAGAGAGAGGGAGGGAGGAAGGGAGGAAGGAGAGAGAGAGACAGACACACACAAAGAGATACTCTGGGTAGTGCATGTAATAAAAGACAATAGATTAGATAGTCTCTGACTGAATGCAGCCCCTAAATCACTCCCTGGGCTCTGCTGCCAAGACACAGACTTCCTGAGCGAGGTCCTCATGCTTTATGGGGTCGGCAACGCTCCTGGGAGTGAGTTACAACCTTGCAGTCAGTAGGCGGCTATCTGTTATGCTACATGTAAACAGGTATTCAAATTCTAGCTCCAGAGCCTTCACTTTGGCATTTAATCATGCTGGTGATCTAACCCCCATCCCTGCCAAGGTCGCCGCCATTTGGATTGTGTGACTCTGATACTTCTCTGGCACTGAAGTCTGGAGCAGGCAGGCTGACAGTCACCCAACTCCTCAAGCAGACTGACAGGACCAAAAATTAGCTTTGATATCTTATGTGGAATAATTCAGTGGCAATTGGACCAGAAAGATGTTCCATAACCGGAATTCAATTTACATCCTGGTAAGAGTGTGATAGGACTTGTTGTCAGATTGCCGAAAAGCGCTAAGAATGTAGCATGATGTGTGTGTGTGTGTGGGGACACACCTGTGCTCAGTTGGGTTGAGTGTTCCTGTGCCTAAACATCCATTGCCTATATTAATCTGGATATAGGAGAGATAAATTTGTCCAATCATTTCTCAGTTATTCAGGGGATGACTATTTAAGGTCCTGTACTTCCACTCATTGCTCAAGTTGAGACTTCTCCCTCCTCCTAGTGGAGAGAAGAAGGAAGAGCTCAGATGTCAAAAGGATGAAGTGGGATGAGGGAGAAAGATGCTCTTGTATCCAAGTGCCAGCCTTGGTACTTCTGTGATCCTGGGGCAGTCATCTGAACTCTCTGGCCCCCATTTGTAAAATAGGAGATTTGGACCTGATGGATTGTAATTTAAAGATTTAATCTCTAAATCTGAGATCTAACGGCTTTGGAGGTGGGGAGGGGGTGACCACAGAGGAAAATGAGTCAAAAATTGAGTTTGGTTTTTTTTTTTTTTTGGTGAGTTTTGTTTTTGATTGATTCGAAAAATATTTGTGAAAGGATTATTGTGTTTCAGACACTGTTCTAGGCATTGAGGAAACAAACAGAAGCAAATAAAAATCTCCTGTTCTCAAAGTAAATTTCATTCTAAAGCAAAAAAACAATGTATATAGCGAAAAAGGGAGGTAGTGATGAAAGAGAAGAGTTGGGACAGTGTTGATTAGATTTTTCAGAGCCAGAGAGTAGGAAGAGGGGAGAATGTGCATGGATATAGTGTCCTGCCATGAAGATGACTGGGAGAAGTATGGCATATCTGAGTCCAATCTATATATGCTCACTAATAAGAAGCCCAGGAAAAAAATAAAAAAAAATAAGAAGCCCAGGGCCCAGAGTGGCCACTTGGAATACCAGCAGAATATAGAACAGAGTTGCATGGGAAGGTTAAAATTTCTGTGTGTTTCCTAGACGCTTTTATTATCCAGAATATGGTATTTATGACTACAAGATTCCCTTGTCACTTTAAGAAGATTTTCTAATCTCCCACTGATCTTAGCTTTGGGATAGACATAAATCCCTGGAGAACAATCCTTGCTGATAATTTTCTGCTGATCTTGGTCTGCTGGACAGACACAGATCCCTAGAGATGGTTCTTTACTGAAAGATAGAAAATAGTGTAGATAGGCTTCTGAGAGTCTAAACACTGAGTTTCCCTGTTGTTTAGAACTGAACTGGGTGGTATAAAGTTCCTGCTCTGTGTTGTTCTTAGGGCTAATACCTTCCCCCATAGGTAAATGTTTTGGTCCAATCACTTTTTTGATACTTCTACAATTTAACTCTGCTTGAAGATAGAATAAGAAAGATCTGAAAATTTGTATTTCTGCTTTATGGGGCAAACAACTCTATTCGAGAGATTCCATTCACCTTTTATTAGGACCTCCCTAATTCACATTGAATTTCCAATTGAAGGGGACCACAGAAATCAGCCAGCCCTCTTTTCTTATCTTTCAGAGGAAGAAATTGCAACCTAGTGAAGTGACTTGTTGATTTCATGATATCATAGAACTCTAGAGTTGATTGGGATCTCAGAAGTGAAGTAATTGGGCCTTTTCTTGAATGAAACATCCCCTTGACAACATTCCCAGCATGTGTTCATCCAGCTTTTCCTTAAAGATCTTAGGTGAGAGGCAACCTGCTACCCTTCCTCAAATTCAAGTCTATTAATTTTTTAACTAATCATTGGAAGCAACTCAGAATGTTGGCACATCTCTATAAACTTAGCTGTCCTGGCATCCTTAATTTCAGATCCTGGATCACTTGAATTCAGAAATTCTGAGCTGCAGAGAGCTGAGGTGACTAAGTGTCTATATCAAATTTGGCATCAATATATTGAGCCCTTCAGATTGGGAGAAGGGCACCAGATTATTTAAGGAGGGGCAAACAGCTCAGGTTGGAAACTGAAAAGGTCATAGTGATGATCACTAATGGAACTGGGCCTGGGAGTTATATTTCTAGCTTGAGTGAGAAAGTGATAGTTGGTCCAAAATGAAAGATATTTCATGTGACACTCTATTTTTTAAATACTAAAAATAGCAATAACTAACATTTTTATAATTTTTTAAGGTTTGCAAAGCACTTTATATGTATAATCTAACTTGGTTCTTATAATAAATCTGGGAGATAGATGTCATTATTATCCCCATTTTACAAATGAGGAAACTGAGACAAAGTAAGATTAGATAGCTTTGCTGAGTTCACATAGCTAGTGCCTAAAGCAGAATTTAAATTCAGGTTTTCCTAACTCTGTGACTACTTTTTTATTCATTTCTCCTTTTGACGGCCTCAATGGACTTGTAGCAATACAACTACAATAACAATAAAAGCTAGTATTTTCATTTATAGTTTTCAAAGATAATGTTTGCATGCTGTTAACTCATCAACATTATGGCCATTCTGTAATATAGGTACTATAGGTATTAATAACCTGTATTACAGATGAGGAAACTGAAGCTCAGAAATTAAATGGTTTATTATGGTCATTATCTAGTTAAGTGCCAAAGGGAGGATCTTTATTAGGTCCTCTGCATTCCAAGTCATGTAATTATGATGATATCTTATCCCCTTACTAGACTATCAGATTCTTGAGGATAGGTCCTGAGTCTTGTACAAAGTTTCTATTTCTCCAAGTGAAATGTACAATTTTCTGAATAGAGAAGACTTTAACAAAAGTTCATTATATTGTAAAATATTTTTCAATGCTCTTTCACCACTCAGTGCTACCTATCAAGATTTTACTTGTGGACAGAAAATTGTTATTCCTTACAGTGGGGACATGGACAATGGGGGAGAGAGACACCCAAAGGAGGGATACTACCATGACTAATCTTTGGAAATTTATAGTCAATGGCAGAAGTGGAATTTGAAAATAGAAATCAAATAAAATATTAGCTGTTTTTTAGATGACTAAGCTACTATTCATATAGAGAACCATTGAGATATTTTGGTCTCTAACATCAAATTTTCTCTAAATATAAAATTATAATAGATTTATATAGCTTTCTGGCCATCTTTTGGGTTTTGTTAGGGATCACTTCATGAAATCATGGTCATAAATTACCGCCTCTCTTTTGGGCAACCCAAAGTTACCCATGTCAAAGCCTTTTAGGTGGACTTTAGACAAAGTGAGAACAGGAGAATGGAGTACAATGTACCCCTATCAGTTAGTTAAGACTTAGTAGAAAGCCTAGGCCTCTCTGTACCCTGCAACTTTTCCCAGGAAATACCTTACATTTAAATTTGAACTTGTCCACTCTTGGTAGGGGGAGATATATATTTTTTCTTTTAATAGAAATACCACATCTATGTTATTTTCATCTAAAAGGAAAGCTCAGGGATTCTCTGTATCATATATAAAATAATCCTCAGTTCATTCCTGGCTCTAAGCAAGTTCAGTATACATCACCTCGTTTAATTCAGCAATATCATCAATGTCAGTGCGTATCCACCGGCTGTTGGCTATTGGTCATCCAGACCTGACACAAACTCAATAAATACTCCATAACCCCTGACAGCCGCTAGCAGATTAGCCTGAAATGAGCGATTGCCCAGCCAACACCTGCTGAACCAAATCAGCTCGGTGACGGATGGTTCTGTACTGAGCTCTGACCACAAGTGAGATCAGTGGAAGAATGATTTTATACTTTAAGAAAAGAATTAGAGATGGTGTTCGCTGGAGTGATTGGAAAGCTTTCAGAGGGGGTTGTTTTTCTTCTTTCTTTTTTTCCCTCAGCAATTCTCCAACATTTCACCCTACCTTCCCTATTTCTTCATCTCCTTCCCTTGGCTTCTATTGTTCTCATTATAATTAAGATTCATGGCCTAAGAAAAGTACTTAGATAATCAGCCCAATGGGACACCCAGGAACTTGGAACTTAGAACCTGGTGAAGGAAATTCTGCCTTATCACATGGGGAGCATCTCTAAAAAGCATACTAGACTCAGAGTGAGGAGTGACCCTGAATTTGAATTATGTCCCTGCCACTCATTTATGGACAAAGTATCTTAGCCAAGTTGCTTAACTTTTTAGAGCCTCAGTTTCCTGATCTGTAAAATGGGGATAATAATACCTATAGTACTTAGGTCATAATTATTGTAAGACAAAAATAAAGCAATGTAGATAAAATCAGACAATTAGTATTTATTAAGTGCTCTGAAAACCTCAAATTGCTATATAAATGTCAATTATTACTACTAGGACTATTACTACCACTACTATTACTACTACTATTACTACTACTACTACTACTACTGCTACTACTACTACTACTAATACTCCTGTTACTACTGCTACTACTATTACTATTACCACATGCTCTGGACTTAGAGTCAGGAAGATCTGAGGTCAAATCTAGCTTTAGAAACTAGTTGCATGAGACTGGACAAGTCACTTAACCTCTGTGTGCTAAAGTTTCCTCATTTGTAAAATCAGGATAATAAGAGCACTTACCTCCTAAGCTTATTTTGAGATTCAAATGAGATTATATGTGTAAAGTATCTCAGAATCTAAAGACATTCTATCTGTCTATCTTAATTATTATTATTATTATTCATTATGATAAAAAAATAAAATAGTCTTTGCCCTCAGAGAACTTATATTTCTTTAGAAGAAGGCCATGCTAGCAGGACCTAAGCTGTGAAATCTCCTGATAAACTAGAAAATGTTGACTAAGGAAACAACAATGAACACTGTAATATTTGGAGATTACCCAGAATAAGTTCTAAAATGTATATCACTATGTTTTTGACCATCAATGATTTTTTCACCCCAGCCATATAAACTCATAAAAATATCTACTAAGCTGTGAAGAGATTGTGATCTTCTGATGAATGAATACCCTTATAGATAAAACTGTGAGTCCTTGAAGCACTTAGCTGGGTACTAGGTAATAGTGGAGAGGTTGACACTTCAGTTCTCCAATGGAAGGTTTTAGATCTTATCAATATAGATACTCTTTCCATGGGTAAATTTCCGAGCCAGTTAATACCCACTCAATTCTGTACAGGTCTTATCTGTGTCTTTCCACAAATCCTCTATAGAGGAACTATCCAAAGTGCTGCACATTCCTTTGGGTTCCCCCCCACTCCATATTTCATGGTTATCAGTGCAATCCTGGGGATTTCTTTATTACCTCTCATTCTTACTTTATGATCACCCTATTTCCTTTTTCAGCACTAAGTACCCTTGATGTTGTATTTTAAGGCATTTCTTTATGGATTATAGCTGATATGACTTTTTATCTTTTTATTTTCAAAACATGTGCTTGGATAATTTTCAACATTCACCCTTGCAAAACCTTGTGTTCCAAATCCTTTTCCCTCCCTTCCCACTATCCCTTCCTGTAGAGGTCAGGTAATCTAATATATATTAAACATGTGCAATTCTTCTGTACATATTTCCACAATTATGTTGCACAAGAAAAATCAGATCAAAAAGGAAAAAAATGAGAAAGAAAATGAAGGGCAAGCAAACAACAACAAAATAAATGAAAATACTATGTTGTGGTCCTCCATCACAAGTGTATTAGAATTGGCCTGAATCACCTCACTGATGAAAAGAGCCATGTCTATCACAGTTGATCATCACATAATCTTCCTGTTGCTATGTACAACGTTTTTCTGGTTTGGCTAGTTTCACTTAGCACCGTTCATGTGAGTCTCTCCAGGTCTCTCTGAAATCATCCTGCTAATCATTTCTTATAGAACAATGATATTCCATAATATTCATATGCCATAATTTACCCAACTATGGTAAAGGGATGGGCATCCCTTCAGTTTCCAGTTTCTTGCTGCCACAAACATTCTTGCACATGAGGGTCCTTTTCCTTTTTTTTATGATCTCTTTGGCATGTAGGCCCAATAGAGAAACTGCTGAATCAAAAGGTATGTACAATTTGAAAGCCCTTTGTGCATAGTTCTATATTGCTCTCTAGAATGGTTGGATCAGTTTACAACTTTACCAACAATGTATCAGTGTCCCAGTTTTCTCACATTCCCTCCAATATTTGTAATTATCTTTTCCTGTCATCTTAGCTAGAAAAATCTAGCCTTTACGAATGTGGGTTTGACCCTTTAGGCTCTGTCCGTTTTCCATTCTCAGTAAAATTCTTCCTAGTTGCCATTACATTCCTCCTATTCAACCTAGAAATCGCCTTCCTCCTACCATTACCCTGAGCCATCCAACTATCAACTACCAATACTATACTTGCCCTAGCATACTTCCTCATCATCTGAGAGGTGTGGTGATATCTCAGAGTTATCTTAATATGTATTTCTCTGATAAATAGTGATTTAGAGCACCTTTTCATATGACTACAAATTGTTTTAATTTCTTCATCTGAAAATTGTCTGTTCATAACTTTGGCCATCTATCAATTGGAGAATGGTTTGAATTCTTATAAATTTGAGTCAATTCTTTATATATTTTAGAAATGAGGCCTTTATCAGAACCTTTGAAAGTAAATTCTCCCCTTTCCCCCAGTTTATTGCTTCCCTTCTAATCTTGTCTGCATTGGTTTTGTTTATTCAAAACCTTTTTAACTTAATGTAATTAAAATATCCATTTTACATTCCATAATGTACTCTAGTTCTTCTTTGGCCACAAATTCCTTCCTTCTCTACAGATCTGAGAGTTAGAGTATCCTTTGTTCTGATATGAAGTTTAAATCAAGACCCGGTTTTGCCTCAGCCTTGTTCGCATTGACAGTCTAGTAAAGAGACTCCAGTGTGTCATGGGAAATCATTAGACAGCTTGGGAGTGGGTCTGGATGTGTCTGTGTCTGTGTCTGTGCATGTAAAGAGATATTATTCTTATTCATCTAGCTCTTGCCCTGTGAAGGGAAATTCACTTTCTCAGGGTTATCTAGAACTTCTCTAGATTTGGTCTTGGCACATTTCTTTGTAGTTGAATGTCGTGGAGGAAAGTAGTTCAATTATAAAACAAACAAGTAAGCAAACCTTAACTTTGGAGGGATAAGGTGTTGTGTGCCTGGAGAAATAACACATTTCACTCTTCCTCCTTGAGGACTTTTTGTTTAGTGCAAAGAAAAAGAAAGTCCAAGAAATTTGCTTCAAACCATTTCTAGTCTTGCTTTTTCCATCAAATCCTTTTACTTTTCTCACTCATCTATTGTCTTCATCTTCTCCAGGACTACTGCTGAATACTCCAGATCTTTTCCTTCCTATTCTTCTCCACAGCTAATAGAGAAATACAGAATAGTATAATGCAAAGAATGTTTTCTATGAAGTCAGATACAAATTCCATATTTACCACCTACCACTTGGATGATCTTGGGCATGCTGCTTAATCTAAGATTGGGTCTCAGTTCCCAAATATGCAAATTGAAAGTTAGACTAGACCACCTCTAAAGTCACTTCCAGCTTTAACTCTATGATCCTATTCTGTTTCTCATTCTTTAGGGGTTCAGCTAAATTGATTAAACTGATTTTAAGCTTATGTATTTATGATACTTCCCTCTTCCTTTTAGATTATATTTTTTCATAGCAGTGTTTGGTGACTAAATTTAAGGTAATGAAGCATGTGGCTATTCAAGATTCATCATTAGGAGCCATTGGGGGGTAATAATTTTGGGTCAAATAGTCTTTTCCAGAACTCCTTTAGTCATACTTTTATTTCTTCTGTCTGTGTGCATAGTAGGATAGCTTAGCGTGGGATGGAGAGCTCAGGATCAGTTCTCAGACAGTCTCTTCTGGCTTTTCTGATATTCTATGCTATTGGGTATGTGGAGAGCCAGGGAAAAAAGAAAATAAAGCGTAAAGAGAAAGGATGGGACTTGTTTAAGTTCACAATGCTGGTGTATCTGAGAACTGGAATTTGAAACTAAATCTTCTGAGTGTTCTTTCTGTGATGCTAGGGAGTTCAAGAGTTACTCAAAGGAAGGGATATTTTCTGCCAATCTTGACATTGTATGTAGCTATAAGGGCCACTAGGACCATTTTAAGAACTGTATAAGAAATATAAAGCATTAAATTGTACTGAAAATTAAGTACTATGGTCTGTGTAGTATATTAGAAACAAGACTGAATCTGGACAGTGGATTTGGATTCAAAGCCCACTCCATGCACTCTTACTATCTATTTGACCGAAGTTAACTAAGTCATCCTGTTATCAAAAGTACAACTTGGGGCAGGTAGGTAGGTAGTGCGGTGGTTAGAGTTCCAGATTTGGAGATGGAAGACTCATCTTTCTGTATTCACATTTGACCCCAGACATTTATTAGCTATGTGATCCTGGGCAAGTCATCATTAACCCTATTTGACTGAGTTTCCTTATTTACAAAAATGAGGTAGAGAAGGAAATGGCAAGTCACTCAAGTCTTTGCCAAGAAAATCTCAAATGGGGTCATAGAATCTGAAATGACTGAACAACAAAGTCAACAAAGTCTATATACTCTTCCAACTCTAAGCCCTATGATAATTCCTTAGTCTATAGAAATGATGACCTCTTATGTAATTTCAAGCATCTCTGAAAATGAATTCAAATGTGAATTCAACAAGTGTTCATTAATTGCTTACTGCAAAATAAAATATGAGTTACTCAACCATGAATGCGATCTGACTACAAGTTTTCCCCATGTATATATATCCCTTGTATGATCTCTCTCTATATGTACTTTTCTTTCTGACAGTATGTGTATTGGAGGAGAAGTGAACTTCAGACTTACGTGAAGAAAAGTTCATTTTTACTGTTTTACTAATACTATTTACTATTACTATCACAATGTACTACTTATGATATTACTATGCTGTTTAATTTAATGCCTTTGTGATTTTTTTATGTATCTATTGTGAGAATTTTCCAGATAACTGAAACTTGCCCTCCCAAACAGCAAAGTCATATTTATTTTGACCTTTCTCAATAGTCATCAGTCTAACATATCTTTTTTCTTTGGGTCTTAAATGTAATTTCATCTTTGTTTTATGATCCAGAGTCATTGTAATAACTATGCATGTTGTTCCAAGCTTTGGAGAAATATACCACACAGTTCTGAATCTGCTTTTGAGTTTTTCTGGTTTTTGCTTCATCTTTTTATTTTTCCCTTCTTATTCACTGCCTCTAATCAGTAGTCAACTAATAATCCAGATAAACTAAATTTAAGATTCTTGTGCTCAAAAAGGATAAAATCTTTCTGAATGATGGCCTATATGTTTCTTGTAAAGAATGAAGTTATACAGTACTGGGGGCTACACTGGAGCTATCTAAAGCACTCAGAAGTATTCTATACCCCCTTCTGGCTGTGTTCTGATTTACACAGAAATAGAGTACCTGGCTTGAAGAATAGTATAAGAATCTTTCTTGGCTATTTCCTAATTAGAGGTTATCTGAGGGTCTCAGTTTGAATCCTAGATCTGCTATGTATAATCATTTGCTTCTTTGAAGGAGGCTCCAATTCTCCATCTATACAGTGAGGGCTTAGATAAGAAGATCTCTAAAAGTCTTTTCAGCTTTTAATTCTGTGATCTGTGTGTCTCATCCAACTAGCTGGATCCTTGAATTGGATCTGTCATTGTTTTCACTTGCCAGACGACCTGTCACTAGGTTTCCTGCCTGCCAACTTCTTGTGTCTGGACTTTGTCCGAGGCAGGATCCTCCCAGAGAGAATGCAATATAGATTGAAAATGCCTACAGGAATATGCTTGGCTCCTCCAGCTCAGAGGGATGGCCCCAGGTTTGAAGAGCTGTTGGGTTCAGACAGATACTGAGGCATTTGGAAAGTAATTTGACTTGCTAGAGGGCTGCAGATAGCTGCTGGTCAGCAGAAATCTCTCCCCCGCTCCTTCTGTCAACTCCAATCATCATCTAATCACCTAACCCCAGGGAGCAGGGTCTCCCCCTCCTGAGTTTTGGCCTCTTATTGAGTTACATCAGTTATGCTGGCAGCCTGGGAGCATTACAGGCGGGCAGGGAGACATGCAAGATTCCTTGGTGGCATCTGCTGGGCTTCCCCAAGGGAAAAGACCACGGGTTCAGCAAAATCCAGCTCTCACATTTCATTATTTGCAACCAGGGAACTCCCTTTCACCCTAATGAAAATCAGGGATTTTCTCATGAGCTACAGTTCCATTTACTATTAGATTTGTTTTAGTCCCTTGTTTGGAAGCTGAGAGAGTTATAGCAGGATAGATAATGAGCCAGTTCAGTATGATTGAGGATGAGAGAGCTTTCCTTACTTATAGGTATAATCAGTGTTTAAAATTCCAGGTAATTAAAAGGTATGAGGATCTGATTCTCTACTTCTCATGAATGAAATTCTATATTTAAAGATTCATTGCTTTGGCTTTAGACAACTTATACTTATCTAAGCATAGTTTGACATTTAATAACCGTAAGATGAATGAAATAAGAACAAGATACATGGGGACTATAGTCCTATTGTTTTAACATGGTGAAACTAGGAAGTGGAGTTGAGAAGAGAACTTCAATCAAGGGAGACAGTTAGTGAGAAAGTAGCGTCTGGAGATGGAATGTCCTATTTGGAGAGCAAGGAGCCTAGTGTCACTGTATTGTGGAATATATGGATGGCAGTAAATGTAAGAAGTCTGGAAAGATGGAAAATAATTAAGTTCTAATGGGCTTTAAAAAGCAAAGAGAAAAGTTTATATTTGATCCTGGAGATAAAAGGGAGTATTTCACCATTTTGGACCTCAGTTTCACAAGAGATTTCTGTTCAATAATATCCAGTTCTAATATTCTATGAGCCCATGAGATAGTGCCTTTCTTATTACTAGAATTCTTCAGATGAACAACAAACTATAACTTGGATAATATAGAGAGGATTCCTATACAGATATAGGCTTGGAAGAGCTAGATCCTGAGGTCTTTATTATTTTGTAAATCTTGTTCTTAAGGATTAATCACCTACCATGTATCAGGCACTGTGCTAAATGTTGGGAATATAAAAAGACATTTAATCCCTGTCCTCAAGTTGCTTATAATCAAATGGGAGAGACAACATACAAATAAACATATACAAAGCAAATTATATACAGGGTAAATAGGAAAGATTTAATGGAGGGAAGGCACCAGAATTAAGAAAGGTTATAGAAAACTTCCTGTAGGAAGTGAAATTTTAGTTAGGACCTCAGAGATGCTAAGGTGACCAATAAAAGGAGAAGAGGATGGAGAACATTTTAGGCATCAGGAACAGTTAGCTAAAATTCTTGGAACTGAGAGATAGTGTGTCTTGTTCAAGGACTAACAGCCAGAGAGAGTTTGATAAATGCTTTCCTGAAATCCAGAACTACTATATTGAGGAACTGAGATACCAAATTTGCTTCAGTGGGTCCATGATTTCATTGGTGTGGTATGGACATTCTCTGCAGCAATGGGTATCGTGTTTCCTCTGCTCTTTCTCTTCTGGTGTGATTCCTGTCCATGTCTTTTTTCTTTTTTTCTTTTTTTTTGCAAATTCTCCTTAGTAGATGCATGAACATACTGGCGGCTGTCATCTGCTATTTTCCCTAATATTTTGGAATAACAGTAATAACTAATATTTATAGAGCACTTTAAGTCCTTTAAACTTTAGACAGCCCTGGAAAGTAGGAACTATTATTAACACTTCGATTTAATAGATAAAGACACCAAGGCTAGGAAAAGGTTAAGTGGTTTCTTCAGGAAAATTATGGGAAGAAATACATAAGGGTCATGCAGGCTTGACAGATATGGATATAATGGGGTCTGAGTCATTGGAGGGAATGATTGAATCAATGATATCACAGATCCTTCTGAGGGAAAGAGTCTAAAAATGGCATCACCTGTGCATCTGTCCACTAGAAGCTTTGACCCTTCATTGGAGAACATCTGACTTATTCATTTACTCAACCCACAGTGTTTAATAATTTATTATGATAATAATAACAGCCATTATTGATGTTATTTATATGGTACTTTAAGTTTGTGGAGTCTTTTAGATATGTCATCTCATTTGATCCTCATGATAATCCTTTGAAGCAAGTGCTATTATTGTAGTTTACCATTTTATAGATAAGGAAACTGAGATGAAAAGATTAAATATGAGTTGTCCATTGTCACAAAAAGCTACGACAGAATTGGAATCCAGGCTTTCCTAACTTTAAGCCCAGCCTATTATTTTCTATGTTATGAGAATGGTGCTGGATGCTAAGGGACATAATTTGTTTACTACAGAATCAATTATTCTGTTACTTTGGTTCTAGCAGTAACTGAGCCAAGTGGATTGGGATGGCTAAAGGAGGTAGAGAATACTTTAGTCCCATATTCAGAAAGCCAAACAAAGTTTGGTGTATGCTTGCCAAAATTGCTTGTCATTGTTATGGAGAATGTCCAGTGCTGAGTCAAAATGGAAGAAGGATTCCCTATAGCTGGTAGTGTATTCTAGATCATTGTTGATGTTGTATTGATTACATTAAGCCTAAGAACATTTCAAGGCCTCTTAAATGAGTTCTTGTTGTTATTCAGTCGTTTAAATCATGTCCAACTCTTTGTGGCCCTATTTGTAGTTTTCTTGGCAAAGATACTGGAGTAGTTTGTATTTCCTTCTGGAGTTCATTTTACAAATGAGAAATCAAGGCACAAAAGCTTAAATAACTTACGCAAAGACACTCAGCTAATAAGTAACTGAGATTAGATTTGAACTCATGAAATTGAGTCTTCCTGACTTTAAGCCCATTTGTTCTATGAACTGCATCATGCACCTGCTTAAGTAAGGTCTATAATTACTCAAAAAAGCTCATCCAAATTATTCATCCAGCAAAAAAATTAAGTGGATAAAGAAGGCCTATAATTCAGACTATTGTGTACATTTGCATAGATAATTCAAAAAGCTAATTCATCAGTTCACTTATTTTGAATGGACACTGGAGTTATGCAGTGAACTAACTGGATCTGAGAAGGGAAAAAAATGTTGACTGAATTGAATTTGGAAAATTTCATAACAAATTCAACAACCCTAAGTTTCATCCTGAAACAATATGCCATCTTTTTAATATGAATATTCTTTCAGTGATTCCTTCCCATAAGGATGTGAAGCATAGGAGAATTCAATATAGAAGGAGTCAGAAGTGTCAGTCACCTAAAGAAGAGAGATATTAAATATGTAAAAGGCTGCAGCATTTAAAAAAAATAAAAGATAGTATCTAAGATATGTATGTTTGAAAAAGGAGGTGCGCCAGACATAAAGTTTGAACAAAGGGTAACATATAGCAAGTCCACATGAAAATCAAGAGATTTAGAAGAAAGCTTCTAGCATGTTAATGCATCTTTTGTGGAAGACTTTTAGGAAGACCTGGAGTTTCAAAGGATGAGGGATGTGAGTGGTTTATGAATTGCATTGTTGGAAGGCATCCCTAGACCAGTGAAGATTCACTTTCACTGAAGTATAAAAAAGTGCTGAGGAAAAACAGCTCTTATTTTCCTAGCCTTTCAAAGGAAACATGGCAGATAAAACCCCCAGATATCCCAGAAAATTTTGGGGGGATTCTATTCTGTTAGCAATGACCTCCTATAGTCTTCAGAATAATACCAGGATTTAAGTCACTATTCAAGGCAGCCTCCATTCTGGTTCCTGTTTACCATTCCTTAGTTACTACTTTCCAATCCTAACTTTCCCCTAGAATCAAACAAGTCTATCAGTGTGCCACATCCATTCCTACCTTTTATTTCTGCTTTTTCTCTCCCATATAATACTTTCTTTCTACTTGTTAACACTCAGTACAAGACCCATTTACCCTGTGAAAACTATGCCCAGGTCTCAGGATGTTTGGTTCTATAAACTATATTATAACATTTATTGTCTACTTAATACTTTACAATAAAACAGAATAGTATGTGATTTTTTGGGAGGGAAGGAGAGTAACAAGCATTTCTAAATTTTAATAATATTTTATTTCCTCCCCAATTACATGTAAAACCAAATCTTAACATTAAAAAAATTTCTAATTTTAAATTCTTTTCTTCTTCTTCCCCCTCTCCCCACTTTCTCTCTCCTGAAATGATAAACAATCTGATATGGGTTATATATGACTGATCCATGTAAAATACTTCCATATTAGCCATTTTGTCCAAGAAAACTTGAACTAGAAAAAAAGAAACAAAAGTAATATGCTTCAGTATGTATTTAGATGATATTAGTTCTTTCCATGGAGGTGGATAGCATTTTTCATGGTGAGTTTTTTGGGATTGTTTTGAATCATTGTATTGTTGAGAATAGCCGTCAATTTCCAGTTGTTCATCATCCTATGTTCATCATAATGATGCAATGTTTTCCTAGTTCTGCTTAGTTCATTCTGCATCAGTTCACATTAAGTCTTTTTCAGTTTTTCTGAAATTATCCTTTTCATCAGTTTTTATAGTATAATAATATTTCATTACAATCACATGCCACAACTTGTTAAACTATTCTCCAATTGATGAACATTCCCTCCATGACCAATTCTTAGTCACCACAAAAAGAGCTATATAAATATTTTTGTACAAATAGGTTTTCCTCCTCCTTCCCTTTTAAAATCTCTTCAGGACAAAGAACCAGTAGTGGTATTGCTTGATTAAAGAGCATGGACAGTTTGATAGCTCTCCTAGCATACTTTCAAATTGCTCCTCAGATGGTTGGGTCAGTTTACAACTCCACCAATAGTGCATTAATGTCCTAGTTTTCCAATGTACCCTCCAAATTTATTATTTTCCTTTTCTGTCATTTTAGCTAATCGGATAGATGAGGAACAAACATTTAAGCACCTTCTATGTGCTATACACTCTGCTGAGTTAAAATATCATGTCACTTTATAATTTGAGTGGGGTCTGTATCTGTTATTTCATTAATGTAAGGAACCCTCAGCGAAGAAATTCCTTCCAATGATGCTAATATTGATGATTCATCTATATTGTTTAGTCTTAGAGAGTTTTCTGATGAACTGAAAGATTAAGTGGTATGCCCCATTCATTCAATCAGCAAATAAGCATTTATTAATCCCTACTTATGTGCCAAGCATAATGCTACACATTGGAAATAAGAAAGAAGGCCCTTAAGGAGATCACATCATCATAGTCTAGTATGTGTTAGAATTAACCTCACATCTTTTTGACCCTAAGACTAGTCCTCTGCCTATTATTGCCACAGTAATTCTCAGTCTTTGATAATTTTTTTTATAATAATATTATTTCACATGTATAGAACTTTTAAATTTGTATTTTCCTCATTAAAACTCTGAGGTCCAGAGTGCAAGCTAACTTTATTTTATAGATAAAATCACTGAGCTTCAGAGTGGGAGGTTCTTCAGTGAGAAATCCTTGCCAATGATCTTTCAGTAATTAATTGATCTAGGGTCCACTTTTTGAGAGCATAAGATTCCAAGTCCAACACTCCTTCTAAAGATGGGGATGGTTTCTGCCTAATCTGTCTCTCCTGCTTCATATAAAATTAAACATAAAACTGTCTTCTAGAGAGCCATAAGATGTACCTGAATGAAAAGAATAATATGCAAACAAATATTAGCACAGTAGATTGGAATCCCCAGGAGAACAGGTTTTATATCTCTTAATTTATTGTATCCTCAGGGTCCAACAAAATGACTTGAACATCATAGGTATTCAATACTTGGCTGTCATTGGGGATGAAGATGACAATAATAACAATAATCATATTAATATGATAATTATGTTGAAACTCTCCCCTATGGTCACCCAACTCTATGGCAAAGCTTTCCCCAACATGTGGAGTCTTTGCCAAACCCTTCCCCACAGAGCACAATCAGCAAACTCACGGGAGCCTTAACAAAGGAGGATTCAGACCTAACAAATGTGCGCTTCTGCTCTGACTTAATTTGTTCCTCACTGCTCTATAGAGCCTGCTGCCAATTAACCAATTAGTACCTAATTTAATTTTCTCCATTAGGGTCACAGCAGAAGGTTTCCTGTTATGAGTGTAAAGCATGCCAGGGCAGACATGGGTATGTTATTCGCCTGTTCATGACAAAGACTGGACACGGCATTGTGGATCGTAATGAGGGACACTCAGGTTTTAGTCTCAGCTATTTATCGAGCTTCTTACATGCCCTTAGACAAGTACCTTAATCTACCTGGTTATCAATTCCTCATCATTAGAATAAAGGAGTTGGATTAGATTATTTCTAGAGTCTTTTTGGCCCCAGGCTCCCACGATTCTGTAAATTAGTAAAACTATATTGCCTGCATGGTTCAAAATTATATCCATTGTATCAAATGAGGTAGACTGCATTCTCTTATGGGATCTTCTAAAGAATAATCTAAATCTAACAATCTAAGTTGTCAGTCTTGCTATTATGAGTTATTTCAGCTTTGCATTTGAGAGGCAGTCTAACAGATATTTTCAAGGCCATGTTTGAAGGAAAAAGAGGTAAATCCTTATCATGTAGTAGATACATAGGGGTAAACACTCATAGCTCCGAATATCAAAAGAATCAACACATCCAATGTGTTGTCAGGATCTTTTAAGAAGAATTTGTTGAAAAGCATAGATAAGTATTGAATAGTATGAATCTGTATGAGGAAATGGAATACCCATATCAGAAACATGAACCTAATAGAGGATGGATAATGAGGGGATTGATTTAGATATCAAAAGGTTTTAAAACTGTTATGATTCTAACCCTTCCTGTGGTACATGACACCTGAAAATCTGACATTTTTGTGTGTAAACTTCTGTTTTCTGTGTATATATGCTAATTGTGACTAAATGTTATTCATTACATGCATTTCAACCAATTAAAAAAAATTAACAGACACCTATTATATGCCAGATATACTACCAAGTGCTGGAATTAAAGAACAAAAGTGACACAGCTTTTACTCCCAATCAGTTTACAATCTAACAGTGTAAACAAAAGATATACAGAGAAGGAAATGCAAAGTAATTGTGGGAATTAGGAAAGGATTAAGTCTCAAATAGTAGGTGACGTTTAAACTGAGTCTTGAAGAGTTATATATTCCAAGAAGTTATGGATGAAAGAGGGAAAGGCGACAACCTATGTAAAATCATGACACAAGAAATAGAATGTTTTATATATGGAATGGATGCTATATGGAAGTAGGAATATTAGAAGGGAAGATTACTATTTCCAACTTCATTTTGTTGGCTGAGTCCACCATGATTGTTGATGTCTTAACCTTCCTGCCTTTGTTGTTCCTGTTGTTTTATCTCCTGTTGGTTTGATCCGACATGATCAAGTAACTTAATCTATCTGGTTGTCAATTTCTCATCATTAAAATAAGGGAGTTGAATTTGATTATTTCTTTCTTTTTGGCCCTAGGTTCCCATGACTCTGTAAATTAGTAAAACTATATTGCCTGCATGGTTCAAAATTATATCCATTGTATCAAATGAGATAGGCCCTGCTCTCTTATGGGATTCTCTGAAGAATAATCCTAATCTAACAATCTAAATTGTCAATCCTACTATTATGAGTTATTTTAGCTTTGCATTTGAGAGGTTTGAAATCTGTTCTTGCAAGAAAAAGGACCATTTTCCCTGTTCCAGTTATAGTTTCTCTTTAAAGTTTTTCTATTGTTTTAACATTTCATGATCCCCTGAGTCTAAGTATTATAAGTAGTATAAGGATTATTTTTCTTAGAGGGTATGTATGTAAGTCAATGCAAAACCAATTGAACTTGTTTTTGTGGGTTTCAGCATTTGGAGAAAACTTGTTTTATTTTTCAAAGATGAGAAAAGTGAGAATGTTGAAAGAGAGAAATAGAGAGGGAGGGAAGAAGAGAGGAGGGAAAGGAGGGAAGGAGGGAAAGAAAGAAGGGAGGGAGGGAGGAACAGAGAGAGAAAAACAAAAATAGAGCAAAACAGAGACAGAGAGAATCAGAGAGACAGAGTGAGCTCACAGGAGAACTGACTGAAATCAAAGGAGATTAATTCAGGTTATGTGGTTTTTAGGAGGAACAGAGTCTGACCAGAGTCTGAGTTGATGGAGGAGATAGGACAAAACTCCAGTGACAGCTTGATTTAAAAGAGGAACATGGGCCAGGGAACTCAAAACATTTCTAGCTTTAAGGGTAATAAAATAAATAGCAGTGAAGGATTTGACATGCTAATGAAATGCAGTTCTCAACATGTTCCTGAGGCTTCATTTCCCAAGAAAATTCTAAGCCATTTCCCTCTATACTAACCACTCAACCCCTTCCCTTGAATATGGAGAATGAAAACTGGGCTTTTTCACACTACTTTGTTTTTCTCTCAGTAATATTAAGATTTGGGTATAGAGAAACATCTCTCTGGAAAACTCAGAGACATCTAGCCAGCTCTTAGTGACCTAGGATTTTAGAAGAGCCTCTTCTAGTTCCATCACTTCATTTTACAAATAAGGAAGAGAAAGTCCAGAGCTCAGAGATCTTCCGTTTCTGAAAACTTATGCATGTGAATTATTTGTCATTTCTCTCTGTTCTGGAGATCTCTTCATCTTGGTTCACTCTAGACTTCACACCTTAGAAACATCCTCTATCTCTACATCCTCTCTCTCCAGTTGGATGACTTCTCCTATAATCTTCATTTAAGGAGGAGGCCAGGACATCTTTATCTCATCTGTGTCCAGATGAACTATAGATTTTCTTGACCACTCCCCCACGCCTGGTAATTCTGTCCAGCTTTCTTATTTTCAGCTTCCCTTTATGTTTTGTCTTCCCTAATTAAAATGTAAGTTCCTCAATAGGCAGTGATTGTTTTTCTTTCTGCTTGTTTGTATTCACACAAACTTAGCACAGTTATTGGCACATTTATGGGGGAGATGAATACATACAGTAAGTGATTAATAAATACTTGTGAACTTACAGGCAGACACATTGAGGACATAATAAAAATTCAACAAATAGTGTGCTTCAATAAGCAAAAGTGCAGGACGTTTTTAATGGTACGGAAAGGGATTTTGGAGAATAGTTTGTAGTCATTTCTTCTTCTCCAATTTCTTTTAACCCTTTGGTAGGATTTCTATTATACCTATTCTAAGGCCTTGCAATAATTCATGTATGCCTCTTTTAGACTGGAAGTTCCTCAAAGGCAGGAACTATATAACTTTTATATCCCCTCTTCCTCACTGTTTCCTCATCCTCTGCATCTAAGACCTTGAATGTAGTAGGTGCTAAATAAATAGTTTTTAATTAATTGGATTGGAAGGGAAATACCCATCATTATTTATATCCTTATTGCCTGGCTTTTATTCATTTTCCCATTTACTGACTTGATCAGGAAGCAGACAGATGTGATAAAAGAGACAAGAATCAAGCACCTTGTTTCAGATTAGCAGGTTTGATGATCAAGAAAGGATAGGAGACTGACATAAAGGGTTTCTGCCTCATCTGTCCATCTTGTGGACTTCAAGGAAATGATACTACTTACTATTTAGGTTCTTCTCTTTATTCTTTAAATTCAATTATTTCATTTAATAAATGTTTATTAGCCATTTAGTATGTACCAGGCACTAGCTCAATAAATATTTATTAAGTGACTATTATAGTCACTGTGCTAGTTGATAGATATAAAAAGAAAAAAAAATAATACTCGCCCTCATGGAACTTACATTCTCTTGGAGGGGGGTGTTGAGGGAAAGGGATACAACATGAACTGTACAGTGAACAGAATATTAGACTCAAGTCAGAAGATCCATCCTTGCCATTTCCTTCCTATGGGATCTTGAGTGTCACCTTACTTTCATGGGCCTCAGTTTCTCCACCTGTAAAAGGAAGGGAGTAGATTTGGATTTGAGAGACCTATGTTTTAGATCTGTCTCTCAATAGAAAGAGTAGATTTCTAACAATTAGAAATATATAAGCACCACAGAAACATAGGATTTCTCAGTGTGAAAGGACCTTATAGGCCAGCTAGTCCAAGCTAAATATTTAAACAAGAATGTTGTTCAATATACCTGAGAGGAAATCATCTGACCTTAGCTAGAAGAACTGGATTGCCTACAAAGGCAGTTCAATTTTGAGTCACTCCATCACTCTGGTTGCCTTCATGACCTGCCTCCAAGGCAGTCTATTCCATTTTTAGGAATTTTTTTTTCCATACCCTTATCCTAAAACAGTTTTTTTTTTTGAAACTTTGATCCAGTGTTCTTAGTTTACTTCCTAAAACCAAGTAGAACAACTCCATTTCCCAACTCTTTCATATGGAAGCATTTCATATACTTTATTTTGTTGCTCATGGATTAGGGCTGGCATTCCTGTGGGAGTTAAGGTTGCTGGTAAAGAAATGGAACTTTCTACAGAGTGAGTTGAGCTGGGAGAAAAGGGAGGACTCCTGGCCAGGGACTCATCAATGAAGAGAGAATTCAAGGTAGGAATTTCAAGATAGGCCAGGCTTCCAGTGATGGGATAAAGCAAACACATTCTATTATCTCTTGCAGTTTTACCCCATCCATGACCAGTAGACTAAATTTGCTTTATGTTCACAATATAGACCAGAAGCTAAAGTCCGTTCTCAGATGCCATCTTTTAAAACATGTTCATTTCTCAATGCAATGCTCTGCTTTGAGAGGTGGTTTAACATCCCTAGAGATCTTGACTGGATAATAACTCACTAGATCACTTCTGTGATCCTAGGAAGTTCATCTAGCTTTTTGAGAACTCTTTTATCATCGTAAGTTGAAGGAAGTGGATGAAACTCTAAATTCTCTCCCACCTTTAAAGTTCTATTATTTTATTCATCCAAAGTTTGAGGACAGCAGATAGCTCGGTTATTACTTCTATAATTGAGGGTTACAGAAGTACCCACTTATGATCCCCATTTATAATCTAAAATATGGTATTGGCAATGGTAGTGGTGAGGGAAGAATCAGGCACATAAGTAAAATTTTAGACCAGGAAAAATTTGTCTTTGAGATATAAAACTCAGAGGATCTTATAGTTGGAAGAAGTATTCTATCCCAACTTTTATCTGAAATATGAATCTTCTCTAAATAAAGATGCAGCTAGAGTTGGGGTGCCTGTAGCTTTGTCCCAGGCTATGGAATTAAAAGACTTATGGAAATATATGTACCTCTTCATCTTGCTGGGATGCACTTCTCTTTCTCCTGGCCTCAATGGTTTCCTGCAATGGCTTTATGCAATACCCCCAGGGTATCTGTTTTTCTGGAAAAGGGCAAAATCTGCCCACATCCTTCACTACTGAAGATGTTTCTGTTTGATCCTAAGTACAAAAATATCTTGTTACAGATTTCTAAAATGTAGTCATTCAGCTTCTTCTTGAAGATCCCTTAGTGATTTTTTTGCTTCTGCTTTAGGTCCTAAAGGACTGAATGCATTGTGTGGTGTTAATAATTTTTAAGTGTGTATATAAGCCTTAACTCTGGTGACCCAGAATGGGGATAAATGATAGATTTTGGAAAAGTCTTATATAAACCACTTATCAGGAAGGAAATGTAGCACTTCTGATTTGACAGTTTATTCCCACAGTCACTGTGGTTGTGATTGACCTGGATGGGTCTCCTATAGTAGGGATCTGGAAGGCCACCTAGGTATCCTTGTTGAAGATTTTTACATATTTATTAAGTGCAATTTGTAAAACATTGTTGTTTTTTAATCTGTCTGATTGATCTAATCTCTCAAAATCACTTGCTTTTGCGACCTAACACAACCTCTAATGTTGGGGATCTTATTGCCTCAGTTCAGTCCACTTTAGGACAGCTCTGATTATTAGAAATTGTTTTTCCCCTTTTATATTGACATCACACCTATCTTCCTGTAGCTTTAATCTACTGCTTCTGGTTCTGCCATCCTAGGACAAGTAGAACAAGTAGTATAATCCTTTTTCCACATGAAAAACCTTTGAAGAATTGAAGACAGACTTTTCTAATTTTTCTCTCTTCCAGGTTCTTCTTGTAAGTTCCCTGTGTGGTACAACTTTAAGTCTCTTTATCATTCTGGTTACCTTCCACTATTTTTTCTCATTAGTGTCTTTCCTAAAATAATACACTTTTCTTCTCTCTGTAGGATTATTTTAACAGAGTCTCCTTTTCTCAGTGCCTTGTTTTCTTAACTACCTGTCATTCTTAGAACTTTAATCCCTAGTTAGGATGTTAACCACTGATAAAGTCTTGAAATATTACCCCATAAGGGAATGTACATTTTATAAGGGATTTTTGAAGAATAAAAGTCTTTAGGAACCAGAATAAATGAATTTCTAATAGTAGAATTTCAGATTTTTGGTGAAGTGAATTCCTGGTACTATTCAAGTTGAATTACTGAGATAGCACTAAGGCCACTGAGAAAGCATACAATTCCTCTTATCTGACAATACTAATACTCTGTAACATCATGCATTCAAATATGTGTATACCAACATGTGCATATATGAATGTTTATCTTCTAGCTATTTTAGTTACAGAGAAAAAGAACAATAGAAACTATATTGGTGTTTTCAGCTATTCCTTCCCATATATGATGAATAGATAAGTCTTTTATAAGTTTTGATATGCATAAGGGGAATCTATGTGTCAAAGTCAATCATCCAGGTTTGAAAGGGATAGAAACCTTCCTTTTTGTCTATTTGTATTTTCTTGGATTGCCTATATTCTAACTAGCTCTGGTTTACAGTTTTGCCTCCCCCAAGTTAAAATAAAACAATGACAACAACAGCAACAGTGGAAAGTGTTTAGATTTTTAGAGGTTTTAGAGTCAGAAGTATTCTATTGCTCTCCCTGACAACATATTCAAGCAGGATATAGCATTAATACAGTAAAATAATTGAGACAGAAATCAGTAGTAAAGTATCAGGCAATAATATCAATACACATCTCTGAACTATACAATCTCTTCCCCCTCACCCAGAAATGTTTAGGAAATTAGATCTCCATATCCATATCTTCATATCTCCAATTCTGATAGGGAAAATATATACAAGATCTCTTTGTATAATGGAAATAAGGAGATTAAAGGCATTGTTGACAGCCTTGGCTCCTTGAAAATTGGACTTGATTGGGAGTTGACTTGACCACTCCCAGTCTCTGTACAGCTTCTAGCATGGTTTACTAATCTATTTAGTCCCTCTCATAGCTCCTCTGCTCAATCTCTTCAACATAATCAGTCTGGTCAGCCAGCACACACTAGTTCTCAGAGTTTTAATTTTTTTTTCTTTCAATGAACATCCATGCCCTGGGCACAGGCCTCTGGGGAACATAGTTATCCTTTACTTTAATTCCTGTTTGCCACACTTATTTGTCTTGTGGTAGGATGAAAGTAAATTAGATTTTTCTAGTTAGCTAAGTCATCTATGGGTAGAGTACCAAAATCCCATGCACATTAGCAAGATACTTTCTGGCTGACTTGAGATTGAACATTGAAATTTCAAGAAGAGACCAGTGAATTCAAATGGGTGAATTCAGAATTGGTTTGAGAATGATTTGGAATATGTAGTGAAAGGAAAATAGTAGTATGGAGTTAAAGAAAGATTCAGTATGAGAAATAAAATGGCAAGCTTTGGTGGGGAATTTTAGACATACTGGTGATTAGAATGATTAAGACTATGTTGTCTGAGTCTGGGCAGATAGATATCTTTGATGTTTCAAATTATTTGCCACAGTGTATTATTTCCAAATTTCTATGGACTTTTTTTTTTAACTAAATCATAGAAAATATCTTCCAGTGTTCTAGTGTGTCTCCACACAGGGGATAGAAGGATAAGAGAGAAATGGATGATAACAAGGGATATCTATAGATAATGGGAAGAACAGAAGGAAGGAGACTGTTGTAGTACTCTGAAGCCAGGGTCTTAAGTTGCTCTTAAGTTCAGTAGCTCTGGCCTCTCTGCTCTTTGAGTCATAATAATATGTAAAGACAGGAACTTTGATAATGAATGAAAGGGAAGCATTCTGAGGCCTAAGGCAAGGGATCTAGGACCATCTCTGAATGGAGGACCAGTGCCCTGGAAAGCTGAGGACAGCTTTGAACTGTTCCTTTGAATTGATCCCTTTGAATCTTTTATATCATATACTCTATTTATCCTCATAACATTTCCTTTAAAGGATGCATTCATTGTAAGATAAAACACAAAAATTAAAAATAATAATAAAATTAGCATTGAAAAATAACATATATCATAAATAATAACAATAATAATAATAAATAATAATAAACATTGAAAAATAGTAACAGTATTTATATACTACTTTAAGGTTTGCAAAGCACTTTCCAAAGATTATATCATTTTATCCTTATAATAACTCTGGAACATAGATGCTATTGTTATCCTTATTTTACAGATGAGTAAACTGACAACAGTTAAATGAATTGGGCAGGCTCACATGGCTAGGAAGTATGAGGAGCACTTTTGAACCCAACTTTCTCCTGACATCAGAAGTCTATTCACTATGAGACCTAGGTTGTTACTATGACTCAAACACTGGAGGTAAAGAAAAGGGCAAAAAAAGAGTTAGGTCTTCAGGGAGTTAACATGTAGGAGACAACATCTAATGAGATTTACAAATAATGTGGGACATAGTCTCAGAAGAAAGGAAAAGGACTCTTATAAAAAAAGGAGTTTGAATTTTGTGCTACACTGGGAAGAATGCTGAATTTGAAAACTAAAGTCCTGGTTTTCTGATCCCAGCCTTGTCACTGACAACCTGTTTGACCTTGGGCCAATCAGTTAACTTCATCTTTCACAGGTAAGATGAAGGAATTGAATTAAATGGTGTTGAAAATGTCTTCCGCTTACCTGTATTCCTTGAAGGAAAAGAAAAGGACCTCAAGACTTTGCTATTCGGCATGGAGAAGCATCTATTTTATGTGAAGAAGAAAGTCCCAAGACGTAATATGATTTTTTTAAAAGTTACTTTTGCTGACTGCTGTGTTGGTGACATTTCCTTCAAACTGCAATAACTAACCTGTCATAGCCCTACAAATGCTGACAATACAGCACCATGTGGGGTTGACTTAATAAACCTCATTTACATTCATTTTGATTCACTCAGGCGTTGAAAAACATTTCACAGGAAAAACTAGGAACCTCTCCAAGACGACATGATGTTTGCTGATACGATATGAACAGATTTAATAGGCAGCATATATGAAAACATGAATTTCTTAGGTTATTAGCAAACTTTCTCCTTGAAATTGTTTATGATTATTTTAAAATTATTCCTTTAAGTGCTGAATTTTCAAGCTGGTGAGAGACAGTCAATGGCCTTAGTGGCTTAGAGTTCTCTTTCTAATGATATCTTTGCTGAGTGGATAACAGAGGAATAGATACCCTACTTGTATCATGGTCTTATCAGAAAGGCTTACACTGGTGGATGCCCATTGATACACCATTTTTGCTTCTCCTTGGGATGGGGAGGTGATTTTCTGTGGGCTTCTCTTGGATCTCTTTTTTCTAAAATAGAAGACATCCAAGTTGCACCTGTGAATTTTAAAAAAGATAATTATACTTCAATATAATTGGTTTATTTTGTAATTAAATATATTTTATTTTTATGCATTTAAATTAATTATTCCAATAAATGATCCATAGGTTTTGACAGATTGCCAAAGAAGTCCATGACTCAAAATGGGATTAAGAACCCTTGGTATAGAGCAACAGAATTATAGCCATGATAATTTCCCTGAGTAGATAGATGTCACATATATTTAATAATATGATAGATCTAGGCATTAATGGGAACTTGGAAATCACTCGTCTAACACCCTCATTTTACATATGAAGAAGCTGAGATCCAGAATTTCTTTTCTTCTTTTCTGATGCAACTCAAATACCACTTTCTAAATGTAGCCTTTCTTAATGCCTCAATTGGTAGTACCTACTCTCTCTCCAAACTATCTTGTATTTATTTGGAAATGTTTATTTTATTCCTTTGATTTCTTTTGTATTTACTTAAATGCATATTCTGTGTTAGAAAGTACCTTGTTGATTTGTAGAGATTGCTTCATTGTTTCCAGAGCCTGGAATTGTGCCTGGAACACAGTAGATACTTAATAAATTAAGTGACTTGTTTATAGCTAGTAAGTAACAAAGTCAATATATAAATGTTTGGCCTATTCTTTATCTTCTAAGAAATCCTTGCTGGGAAATTGAGAAAAACTTTTTCAAGTAAATATTTCTGAAAAAGGCTTCATTTTACAAATATATAAGGAACTGAGACAAATTTATAAAAAAAAGAGCCATTTCCCAATTAATAAAAGATCAAAGTATACAAAGAGGCAGTTTTTGAAAGAAGAAATTAAAGCTATTATTAACTATAAGAAAAAAAGTTCTAATTCACTCATAATTAAAGAAATGTAAACTAAAACTTCTTTGAGATACTACCTTATACTTCTATAGTTAGCTAACATGACAGAAAAGAAAAAAATAATAAATACTTCAGGGTATGTGCAGAATAAATTGGAGAAAACTGGGACATTAATGCATTGTTGGTAGAGTTGTAAATTGGTCTAACCATTCTGCAGAATAATTTGGAATTATGCCCACAGGACAATAAAATTGTGCATAGCCTTTGATGCATGAAATATTACTACCAGGTCTATATCCAAAAGACATAAAAGGAAAAGGAAAAGGACTCATATGTTCAAAAATATTTTTAGCAGCTTTTTTTGTGGTGACAAAGAATTAGAAATCGAGAATTGAAGACTGAAAGAAAAAAATTGGCATGTGACTGTGATGGAACACCATGAGGACATTGGTGTAAGAAAAACCTGGGAAGACTTATATGAATTGAGGGAAAGTGAAGTAATTGGAACTAGGAAAACATTATACACATTAATAGTAATATTCTGATTATAATTAACTATGAAAGAAAAGATTTAGATACTTTGATCTATATAATGACCCAAAGTAATTCTAAAGGTCTTATTATTAAAAATTCTATCCCCTTTCAGAGAGAACTGATGCACACTGAGTGCAGATTAAAGTGTATTGTTTTCAATTTTTCAATTTTTTCTTGTTTTGTTCTGCAACTTGGCTAATATAGAAATATGTTTTACATGATTTCACATGTATAATGAATATCATATTGCTTGCCCTCTCAATGAGTGACAGACAGAAAGGTTGGAAAGGGGAAGAGAATTTGGAATTAAAAATAAGCAAATAAATAAAAATTGAAAAAAGAAATTCTAGCTGGCAGGGGCCTTTCTGAAATCACTAGATTCATTAAACTTGATTGTCCCTCATCCACACTGAACACCATTCTATTGAATTTCATTTATTATGCACTTCCTATGTGCCAAGTACTTTATTATGTACTGGGGATACAAAGAAAGGCAAAACCAAACAAAAATAAAAACGAAACAGACTCTTCCCTTGAGGAAATTGCATTCTAATATGGAAGGTGATGCATAAATAAGTTGTACATAAATACAAAGCAAATGAAAGATAACTTTAAAAGAAAATTCTCTAATATCTGGACCTGCAAGAAAAGGCCTCCTACAGAAGGTGATGTTTAATTTGAGTCTTAAAGGGGCTCCAGGAAATCTGAAAAAAAAAAAGAGGTAAGAACAGAGAGCATTGCAGGCATAAGGGATAATTAGTATGAAGGCACAGAGATAGTAGATGGACTGTCATGGAAGGGGGCAAGCAATTAGTCTATCTAGTATGACTATATTATAGACTGTGTTAAGGGGGAATAAAGTATAAAAATATTGGACTGGAAGGAAGGGGCCAATTTGTTAATGAAAGGACTTATATGTAATACTTGGAGTAATAGAGAATTTTTTTGAGTAGAAAGGTGGCCTGAGTATGTAATGCCAGAGAAACTGAGGCAGGAGAGAGATTAGAGAGTTTTTAATATTTTATTAATGGGAGAGTAAGATTGATTGGACAGGACTCTCGTCTCAAATTGTCCAGTCAAACAGAGATAAGGATATACTGGGACCAAGAAATTCATGTTGGTCCCAGGTCTGGAGGAGACTGTCATCTCAAAGAATCCAGTGTCCAGCATACAGCCAGCTGCCAGCCACCATCCTCCAGCAATCAATGGAGGAACCCCAACTTCTTAAATACCTTTTCTCTAAACAAAAGAAGGGGTAAGAAGTGAGGGAAAACCTCTGTCAGGATAGGGAGGCCATAAATCCTAGAAAACCCAGAGACAGGATGTCTGAATACAAAGAAGTAAAGATATCGTGGGGTATCTTGGAATATTTTAGAGGGACATTGTAAATTCTTCAGGACACAAAAGAGTCAGGAGGTCTACTCTCTTGTTTATCTTGCTATAATCTTTGAATAAATAGTCCTCAGTCTTACTGGGTCAGAGGGGGATTTACAACTAAAGAGATTGAGACAGAATAGTTAAGGAAACTGAAACAAGGGAAACCTATACAGGGAAACTGAGTCAGGACAGTTAAAGAGAACTGTGGCATAACAAGTAAACCTGTACTTTAGGAAAATCTGTGAGAAAGAAAAAAATTAACACAAAAAAAACAAACAAAAAAAAAAGGTGAAAATACTATTCATCAATCCACGTTCAGTCTCCATAGAGCTCTCTCTCTCTGGATAAAGATGATATTTTCCATCTCAAGTCTATTGGAACCGGCTTGGATAATCATCTTGTTGAAAAGAGCCAAGTCCATCACAATTGATCATCATGTAATCTTGCTGTTACTCCTATGAATCTTTTCTTAAATTAAAACTTTTTATTTTCAAAAATATGAAGAGATAATTTTAAACATTCATCCTTGCAAAACCTTGTGTTCCATTTTTTCCCCCTTTCCCTCAACTCCTCCCTGAGATGCCAAATAATCCAGCATATGTTAAATATGTGCAATTCTTCTTACATATTTCCACAATTATCAAGCTGCACAAGAAAAATCAGATCAAAAAGGAAAAAAAAAGAGAAAAAACAAAATGCAAGCAAACAATAAAAAGAGTGAAAATACTATGTTATGATCCACATTCAGTTCTCATAGTCTTCTCTCTGGTTCATATGATTCTCTTCATCACAAGACCATTGGAAATGGCCTGAATCATCTCATTGTTGAAAAGAGACAACAAGGCCATGAGAATTGATCATCATATTAACATAATATATATATAACATATATAAAAACAGTAAAGTTTTTACTGTGTATAGTGATTGCCTGGTACTACTCACTTCACTTAGCATCAGTTCATCTAAGTCTTTCCAGGCCTCTCTGAAATCATCCTGCTGATCATTTCTTATAGAACAATAATATTCCATAACTTTCATATATCATAACTTATTCAGACATTCTCTAAATTATGGGCACCCACTCAGTTTCCAGTTTCTTGCCACTACAGAGAGGACTATCACAAACATTTTTGCACATGTGGGTCCCTTTTCCTTCTTTATGATCTCTTTGGGATACAGATCCAGTAGAAACATTGATGGATCAAATGATATGCACAGTTTGATAACTCTTTGGGCATAGTTCCAAATTGCTTTCCAGAACAGTTGGATCAGTTCACAATTTTACCAACAATGTATTAATATCCTAGTTTCCCCACATCCTTTCCAACATTTGTTATTACCTTTTCCTCTCATCTTAGACAATTCAAGAAGCATAGTGATACTTCAGAGTTGTCTAAATTTGCATTTCTCTGATCAATAGTGATTTAGAGCACTTTTTCATATGACTTGAAATGGTTTCAATTTCTTTGAAAATTATTTATTCATATCCTTTGAACATTTGTCAAATGGACAATGGCTTGAATTCTTATAAATTTGAGTCAATTCTCTCTATATTTTAGAAGGAGGTCTTTTTTAGAACCTTTGAATGTAAAATTTTCCCCACTTTATTGCTTCTCTTCTAATCTTGTCTGTATTGGTTTTGTTTGTACAAAACCTTTTTAACTTAACATAATCATCATTATCCATTTTGCATTCCATAAAGTATTCTAATTCTTCTTTGGCCAAAAATTCCTTCCTTCTCCACATATCTGAGAGGTAGATTATCCTTTGTTCTTTTAATTTATTTATAATATCACTTTTCATAGCCAAATCATGAGCCTATTTCGACCTTATTTTGGTATAGGGTAATAGATGTGGGTCAATGCCTAGTTTCTGCAATACTAATTTTGAATTTTTCCAGCATTTTTTGTCAAATAATGAGTTCTTAACCCAGAAACTAGGGTCTTTGGGTTTATCAAACACTGGATTACTAGTCATTGACTATTATATCTTGTGAAACTAATCTATTCCAGTGAGCAATTGCTCTGTTTTTTAGCCAGTAACAAATGGTTTTGATGACCACTGCTTTATAATATAGTTTTAGGTCTGGAACAACTAGACTACCTTTATTTGCATTTTTTTTTCATTAATTCCCTTGAAATCATTGATCTTTTGTTCTTCTAGATGAACTTTGTTATTATTTTTTCTAATTCTATATAATAATTTCTTGAGAGTTTGATTAGTATGGCACTGAATAAATAAATTAATTTAGGTAGTGTTGTCATTTTTATTATATTCGCTTGGCCTACCCATGAGCACTTGATATTTTTCCAACTGATTAGATCTGATTTTATTTGTGTGGAAAGTGTTTTGTAACTGTGTTCATATAGTTTCTGAATTTTCCTTGGCAGAGAGACTCCCAAATATTTTATATTGTCTACAGTTATTTTAAATGGAATTTCTCATTGTTTCTTTTGATGTTGGACTTTGTTGATAACATATAAAAGTGCTGATGATTTATGTATATTTTGCTTAAGTTGTGAATTGTTTCTAGTAGTTTTTTAGCTGTTTCTCTAGGATTCGGTAAAGGTATCATCATTCTCATTACCTACTCAAATTACTTTAAATTTTTTCTTCTCTTATTGACAAAGCTAACATTTCTAATATAATATTGAACAGAAATAGTGATAGTGGGCAACCTTGTTTCACTTTGATCTTACTGGGAATGGTTCTAATTAATTCCCATTACATATAATACTTGCTGATGGCTTTAAATAAATGCTAATGATCATTTTAAGGAAAACTCCATTCATTCCTATATTCTCTAGTGTTTTTAATAGGAATGGGTGTTGGATTTTGTCAAATTTTCTATCAAGGCAATCATATGATTTGTGTTTCTTGGGTTACAGATATGGTCAATTATGCTAATAGTTTTCCTAATATTGAACCAGCTCTGCATTCCTGGTATAAATCCTACTTTGTCATCATGTATTATCCTGGGGATGATTTTTTATAATATCTTTGCTAATATTTTGGCATCAATATTCATTAGGGAAATTGGTTTATAATTTTCTTTCTCTGTTTTGACCCTACCTGGTTTCAGTATCAGCACCATATTTGTGTCATAAAAGGAATTTGGTAGGATTCCTTCTTTCCCTGTTTTTCCAAATAGTTTGCATAGTATTGGACTTAATTATTTTTTAAATATTTGGTAGAATTAACATGTAAATCTATCTGGCTCTGGAGATTTTTTCTTAGGGAGTTGATTAATAGCTTGTTCAATTTCTTTTTCTAAAATGGGACTATTTATTTCCTCCTCTGTTAATCTGGACAAGCTATATTTTTGTAAGTATTCATCCATTTCACTTAGATTATCAGGTTTTTTGGCATAGAGTTGGGTAAAATAGCTCCTAATTATTGCTCTAATTTCTTCTTTATTGGTGGAAAGTGCACTATTTTCATTTTTGATACTAATAATTTGATTTTCTTTTTTCTTTTTCTCAATCAAATTAACCAAAAATTTTTATTCTGTTGGTTTTTTCATAAAACAAATTCTTAGTTTTGTTTATTAGTTCAATAGTATTTTTTGTTTTCTATTTTATTCATCTCCCCTTTTATTTTCAGAATTTCAAATTTTGTGTTTAATTGGGGGTTTTAAAATTGTTCTTTTTCTAGCTTTTTTAGTTGAATGCCCAATTCATTGATCTTCTCTTTCTTTACTTTATGCCAGTAAGCATCTAGAGATATAAAACTCCCTGTAAGAACTGCTTTGCCTGCATCCCATAAATTTTGGGATGTGTCTCAATAATGTCATCCTCTTGGATGAAATTATCAGTTGTGTCTATGATTTGTTGATTGACCCATTAATTCTTTAGGATTAGGTTATTTAGTTTTTAATTATTTTTTGTCTATATTCCCCTGTCCTTTTATTGCATAATGATTTGAAAAAAAATGCTCTTACTATTTCTGCCTTTTTGCATTTGATTTTAAGGTTTTTATGCCATAATACATGGTCACTTTTTGTATAGGTTCCATGTACTGCTGAGAATAAAGTATATTCCTTTCTGTCTAAATTCAGTTTTCTCCAAAGGTCTATCATACCTAACTTTTCAAGAATTCTATTTGCCTCCTTAACTTCTTTCTTATTTATTTTGTTGTCCAATTTACTTAGTTTTGAGGGAGCAAAGTTGAGATCTCCCACTAATATAATTTTGCTGTCTAATTCTTCTTGTAGCTCTCTTTAACTGCTCTTCTAGGAATGTGCATAATACATTACTTAGTGCATATATGTTTAGTATTGATATTACTTCATTATCTATGGTATACTTTAGCAAGATGTAGTTTCCTTCCTTATCTTTTTAATTACTGATATTTTTGCTTTTGTTTGACCTTTCATCAGGATCACTTTCCTGGTTTTTTAAAATTCAGCTGAAGCATAATAGATTATGCTTTAGTCTTTTATCTTTACTCTGTATATATCACTCTGCTTTAAATGTTTTTTTGTTTGTTTGTTTGTTTGGTAAACAACATATTGTAGGATTCTGACTTTCAATACAATCTGCTATCCACTTCCATTTTATGGGAGAGTCCATCCCATTCATATTCACAGTTAAAATGTCTAATTCTGTATTTCCAGCTACTTATTTCTGCCAAGTTATACTTTTATCTTTCCTTTTCCCTTTCCCTTCTTCCTAGTATTTTGATTCTGACCACCACCTCCCCTTTCCCCTTTTGCAACCTCTCTCACTTTTTTATACCTTTCCCCTTCTACTTCTGTTATCCCTTCTATTAATTAACCTCCCTCCTTTCCCTCATACTTCCCTATAAGCTGAGACAAATTCTCAAAAACAGTTAAATATGTCTGATATTCTCCCTTTGAGTCAAATCTGATGAGAGCAAGATTCCCACAATGCTCATTCTTTTCCCTTCTTTCCCTCAATTGTAATAGCTCTTTTTCTGCCTCGTCATCAGCTATAACTTATCCCATTTTACCTACATTTTCCTCTTCTTCCAGTAGAATCCCCTTTTTCCCTCTAGTTTATTTTTTATATTATCACAATAAAATCAAATTATACTTGACCCTCTAACTATACTCATAACAGAGATACAGTTTTCAAGAGTTAAACATATCATCTTCCCATATAGAGATGTAAGTTTTTTTAACTTTTAAAATAAACAGTTTTTTTTTCTTTTTATCTTTTTATAATTCTCTTGACTTCTGTATTGAAGATCAAATTTTCTGTTGTGTTCTGGTCTTTTCATCACAAATAAATGAAATTTGCTTGTTTCCTTGAATGTTCATCTTTTCCCCTGAAAGATAATGCTGAATTTTTCTGGATAGATGATTCTTGGCCAGAATCCAAGTTCCTTTGCTTTTCATAATATCAGATTCCAGGCCCTTTAAAATGGAAGCTGCTGAGTCCTGGGTAAACCTGATTGTGGCTCATCAATATTTGAATTGTTTCTTTCTGGCTACTTGCAATATTTTCTCCTTGACCTGATAATTCTAAAAAATTAGCTATAATATTCTTTGGAGTTTTCATTTTGGGGTCTCTTTCAGGAAGTGACCAGTGAATTCTTTCAATAGCCATTTTACCCTCTGGTTCTAGGATCAGGGCAATTTTCCTTGATGATTTCATGAAAGATGATGTCTGGGTTCATTTTTATCATAATTTTCAGAAAGTCTAATAATTCTTAAATTGTCTCTTCTGGATCAATTTTTCCAGGTCAGTTGTTTTTCCAATGAGATATTTTACATTTTCTTCTATTTTTTTTTTCATTTTTTGGGACTGATTCTTGATATCTCATGCATTGTTCAATTCTACATTTTAGTGAATTATTTTCATCAGTTAGCTTTTTTTATGTCCTTTTGCATTTGACCAATTGAATTTTTAAATGAGTTGTTTTGTTCAATGGATTCTTTTTTTCCATTTCACAAATTCTGTTTTTCAAGGAGTTGCTTTTTTCTGGCTGTTTTGAAAGGAGTTATATGTTTTTTCCATTTCATTAAATTTATTTTGTAAGTTTTCTTCAGGTAATTTCTGTGTTCCCTTTTCCAAACTCTCCTACAACATTCTCATTTCCTTTCCCCATTTTTCTTCTTTTTTAAATATTCTTTTTGCATTCTTCCAAGAAAGCCTTATAATATGAGAACCAACTTATATCACTCTTTGGAGCTTCAAATGGAGATAATTTTTTTTTTAGTGTCCTTAGAGTTTGAGGTCTGTTCTTTTCTTTCTCCTTAAAAGCTAATTATGATTAGAGGTTTTTGCTTATTTGCTTGTTTTTTAAAGGTTGAGGTCTGCTCTTAGAACAAAGGGGAGATTTTTCCAAGCTTCCTGTACAGGTGATAGTGATGTTTTCTTGGGTATGGCCAAATCCCGCATTTTTCTGGATTTCAGAGGCTCATTATTTGCCTTTTGTATTTGTGTTGGATGTCTCACAGCTAGTCTGCTGATCCATTGACTTCTGAACCAGAAGAATTGTCAACAGTATTTAATGGATCAACTCATACCATCTTGGGTCCTTGTACTGTGCCTGCCCTCAGCCATCTCTCCCCCTCTCTCCCTCTATCCCATGCTAGATTGAAACAGATCTTTTCTAAAGTTCTTCCAAAATGTTTTTGTTCGAAATGTGTTACACCTGTGGATTTTGTCACTCAAAAACCAGTTCAGAAGCTTGCTCTGGGTTGATTTGAGAGAATTCCAGAAAGAGCTCAGATAAAGACCTGTTTACTCTCTACTATCTTGGTTCTGCCCCTCCTATGAGTTTTTCAATTAGAAATGCTTAAAAGGAAATGATACTAGACTGAAGCTCAGGAGAGAGAGACTAGGGCTGGATATCTAGATGTAAAAAAAGAGGTAATAATAGAGATGATTAGTTCACAAAGAAAGATGATATAGAGAGAAAAGAATCAAGGGCTTAGTATAAAGTCTTGAGGGAGACCCATGGGTAGTGATTGTGAGATCAGTGAAGATCTAGAAAAAGAAATGAAAAAGGAGAAGTTAGGGAGGAGAACCTCAAGAGGAAGAAATACAATAAAAATCTTGAGAAGAGAGAGCATCTAGAAGAAATTTCTTGACAGTATCAGTATTGTAGAGAAGTCAAGAAGGAGGACTATGAAAATGTCATTAGATTTGGCAATTAAGAGATCCCTGGTAACTTTGGAGAGATTAGTTTCAGTTAAAAGATGAGGTTGAAAATCAGGATGCAGAAACAGGTTAAGCCAAAGACTTTCCTGATGTCAAGAATTCCAGAGGTCAAGGTAAGGTTAGTACAACAGGCCAGAATATCAGTAGTAATTATTAAATGTGAATGGGGTTATAGCTACATGGGTTCCATCAGATAACACTGAAGGAAACAGCAAAAGGCACTGGAAAATGACAGGTTGTCTTAACATTTTTGCCCTAGATTGATTAAAAAAAAACATGGCAGTGCATATGCAGCTCTTTTCCTTACTCAGATACATTATAGAAATATATCAGCTAGCAAGGAAGTGGAGGCAGATTACTGTTATCCTTAGAGTTCAATTTAGGAGGAAGATCAAGGGTAGTAAAAAAAAAGAATAGTTCAATCTGGAAACTCAAGAACAAGCCTCTGGCCTGGCCTCAGCTAATAACAGCTCTCAAGCTTTCTTAGGAGAAGTAGACTGTAGTCTATCTATAGTAGAGCAGCTATATGGTAAAGCAAATAGAGTGACCAGCCTGAAGTTAGAAAGACTCATCTTACTGAGTTCAAATCTAGCCTCAGACACTTATTAGTGTGAACCTGGGCAAGTCATTTAACCTTGTTTGCCTCAGTTTCCTTATCTGAGAAAAGGAAATGGGAAACCACTCTAATATCCTTGCCAAAAAAGCCCCAAATAGAGTCATGAAGAGTCAGACATGAAACATCCAAAGAACAGTAGCGTCATAGGATCTGGCTCTGCAAAACTAGTATGTTTATGTTCAGTCATGGTTGGATCACTCCATAGGGCAGGGGTCCTCAAACTTTTAAAATAGGGGGCCAGTTCACTGTCCCTCAGACTGTTGGAGGGCCTGACTATAGTAAAAACAAAAACTTTGTTTTGTGGGCCTTTGAATAAAGAAATTTCATAGCCCTGGGTGAGGGGGATAAATGTCCTCAGCTGCTGCATCTGATCCGCAGGCTATAGTTTGAGGATCCCTACATAGGGTATTTGGAATTTGGAGAATAGGGGAAAATGGAAATAGATAGAAGTTCTACTCTGTAGTCATAGAAACTGACTCTATAGAACTAGAATGTTCATGTTCAATCATGGTTGGATTACTTCACAGGGTATTTGATATTTGGAGAACAGGGGAAATGGAAATAGAGATTTCTATTCTATTTGTAACTTAGTGGTATGACTGCAACCACACATTCAGTCCAAGCTCTCACAGTAGATACTAATGCCTCACATTCCCCTTGTATTCCCCAGGTTAAATCAGTAGATGAAAATGATGTAATATGATTTTGTGGTCTCCTGATTTTAGGGGGGCTTCTGTTCTGGCAATTCAGTGATTCTAGATTTTCTGCTTCAGGAAAGTCCAACTCCCAATCTGTCTGATTCTGACCACTCCTTAGTCAGATAGCTTCTGGCCTCAGGAAACTCCCCCAGATCAAATTCCTGAGACAATAGTGAATAAGACCACTCCTCAATTCATTGCTGACTAATAATCTTGTCAGTAATAATCTGATCAAGAGAAACAAATTCCAGAGACTACTCCATCCTACCTATGAGTCATTGAATTAACATATCTATGATTGAAAGCTAGATAAATGTGTTTCCTTGCTTCTCTTTCTCAGCTGGATTCTCTTAGAATTCAAGCCTGCTTTTGTAATGGCATTATTATTGCAATGAAGCTTTGCTCCTTGGTTAAAGAGATAGGTTCAAGCCTGCAAATTCTTTTGGGACACCTCTTAACACTAGTCTGGGACCCTAAACTTGTGGGGTCCTTCCCTTTCCCAACCTCAACAAAATCAGCATAGTAGGTGGTCACAAGTGACAGTAACACCAGCTGAGTCTAGTGAACCAAAGAGTGGAAATAGGGATACTAGGGGTTATTAACTAGGATCTAGCCTTGTCTGGGGGAGAATAAAACATTATCAGATGATTCTCTTGTGGGGAGAGTAACCAAATGAAAATCTCAAGTCAGCCAGTAGCATTTTTTTTTTTTTCATTTAAATACTGCTTTCTTCTTTTCAATAGGCTTTTGAATGGTCTTGCCTCTGGCATGCATACCAACTAGTGAAGGCTTTATGTGATTCTCTAGAACAGACAGACTGAAAATTTGTAAATCCAAAGCTACCTTAGATATTCTTATTACAACCCTTAGCTCCAGTTTCCTTAGAATATTACAACTAATGGAACCTAGCCGCAGTTGCTTCATGGAAAATATTGCACCATTCATATGTCATTGGTTTGGTTGTTGAAAGTAGAAGAAAACAAATTTGGGGGGCAGAAAATGAACTTATATAAAGAAAAAGGATTAATAAACTTGTGAAAGATGTAATAGGCTGCTCCTTTTACATGTGAATGGTTTGGTTTGCAGAAAGGAGCAAAGGAAAAAAAAAACTTTTTTAGAGAATCTGTACATGAGAAGAAACACAGTTTTCTCATTACATATGAACATACTCTCAAGTTTCTAAGAGCTAGACTAAGAACTTGGAGGACTTGCTTGAGGACAGAGAAATAATTGAAACTTGAAGGCATTGTTCCTCAGTTTATTTACATGCAATTTTTTTTAGAGTTTGAGAGGCCAAAAACTCAAAAAAGTGCTAAATGTTGTTTGGTATGTAGAAAGATTAAATAAACACTGTTAGTGTCATAATTAATAGAAAATGGATTTCATGAGTTTTATGTCATAAACTGAAAATGAATAGAATAGCAATAGTCTCTTATTTATAACATTGAGGATGATAAAACAGACAGACAGAAAGAATTGAGTTTAAAAGATAGTAGGAAAAAGTTAAAGATACAGCAAGAAAGTCAAGTTACAGAAAACTTTCAGTTACTGGACTGAGTGTTGTTGATTGGCAAAGACTGACATAGAATTCTATTTAGCACTATTTAGCGATATCTTGGAGCCACTTATGTGGTCCACTGAATTAAGCAGTCAGGTAGGTAGAAGTTCAAAAAGAAATCAAGACACTTACTTGCTGTATTATCTTGGTCAAACCCTGTCTGTTTCCTTGAATATAAAATGGGGAAAATAACATCCACCTCTTGGGATTGTTGTAAGTATTAAATAAGATATGTATAAAGCTTTTAGCACAATGCCTAGTACTTAGTTGATGCAATATAAATTCTGCTCTTATTATTATCATTATCATTATTTACACTTGAGAGAGATGAAATCTCTCAGAGATGCTTATTGCTCCCCACTGACATCTTTGGTTTGATAGGGAGAAATAGAGGGGAAAATATAAACTGGGTAACTGTTCTGTATTATTAGTTGAGAGCTGATTGGGCAGCAGAGTATCCTGTTGAGTGAAGAGCTGACTGAGTTTTTCTGAATTGCCCAGAAAGCCAATTGGAAGAAACTGCAATTCTCTTGTTACTATAATAGTATACAGTGCCTTTTTAAAGACAATTTTGACTTAAAAGAGCTTGTCACAGTGTCAGCTATATAGTAGGACAGAGAACAGATTTGTTTAGTAGGAGAGTGATAAGAACCAGAAAGGAAGCAGTTATCAGAGAAGCAATTTCATGAAATTCAGATTATTCATGAAAGAACCAAGAATATCAAGGTCTACTGTGTAGAAATGTGAGCTACCCTAAGCATAGAGGTTGTTCTCATTCATTTGCCTTCTTCCTAAATTTCCAAAAGTATGTGCCTAGTCTCTCCCATAGATACTGTGTATATTGATGGAAGAGTAAATATAATCTAGGTTTATATATAGACAGGAATATATTTATTATTTTGCATTTAGTTTATATTGATTAACAAAAATATGTAACAATCCTTTTGGCAAGGTTCAAATTGGAAGGTTTTCAAGATCCTAAGTTGCTAGAGACCCTGGAGATTATATTTTCTTCATAGTTCAAGAAGAGAGAAAAGCCAGCTTGAAATAAGGATTAGAGGGCAGAGTTCTTTCCCTACAGCAGGGAATTTAAAGATTCCTCTTAAGAAAGGTAAGAAAAGACGTGAAGAAAAGTGAAGAGATTTTTTCTCAGGCACATGGAATAGTAGCAGTGTTGTCATGACTGTGAGGTAAGTCATGGTGTCAGTGACATTAGTAGTTCTACTTCTTAGAACCAAGTCTGTAAGGGAGACTCTAAGAGTTGAAAACCAAAGGGATAAGTAGCAGGGTATAAACTATGTTTTGTTTTATTTTGTTTTTATCCTGGGATCTTCACTCAGGTGAATCAAGTACTGAGGGGGAAAATATAGATTGAGAAAAAAGAAATTCTTTCCCCCCTCTTTAGCTTTAGCTAGGTCAGATTGATACCCAATTCTAAGCATATCATTTAATTTTATTAAAGATTACATCTAATTGATTTAATCATATTTTTCATAGATAACTGTGATTGACCCTGTTTTCCCCACTTTTTAAATGTCCCTCTGTTTGTAGGATGAGAACATAGACAACACTGGGAGCTACATGGAGAAAAAGTGACTTTTCCTAGTACAATACTGATATATCAAACCCCACCTCATTGTAAGAAGGTTTTTTACTCTATTATTAGGCTCCTAATAGTCAGCTATTTATATTTTTCATAATTACAAATCCAAGTCTAGAAATACTGTGGATTTACAGTAAACTTAAACCTGGTGCAATCCTTAGTGGCAAACATCCATTATTTTTGCTTTTCCTTTATTGTTAAATGCTTTATTTCTAAGAGTTAATGTTATCATTATTATGATAGAGAGTAAGCACACCAAAAGGGGTTGATAAGTTTTATTTCCCCTGGAAGGATTACCAGTAACAGTCTGTAACTGAATTGTGGTGGTTTTTCTTTGGAAACGCAAAGCTGTCCATGTAATAATAGGTGGGATAATATAGATAGAACAGAGAGGAAAGTAGACATGCACAGGAGAAATGGTTTCATTGATCAGGGTGGTACTTCCACATAGATGTTCCATTTATAATTTTGAAAAACTTAAGATCTTGGAAGAGGAAGTGATTTTATTCAGTCATCCAGGTTTCTTGGCCCTCAGTTTAGTTCACTTTCCATTACTACATGCTGTCTTTCTTTAACAAATTAGAAATTGAAACAAAGAAGGAATGTCACTTTAAAACACAGAATCATCTTGATTTTGAAACTTTCTCATGCTTTAAATCTGCTGATAATGACTGTAATGGGAACATCTAAGGTAATTTTGGATTTATAAATTCATAGGCTATCTGTTCTCCAGAGGCATATAAAACCTTGTCCAGTTGGCAGGCTTACCAGAAGAAACTCCATCCTTCAGAGAATGATGTGGGATTCTTTCTCCAATATTTTTATCCAGGGAAAATCAGGTTAAGAATATCAAGGGCAACTCTGAAGGAGAATCAAGCTACAGAAAGCCATGGAGAGAAACAATTATATAGGGACACTCCTTCCCATTTTATCTCAATATGATTAGATGTAACCAAATTCGAGTTTCAAAAATCAACCTCAAGTACAGGATGGAAGAGACATCGTGCATGATGTTAATGTAACAAAGAGTCAATGGTATTACAAGGTAACCAAGAAAAACTGGTACCATCTTAGGCAATGCAGACAGACACAGTGTTCAAAATAAAGAATACCCTGATTAAACCACATCTGGAGCATTGTGTTCAGTGAAGGACAAAACATTTTAGAAACCAACGGTGGGGCATCCAGAGGAGTGTGACTGATCTCCAAAACGAAGCTTCATCTCTCTTTTGAGCTCCATTTCTATATCATTGACTACTTGGGACATCTCTTTGTGAATGTCCTATAAGCATTTCAGACTAATCATGTCCAAAACAGAATTCAATTTATTTCCTCCTAAACCTACCTTTTGCCAATATTCCTAATTCTGTTAATGCCATTGTCATCTTTCCAGTTCTCCCTGAAGCTTTCTCAGGGGAGTCTTCTACTCTTGTTGCCTTTGAAAACAGGATCTTATAAGCTACATGTTTAGCAGTCTCTGGTTGTGATGGGAATTTTCCAGTATTTTAACTTGCATTTGGGTGCTAAGTTTCCTGCAAGCCAAAACTTTTCCTGATGTTCTCATATACAAGTAGTTTTCTTCTTGAACTATCTTTCATTTTGCTGCTGCTTCTTCTTACTTATTCTCTTTCTATTTATTTGGCATATGTATGTCTGTACATATATTTATAAATATACATATGTGTATATAAACACATGTGTCAAAAAATCAGCAAGCATTTATTAAGTGTTGTATAAAAAAAATCCTTGTTTTCTAGAAAATCATCATAATGAGAGAAGGGAGAACAACAGGAATATTGTAACCCAAATCCAGAGCTTCTACATGAAAGAAATATGCTCCAAATAGTTATAAACAGTTCAGGTATTAAGGATCACCTTATGAGAAGAGACTGCCAAACATGATGGTGTGTACATGAATACATATTACTGGGGAGTCTGAGACTGGCAAATCTCTTGAGTTCAGGAGTTGAGCTGCAGCGTTTGGTGTCAGGATTGCTAGAGGTAGGGGAGCTATTTTAGACTGGTTAAGAAAGGTCAACAGCTCCAGATTAGAAACAGATATGGTCAATACTCTTTTGGGGTCTAAAGTGGTCTTATGCATGAATGACCTCTAAATTGCCACTTTGGATGAGATAAAAAGATCTAAACTACAAACAAATAAGCAATGAATGAATAAACAAATAAGTGAATGAACAGATAAATAATAAAATAAATGAGAGTATGTGTGTTAAAAATAAATGGATTTGCTACAATTAAAAAAAAAATCCATCACAGTTGATCAGAGGAAATTAATTCTAAAAGAGGTGAAAAATAGTAAGAGAGAACCAGATTTTTATATTACTTTTTTTGTTCTTTAGTGTAGGCAAAGAGTTCTCTATTTTGTTAATGCAGCTTGGCAACAACAGAGAGATGACTGGAGGAAGGAGAGGTTGAATGACCCACATGACTCATCCAGGATAAATACATCCAGAAAGTGTCAGGGAATCTTCCCAGCTTAGAGGACCAGTTCTCTTTTCACTATATCAAGGTGTGTCTATTAATATATTATTGTGTTATTATTTATAGCAATAAGCATAACAAATACAACTGTTTAAGTATGGAAAAAAGAAATGAGAGGAGATCTTAAAACATGGTATTTCCAAAAGCCATAGGATATAGACTTGCAGATATTAAGAATTTGCCCTCCAAAACTGGAGGAAAATGGAGTTTTAATGAAACAGAAGTCTTCAATAGAGATCTGTTTATAATAAAAATATGAGAACTGAGTAGGAACTTGGTAATGCAAACACAAGAATAAGAGAAAACTAGAACATTAGAAGGGGCAATAAAAAGAGTCAGAATGTGGGAGTAGAGTAATTCAGGATTTCCAATTTGTGCAATATTATGTAAAGTATTTCCACAGGCTTACATAATAGAATATATTATTTCATTTTTGTTTTTGTAGACCCAGAATACAGCATCAAGTTTGGAACATAATATTCACTTAAAATGTTTCTGACTTAATTGATTTCATTGATCACAATCATGCCTGGATGAAGGTTTCACAGATTTTACAGATGAAGAAATAAAATAACTACTCAGTGTCATTTATCTGTTGACCCCTCATTCAGTGTGCTTACTACACCTTGCTACTTCTCTAGATGATCCCATAAGGAGATAGACTGAAATAAAAATTAATGAAATTAGAAATAAACTGAGGGATATGGCTTAGAAATGGGCAAATAAAAACAATTCTATTTAAGAAGGCCATGATATCATAGGGGACTTTACTAAGAGGATGATGGAAGGTCACTGTCCTATAAAAGAAAAAAGTTTGAATACAACTGATCCAGGGTATTCTAAAATACTATGATTTCAGGGACAGATTAATGTTCCCATTGGATTTTTTGGTATATATCTTAATAAGTGATCAAAATTATGTGTGTGTGTGTGTGTGTGTGTGTGTATGTGTGTGTGTGTGTACGTACATACATTTAGGAGACGATCTTTGTTAGTTTTTAACCATATAATTTTTTAAAAAGTCAAAATTGTTTTCAAAAGTTCCTTTTCTAAAGACCTTTGTATAGAGGTAATGTAGATAAAGTGCTTTGCAAACTTTAAAATGTCAGTTATTATTAGCATGAATAGTAGATTAATAGTAGATCTTCTCAAGTCTCAGTGTCTTGGATAATAAGGTGCTTCATGGTGTTTCTGTGATATTTGAAAACATGCCAAACTTTCTATCATTACTTGTAATTATATTTAACTGGATTGCAAATGGATCTTGACATTGCCCTCATACTCATTAGGCATGGGAAAGAAAATTTCTACTTCTTATCAGAAATTGGCTAAAAATTAGACTTATGGGGAGAAAATAATCCCAGTAATAGCAATAATATTTAGGAATGTGACTTGGGAAGCTGATAATCCTTACAACATGTTGCAATTGAAAGAGAACTGGATGTAAATAGCAAATGTTACCTTACTCAAATCATTTTTAACTCTATAAAGCTAAATTTTTCTTTTCTGTAAAAACAGGTACAATAATGTTTTTTACATCTTACCCATATTTTTGAGGAGCAAATGAAATAATGTTTGTAACAGATTTTGTAACTATTACTCTTCAACAGGCACTCCACATTTTTATCACTGACTGGTTTGTTGTTCCCCCATGTGATATTACATTTCTCAAGACTGTCTGTCCCTCATGCCCATACTAAACTTCCTCAAGAGCCATTTTCTGCCACTTCCTTCCCCCTGAAATTGTTTATAACATGTACACAGCATTTTCTTACAACAATCTCATGTAAGGCTTCTACAGAAGGACTGGAAGGTGTTATGCATTATGACAACCTGATACTTTTAACTATTGCTACAACCAGCAACTGAGATCTTGAAGCTTATTAAAGTTTGCAAAACTTGTATATGGTTTATCTTTGTGGAAAGACCTATGGCCAACATTTTTGACTACTAAAAGCCACACAAATAATGATAATTTCATTACAGGCAAAGATTTTTCCTTTTTTTTTGTCCTCTTTTTATATTCCCAGTTCAATTAATACAGCACAGTCAGCATTTAACACAAGCCCTACCCCAATGCCTCACTCATCATGATTCAGAAATGACTCAGCTTAGACTATAAGGTCTATGAGAATATGGATGATGTTTTATTTAATTTCTTTAAAAAATTTGACCAATTCCTAGTTAGATGTATGTAGTCATTGCTTAACAGATACTTCTTAAATTGTTTTTGAATTGGACTTGGGATCTTCTAGACAATGCTAGTAGAGTACAAAAGAAAAATAAATCTTGTAGGTGCTATATAAAGCTAGAATGTGATAATAATAAGTCTGAGTCTAATAGTGACCTGTTACCGAAAGACTGGCCTAGCTTTCTAAGAGCATTTTATTTCCCAGAAAATTGAAGTTGGTAATGAATCCTTTTGACTACAACTTCTAAGGCACTCTTAAGGCCTAGGGTATTGTGATATGCATATGGGTAGGGTTGATCCATAGTGAAGCAGATTTAGTTCTTAAAGTATTGAAATTACATATTCCTGAAAACTTGGGTGGAAATCAACTCTCTGCATTAAGGGATTTCACTGTTTCAATAAGGGACAGGTCATTATTTAAGATGATTCATGGTAAGGGAATGGGGGAATTTGTAAGACTTATTCTAGTGAAAATGGCCAAGGGAGAAGTGCTGATCTCAAAGTCTCAAAGTGGCAAGAAATTCTGGGCTAAGATTTCTACCAAATTCTTTTCTGATGTTAAAGAAAAGGCTTTCCTCCCAGTTTGTCTGTGGGATTTTGAAAATTACTATGTCCTCAAGAGATGAGTAAGGTGAGGAAAAAGTGCCAATGGGTGTCTCCCAAATAAGAATTTAAGAAGTCAGTCTTGATTCGCCCTCCTTCACTCTCTTGTTAACTACAAGGGGGTAGGACCTTCTTTATATTAATGTCAATCTCTCTCTATGAGAAAGGTTCTACTTTTGCTGTCTTCATTTAGTTCTTGAACAATATTCCAGTCTAATTCTTATCCAAGGTTTTCTGATTCTCTGATCAGACCAAATCTGAAATATCATGCTCAGTTCAGGACACTACATTTTAAGGAGGGTTTTGATAAGCTGGAGGTTGTTTAGTAGAGAATGATTACTACAGTGAAAGGAGTAAAAATCATGTCAGGATCTTTGGAAAGAACAGGAAATTTGGAGAAGAATGACGTAAGAACTGTCAATGTGGTTTGAGAGATTAAAGGTAAAAATGATCACTCTGAAAGCAACAGGGAAGATTCTTGGAGTAAGTAACATAATTCTGGTTAGTGTGGTAGTAATAAATAGTACCCTGGTGCAAATGTAGAAATGCAGGAGGGCAGAATGAAATCGGGGGAAATAAAAAATTCAGTTTGTGTGAAGCTTAGCATATATGAATAGAGTATGAAATTAGAGTGGCAAGGACAGTTGAATTCGATTGTTGAAGACATTGGATTCCAGGCAAAAAATTAGGTATTTTAATAAGAAGACGCTGATGCTTTTTTTTTTTTTTAGGAGACAAGTGATGGGATACGACAATTCATTAGAAAGACTGCTTACTCAGGAGTGGGAAAGATGGATTTGAGAGGGGGAAAACTGGTTAACATTATTGGCTTTCTATGTTCCATTGAGCAGTTGACTTGTTCTCAAGATTTAGCTCTTCTCTGCGGTTTGGATTGGTGAAAATCTACCCAATTTATTCTGAACAGGCAGTGCAATCTTTTGATACCAAGGTCTAATGGTTGGAACACTACTAATATTGGACTCCTGGATTCTCTCCAGACTTGACTTTTGTCTTATTTACTCTCTGCAAAATATATATCCTTGTCTATATCTGCAAATTGGTCAACTTCTCCACAAGGCAGAATGGAATAATTAATATTGATATCATCAATAAATAATTATTGTACAACTAATCTTTCACTGAGAACCTCCTCTAAAGTCTCATTATTGTACAGAAGTCATCCTGGGTTATGGTGACTATACTAGAGTAGCACAAACTCTGTCAACTTCCAACTAAGGTGAAAAAAACATTACAGACAATAATAGAGTGTATGTCTATCATTCAAGGACTAACCTAGTAAAATGTGGAGGCCTGTTACCAGGGATGGGGACACAGCCACTCACTAAACTATCTGTTAAGGTGGAAAAGGTCTGTAATCTTGCATGACAACAACAGTAGCTGAAGATTGAAGTACAAACCATGATCTCCAATAGGCTTACAGTCAGCAAAGGGCACTTAAAAGTATTTAGTACTTAAAAGTACTAAGAATGATTCAAGATAGACTATACTAATAATTCTTGTAGAGATTTCAGAACTTCTTGGAAAGACTTGTGTTTCCTTATCATCCATTACCATCATTTTATCTCTTCCTTATACTTCAAGACTGAAATTTTTTGTTTTTGCTCAGATAATCTCTGAATTAGGGGGCCATTGGAGTTAACAAATTCTCTATCAGTTCAAGCCTCTATTTGAAATGGTTTTCGGGGTTTGGAATGGTCCTTCTTTAGTTATGAGTTGGATTAAAAATCCTTCTATAGGCATTCTCTGAGATCCCTTTTAATTTTGAGATGCTGTGATTCCATGATATGGGTACCCGATTGCCAACCTTCTGCTTCATAAAAGATCAAAAATGTTGCTAGGATGTCAGATGGAAAGTAATTCAGTGAAGACCTTGGCTGTGACCTCTACAATATGAAACAGCTGTGGGTTACCAAGTTGTTGCCAAATGAGAGACTCTTCTGTGTTCCCAGTTAAAGTCAGTCCCCAGGAGAAGGACCTTGCTAATCGTCCTATCTCTCCTTAGCTCTTCCTTCTCAGGCAGCTTTAGTTTTGATCTGTGGTCTCCTTGTGGCCATTGCTTTTTATTCTCTGAAATGTTTTCAGTCAAACACTTGAGTTTCTCTCTTACTCTCCCCCTACCCTTCTTTCTCTTCCTTCCCCACCCCAGAAAAACCAAAGGAAATTGACAAGTGGCAGGACAGGGGAAATTGAGCTATATTATTCACCCTTTGGGAGCCTCACAGTACTGCCTTTATCTGAAAGCTATCATTTTCTACATATCCTGGCAAGAGTTCTTATCGACTGGTGACCCCTAAATGCCTATGCTGATCAATAAGCCCCCGGTATCTTATTGACATGCTCATTGACAGCTTTCACCATGCACAGGAGTCAGAGATGGCAGCCAATTGCCATCTGTTAAGGCAGTTTGAGAAGGGAGGGAGGCACTACTTTGGTATTGATGTTGTAAGTGGAGGCAGTTTACTTTGCACTCAGGGAAGATGCATTTGTTAAAGATCCTGATAGATGTCATTGCTATTTAAGGATTTGGGCTGCACTTCAAAAGATTATACCCACAGGAAAGGCAAGTTCTCAAGAGTGGGAGGGGATTTTCCTGCTCCTCTAGCCCAAACACTGATCCCAAGTAAGAATCTACTTTACAGGTTCCCCACCAGAGGGCTGAGAAAATTCAAATAATAATCATAATTTGAATTTCTATTGTGCTTTAAGGTTTGCCAAAAGCTTTCTTCACCGAGCCTCTGAAATGGGTAATAATTGCTATTATCCCCTCTTAACACAATAAGAAAACTGAAGTCCAAAGAGATAAAATATCTTGTTTAAAGCCATTGATGCTAGAAAATATAAGAGCCAGAATTTGAATTCTGGTGTGTCTTAGCTTCCAGAACAATGTTCTTTCAAATCATTTTCATTGTTGTTTTTCAGTCGTTTTTCAGTTGTGTCTGACTCCTTATGACCCTTCTGAAGTTTCTTGGCAAAGATACTGCAGGCAACTGCTGCCATTTTCCTTCTCTGGCTAATTTTCAGCTGAGTAAACTGAGGCAAACTTGTCTAAAGTCACACAGTTAGAAAGTGTTTGAGGCTGGATTGGAACTCATAAACATGAGTCTTCTTGATTCCAAACTTTGTGGGCTGTCCACTGGATCACCTAGCTGCTCTTTTCAAAAGACTGTGTAGTGCCTCTTAGAATTCAGGCCTTTATGGTATCTTTTATTTAGGTCTGTCCTACTTCCTAGGTAAAGCCAAAGTAAATGCTTAAATGCCTCTCAAAAAGGTATCAATATGCAATTCACTGAAAAATAGTAGCATGTAGACCTTAGGCTGGCCTTCTATAGTTAGTGGGTTTTAGAAAGTACCAAAAATACTGTATCACTCAATTCTACTAGAAATTGCATTAAGTTATCAGTCACCATGAGTCATAATATTATTAATAATGAAAATTTGAAACTTAATTAGGAAATGACTTAATTCTGATCTGAATTGTAGCTAAACTTTTATCTCTAATTCTCAGTTGAGAAATACCTGCTGATAAAAGTACATATAGTTGCCAAGTCAGTCATTGTTGTAATGAGAATCTCTGTCATTGTCCAACCACCTCTTAAAATTAATTGCAAATAAGTTTTTGATATCAGTTAGAAAACTGTAAGACATATAGGACTTACTCCACTAGCATAGGGTAATTGTCATCTTGTTCATACAGGAGCAACTTTGATCAAGTCAAGAGCTCCATTTGGAAGGGCAGGAATGATCCTAAAGCACCTTCTTCTCAGAGAGTTCCTGAGCTATAGCAAGATCAGAGGCAGTGACTGCTCCATGGCCAAAGGTCAGATTTAAATGGCAGATAGCAATAAGCCTGTTGCCATAGATGTGTGGCTACCATATATGAGAATTGCAAAGATTTATATATATATATATTTATTTATATAAATTATATATTTATTTTATTATATAGATATAGATAGCTATATATACATATAGCTATCTATATTTATCTATATATGTTTGACTGTGATAATAATGATAGGGTCTAGCCACTGACTCTTCCCAAGATACTAATAAAAAACAGTTATACCTGCTTACATTTGATGTTTGGGCTTTGTTCCTGGACTAAAGTCTTTTTAAACCATGTATTCTTTGCAAAAGGTTCCATTTCTAACCATGCTGTTAGAATCTGTTTCCTCTGCCTTAGACATCTCCCCACTTGCTCTGGGCAGGCAATGCTTTCTCCCTCTTTCTCTTTCTACATCCTCACCCTCCACCCCTGGCCACAATCTAGTACTAGATTTGTCAGCTGTCAGCTTAGTTGCAAAGGCTGCTGAGGGTAATGGTCTCCATTCCAGCATGCCATCTCTTCATCCCTCACCAGCTACCACTAATTCAGCTTACTTGTGTGTATGTGTGTGTGTGTGTTGGGGGGGGGGGCGATGGGGATGAAGGGGGGAGGGAAGAAACAAATGCATGAAAGGGAATATTGAACTTCTAATGCACTGTAATTACCAAATGATCCTATCTTGCAAGTGATGGGGCCCAGTGGGATTTATTGCCGAATTAACAGCGGTTTCCCCATTGCATTACTTAATGAATAATGTCTGAGCTAATAACCCACCAAAGCATACGCAAACGTATACAGACACATACACACACACACACCCACACACACACACACTTTCCTTCCACTGTAATTTTTATTTTTTACTAATGCCGGTGGTTCTTACATAAATACTGATATCTCTTTACTAGGTTCTTGCATAACTGCTTTTGGAAAAAAAAATGGGCCCTATTAAATTTCCATCAGGACTACCAAACTATACGTTATTCTCCTATTTATTTATTTCCCTCGGATGGGCTTGGATTCCCATAAAGGCAGAAGGACCCTCCTTTCTGCGAGCCTTTGCCCACAATACCGCGCCAGCACCCCACCCGGCCTACCCAGCTCCCTCCCAAACTCTACCTGGAATTGATGGCATTAAAAGCAGGAAGAGGGCCTCAGCTGTGCAAACACGGCGCCTCTGTTTATTTTGGTAGCCTCCGAAATATTTGTTGAGAGTTATTCGAGCAGAAAGGCTGAATGGAGATCATTGCAATGTGTCAAATTAAGGAGTGCTTAATGCCTGCCTAATCTCTTGGTAATTACTGTTGTGGCAGGGGAAGGCTTCAGAGCCTGGTAAGAAAGCTAATGATAGTGAGAGACAGGGAGGCTGCCCGGCATCCGCGGCACGGCTTCGTTGCTCTCCTGCAATTAAGGCCCCGCTTTGATCAAACAGACGGAACTGTTTGATCCTTTGTCACTTGAAAACATCAAGGATTGGCCTCTGGAGGGAACGGAGTCAGACAGGAACCTCAACTGTGGGTCAGTGAAGAGTGGGCTCCTTCAGCGGGGTATCAATCCGCTGGAGACGGCCTTGCATTGTGGCGGTCAGGGGATGTCCCTGTGAGCCTGCGCAACATGTGGGGCACGGGGAGTGCTTCAGGGTGGATGACAGAGTGGGGTTTGCACCTTAGTGTGTTCTCTCTCTCTCTCTCTCTCTCTCTCTCTCTCTCTCTCTCTCTCTCTCTCTCTCTCTTTTTCTTTTTCTCTCTTTCTGTCTCATCTCTTTCTCATTTCTGTCTCTCTTCATCTCTTTCCCCCTCTCCATCTTTATCTCTCTCTTCTCCTCCTCTTCCTCTTCCTCCTCCTCCTCCTCCTCCTCCACCTTCTCCTCCTCCTCCTCCTCCTTCTTCTCTTTCTTCTTCTCTTCCTTTTCCTCCTCTTCCTTCTCCTAATAATAATACCTCATTATACAATAGAGCTATCCTTCTCTAGGGCATTGCTAGCAGAATCCAAAATATAGAAAATTCTACCAAAGAGAATATTGCAACCCAAGACTAGGGATGAAGTGTATGTATAGTAACAGAGGACAAACTTAGCTAAGGAAGAAGTTCACCAGTAGGATGGGCACCAGGGGATGAATGATTTGCCCATGACACCCCACAAGAGGAAAAATAGGAAAAAAACTACTTGATCCTCATGACTTAAATTCCCAACCATCCATCCTCCTCCATCGCAGATCTTCCTTTCTTTCAAATTAAACTCTTGGATGTTATTAGGGATGTGATTTCTTTTTTCTTGAACCACTTAGGGGCTGTTAGGGGTCAAGGTGGTGCTGAATAATCCCTAACTTCAGAAATGGTAGCACAGATGGAGCCATGCTACCTTTCAGCTATAATGAGTAGGGAAGACAGGAGGAATCTATCTGCAAAGTCATTTATGAAAGAAACATTGTGAGGGGGGGAGGAGGGAGGGATATTGTGTTCACTTTTGGCCACCCCATTCTGTGAAATGAATTGATAAACTGAAGCTTGATGGAAGGAGGGCAGCCAGGATGAAGAGGGGACTGAAAACTTGAGAACTCTTTTTAAATGACCAATACTTACTTTACCACTCAATAAACTCAACAAACCTCTAGGACCAAAAATAAAATCCTATATATATTTTAAACTTTTTCACAGCTTATCTGCTTCCTCTCTCTTCATTCTTACATTGTATTCCCCTCCATCTAGTCTGTTACATAGTGACACCAACCTCCTTCCAAGGGCTGTTTCTAATACAAGATACCTTTTGTTCTAACTCTAGATAATGTCACTGACTGTTTTCTATGCCTAGAATACTTTTCCTCCTCACCTTTGCCTGCTATGTTCCCTAATTTTCTTCAGGTTTTAGCTAAAATTCCCCCTTCTTCAAGCAGCCTTCCCTAGTGTCTTTTCTTCTGGGATTAACTCCCATTTACACTGTGTACATTTTATTTTTTGGTCATTTTTCAGTCATGTCCAACTTTTTATGACCCCCATTTTGAGGACAGACTTTGAAGTAGTTTGCTACTTCCATCTCCAGCTCATTTTACAGATGAGGAAACTGAGGCAAACAGGATTAAATGACTTGCATAGGATCACATTGCTAGTGTCTGAACTCAGGAAGATGTGTATAGCAGAGAAGTAATTGCAGAGAGACTACATGTAAAGAAAGACTTCTTATTGATGAACACATTTTTCTCGAATGTCTACTATTTTCCAGGCTCTGTATTAAATGCTGGTGATTTAGAGCAGAGCTTCTTAAACTTTTTCCATTTGCAGTCCCTTTTCTATGGAAAAAATTTTGGGTGACCCCCGTTATACAGGTATGTAACATAGGTATAAAAATCAAACATTTGCTGATAAATCATAATTTTGCAACCACCACATTCAGTTATGGGACCCCATATGTGGTTGTGGGTTAAAGTTTAAAAAACTGAGATTTACACTAAAAAACTAAACAATTCCTAACCTTAAGGAACTTAAATTTGGTAGCCAGAGAATTTTGGTTCAGATTTCAGCTCTTCAATTTCCTCACTGTGTGACCTTAGAAAGATAATTTAGCCTATCTTAGCTTAAGTTATTCATTTATAAAAATATTGGAGTTGGGCTTGATGATATCAAAGTCTCTTCTAACTTTGAATCCATGAACCTATGAATTTTGGGAGTTTCTTTCATCTCTGAGATTCCAGTATTTGATGAAATACTCTGTTCTTTCCATGGGATGTGGAATCAGAAGAACCTTGATTCAAATCCTGCCCTATATATTTACTAGTTGTGCTATCCTACTTCAATCTCTATGAATAAATCTGGGAGGGGAAGGTGCTCAGCATTTCTGGCTAATGCAGAAATGATTGCTATTTACATTTAATCTGAATCAAGGAGGACCCAACCAATGATCAAATGGCCCCTAGTGACTTTGCCCAGCCCTTCCTCATTTAAATCCAATTCACATGCATGTCAGGGCATTATCTCCCCATGTCCTGGCCCTCTTTGAGAACTAAGGACAAACAATAACAATCTATGACTCAGTTTCCTCACTTGAAAAATGTGTATGTGTATGTGAACTTGATGGCTTCTTACATTCTCTTCCGGCTCCAGCTCTATGATCTTAAGTATTGGCAAAATTAGGCTTTTTAGTCTCAAGAGCTGAAAGGACCTTCCAGGTCATCTATTCTAGCCTCTTGACTTTAGGTATATAACCTCTGAAATGATTCCTAGAATATCTATTCTATTTGGGACAGGAAAAAATTTTTTTCACAGGATAAAGTTTCTTTCAACTCACTTCTTTGCTTAGCCTGTTCCTAATGTCTGGTCACCCTTATAGTAAGGAAGCACTTTGTATCTAATTGAATTCCCTCCTGCTGCAATTGTAAGCCTCTTTTCTTCTTTATCTGATTTCTTAGACTCCAAAGAAAGAGATAATCCTCCCAATGTGGGCTGACTAGGGTGGAAGTCAGTGGGACTGTGCTCAGTTATAATCACCATATTTTAGGAAAGACCTTGAGAAGCTGAAGTGCATCCAGGGGAGGGGGACCAGGCTGGTAAGGGGCCTGGAAACAATGCCCTAGAAAGATTGTTTAAAGGAAATGGAAATATTTATCCTGAATTTAAGAAGATTTGAGTAGGACATGATAGTTGTCTTTAAGTGTTTGAAGAGCTTCTGGATACAAGAGAGATTAGATTTCTTCTTTTTAATCTGAGTGTGGAACTCCTTGCAAAGCCAAAAAGGTGTAGATTTCAGGAAGAAACTTCCCAATGGTTGAGAGATGTACAAAAATACAATGAATGCCCTGGAGAGGTCAATAAATCAAGTCAACAAGCATTTATTAAATACTTATTATATACCAGCCATTGTACCAAATTCTGGGACTATAAAGAAAGGGAAAAGCAGTACCTGCTCTCACAGAGTTCAAGCTCTAATGGGAAAGACAACTATGAATATAGAAGATATTTGGAAGGACAGTTGGAAATAAAATCAGAGGGAAGGTACTACCATTAAAGAGGAAAGCAGAGGTTGTTTTTTTTTTCCCCCAAGAAAATAGTATTTTAGCTGAGACCTGAAGTAAGAAAAGGAAGCAAAAAAGCAGAGGTAAGTAAAGAGGTCATTCCAAGCATGGGAGACAGCCAATGAAAGGGTGTAGAGTTGGAAAATAGAATGTCTTATATGAGGAACAGCAAGGAGGTCAGAGTTCTTGGACTGTAAGGTATGTGGAGAGGAATAAGCTGTAAGAAAATTGGAAAGATCAGAAGGAGATAAATTAGAAGGGGCTTTAAAAGTCAAAAACAGGATTTTATATTTGAACCTGGAGAAGATAAAGAACTATTGGAGTTTATTGATTAGGAATGACATGGTCAGACCTGTGCTTTAAGTTGATCAATTTGACTACTGAGAGGAGGATGGAATATAACAGAGAGACTTATAGCAAGAAGACCAACCAGAAGCCTATGAGAATAGTACAGGAATGAAGTAAGGCCTATACCAGGGTGGTAGCAGGGTCAGAGAAGAAATACTATGAAGGGAGAATCCACTAGAACTTGGTAAGAGATTGGACATGACAAGGGGAAGTAGGGGTAGAGAAAGAGATGAATAGAGGCAGAGACAGACAGGAAAAGACAGAGATTGAGACAGAAAGAGAGAGAGAGATGGAAACACAGAGAGACACACAGAGACAAACAGAGACAGAGAGAAAAAGAGAGAGACAGAGAGAGACAGAGACTGAGACAGAAAGAGAGAAATGGAAACACAGAGAGACACACACAGAGATAAACAGAGACAGAGAGAAAAAGAGAAAGACAGAGAGAGACAGAGACAGAAAGAGAAAAAGAATGAGAGAGAGAATGAGAAAAAGAGAATGAGAGAGAGAAATAGAAACAGACACACAGATACCAACAGACATGAGAAAGAGAATAAGAAAAAGAGAGAATGAAAAAAGACGGAAACAGACACACATACATACATACATACACACAGAAAAAGAGATAGAGAGAGACATAAAGACAGAATGATTGAGAAAATGAGAATCAGAGAGAAAGAAAGAGAATGAGAAAAAGAGATTAAGAGAATGAGAGAAACAGAGAAGTAAAGAGCTTCATATCCCTAGAAATCTTTGAGAAGAAGATGAATGATTACTTTTAGGAATATTGAGGACAGGATTTCTGTTTACATATAACTTAGACCAAGTGGCCAACAGGTCCCTTCTTTCTCTTAGAGTTCATGTTTTTGAGATCTCTGAAGACAATGAGTGGGAACCATATAATCTCAGAGCATCAGATTATAGATAGGTGCATCTCTACTTTTAGAACTGTCACAGAAATTCCCTTATTAACTGTTGATGAAAGGGGAGAGGAAAAGCTTTGTCTGAGGAACGTTATGATCTTCAAACTGCCTCCTCTGGGTAGAATGTGTCCTTCCTCATGGGAGGTGTGAGAAGGGTCTCCAGGGCCTAGAAGGTGACACAACTAAAAACCAGTGCAGACCTTTAACCCTTGTTAAAAGTGGGGGGTACAACTAAGTTTTAAAAATACATAATAAATCTGAAAGTCAGATGAGGGGTGGGAGACTGGAGGGCTGTTTTGTGTATGGATTTGTCAATATCCCATTGTGAAGAAAGAAGAAAATCCCAGTCATCTGTCTGTAAGTGCACCTAACATCTGAAACACAAAGTCAGGCTGAGTAGCCCAGGAAGGCAACATGAGCAATTAATATGACATAAGTAAGAGGCAAAAAGCCAGAGAGAATCAGATCTCTGTGGGTCAGGTGAAATGCATAAGGCCTCATTCAGCATTCTTGGCCTCAGGTTTAATTTTATTTCAGTGAATTGGTGGGCTCGCTATAAGCTGAAGGGAGAATGCTCAGTTTGCCTCAGGGCACTGACCACAGAGCTAACTGACATTGGTTTCTGACAGTTATCTGGTCAAATAAAATTGAAAATATGTGGTGTTGGGTAGCAGGTTGGGGGATGACTTTTTCTCTAGGGAGTCCAAATTTTGAAGGCATTGACAGAATTTGGATTGCTTCTGCTCTGTAGAAACAACTGAGATTATAAACTTCCAGGGGGTGGGCTGCTTCTCCCGTGGTCACATTATAAATGATTGTTTTCTCTGACTGTCCTGCATCGATCTTCCTAGCACTGACCTTGCCTACCCTAGAGTGACCTAAACAGAATAGCTGTGGATGTCAAAATTGGTATGGTTCTGGGGGGAAGGTATGAGTGAGGGGCATCAGATGGACCTTTCTGGTATCAACAGCTAACATTGTTGAGTTCTGTCCATGATAGTTTAGGTAAATGGACTTTTGAAATATTGAAATATTGTGTTAATTCCCTTAATCCCAGGCTTTGAAGCTAGAAGGCAGCTCAGTTCAGCTCCTTCTTTTTTTAAGAGGAAAAAGCTGAGACCCATAGAGAAAAGGGAGCTTTCCCATGGCTAGGCAGGTAATAAAGTAGCAGAACCAAAGCCAATCCCAGCTCTGCTAACTTCACAGCAAGTGCTATCAGAGGTAGCAAGCAGAATGCTTAGCCAGAAAACATCTTCATCAATCAACAGTTTTTCAGATTTTCAGACACATAAATTCTGTACTTGAGAAAGTTATGCAGGGGAGGAGGAACTATATGGAATAGGTCAAATACATAGGAAATAATAAATAAGCAAAGCTTTAGAAGAAACGCATACTCCAAATACAAAAAATCAGTCTTGTCTTGATGAAAATACCCAAGTTCCCAGGGGCCAAAACAGGTTTTTTTTTTTTGTTGTTGTTGTTGTTTTTTGGTTTTTTTTGCTTTCTTATATGTGAATGTTTGAAGCACAGACTAATTCCTGGACTAAAACCAAATTTAAGATGAAAATAGGTTACATTTGGGTAGATATGAAACCATTTGGAATTTGACTGTTCAAGTCAGGATCTAAAGCATCATACTTTTGGAAATTTAGATCTCATGAGATGAGAAGCCCATTCATGGGTTGTGGGGGATCCTTTTATACACGGAATATTTTCTGGCCTTGCCTGTGTTCTCTCTTGATGTGAGCTTCATAGCAATGATGTGATTTTTATTTGAAGCAAGTTCTGTTATCATCAGGATAAAGGAGACAGAGACACAAACAGAGAGAGAGAGAGAGAGAGAGAGAGAGAGAGAGAGAGAGAGACAGACAGAGAGAGAGAGAGAGACAGAGAGAGACAGAGAGACAGAGAGAGAGAGAGAGAGAGACAGAGACAGAGAGAGAGAGAGACAGAGAGAGAGAGAGAGAGAGAGAGAGAGAGAGAGAGAGACAGAGAGAGAGAGAGAGAGACAGAGAGAGACAGAGAGAGAGACTGCGAAAACAAAGAACAGAGAGGGCAAAGAAAAAGAGAGAGAGGAGAGGAAGGGAGAGAAGAGGAGAGGAAAAGAGAGGGAGAAGAGAAGAGAAGAGAGAGACTACATGTTCTATAAGAGGGAAGGCAGAGTGCATATAGGAGTCAGCGTGATGGTAGTAGGTGGTCCAGAGGGAAAAAAAGGAAGGAGTGGGTCAGTGGTAGCACTTAGGAGGGGGAGGATGGACTGAACCGGTCTGTTCCAGTTATAGAGCTCAGTGAGCAAGAGGTTCATCATTAACTGTCAAACGGCGGTTTTAATCAGCTCTGCTCCTCAGTGGAAGATAGATTTAATATCAGTGCACATTTTCAGAGCCATTAGTTTAATTATGACAGGTGTCTGCAAACTGGACGGCTCTGCTTTCATCCCTGAATGACAGCGTTTAATTCTCTGGGCCCATGGGGACCACTGGGGTACTTTACCAAAATGAGCTTCCATTAAAAGCTTAAATGTTTTGTTCCTGCCCCATTCCTCTATTCCTGCCCCCTTTTTCTTCCTACCATCCTCTTCCTCCTCTGCTCTATTGTACATATCAGAAAAAAAAAAAAGGAGGAAAGGGATTAGGACATTTTACATTGGATCAAGGTAGAAGTTTCCAACAGCTGAGCACCTGGTCAAGCTGAGACCTCTCTCCCCTGGATTCTTAACCTTCCCACGAGCCCTTCATCTGTTCAGTGTCTTTGGTAATTACAAGTGTCAGTTGGTTATTCTAATGCCTTTTGGCAGAGGACCACTAAGCTCCCTACTGACCAAAGGATGGCAAATATGACTACAGCCATCACATAGGTGGGCAAAGAAGGGAGAACCCAGAGAGTTGGAAACTGCTCTCAGATACATGATGACCATAAAGCAAACCCAGAGAAATCTAAAAGAATCAGAAAGGACCTTGGTTGCTATGAAGTTCACTTGTACTATCTCCTTCCCTTTGACTAATAGAATCACTCCCTTCTTCTAAAACTTAACTCAAGAACCACCTACTATGTGAAGACGTTGCTGATCCCTTCCCCACCTCTGCTCCCATTCCCACTTCTGATGCTCATCTTCACTACTACCTTGTACTTACCTATCTCAAATTTATTCTGTATTTGTTTGTACATGTTGTACATTATATATTTTTTGGTAATATCCCCCATCCTCTCCTGCTCTTTTCAATGGCAGAGACTGTTCCCATTTTTAACATAGTGCCTAGAACTTAGTGGAAGTTTAATAAATATTAGTAACATCACACAGCATCTAAGTCTGTAGTGAGGACAGGACAACAGAATTTTGCCCTAAGAATTAGGGGGCACCAAAAGCACCACATTAAGGTATGTTTTCATGGCCCTAGACCCTCTTCTCTTTCCTAAGATGATTTCTTACCTCCGTATTTTTTACATAGGATCTTTATACTGTCACTTTCCCTCTGATGGCCTCAGTTTCCCTATCTGTTAAATGAGGAGTTAGAGCTAGTTAACCTTTTAAGGTGACTTGTAAAAGTCTATGAGTTTATGACACTATAACTCCAGATATGATCCTATAACTTTAATAATAGTCAAATGAAATCACACGCTGGATTGAAATGTGCTGGATATGCCGGGGACACATAAGAACAGATCAAGAACTTCCAGGAATGGGCCCCGACTGACTACTACTGCTGCTGAGTTTCATTACCCACTGGCTGACTCCTTTCCTTTTCAGGCCTTTGAAGTCCAACGTTAGACCCAGTAATAGAGGTTTATCTTTCTTGGATCCTCCTTTAGTTAGGAAGGCCTCCCACATCTCTTCACATCTTCCTTGCTGGGATTGTCAGCTCATTTTTTCCTAAGAGTGTTGCTTCTAAAAAGAGTGGGAGAGAAATTGGGGCTGGGAGTAGGGAGGAGCCAAGGAAGGGCAGTGTTTAGCCTGAGAGTCCTCCCAATGCCAGGTAGAGAGAAAACTGACCAGGCGGGTGCTCAGCAGCCAGCATCCTCCTTCTTAGTTCTGAATTTGCTGTGGCTTCTCTGCTGGTATACAGTGACCCCTGCTGCAAAGGAAAACAGCTTGGAGAGAGATGGAGAGAGAGAAAGATCCCCTCCACACCAATGGGCCAGATTCTCTCAGAGATCTCTCTGAAAGTCCCATATACCAAGGCCCTGGCCCTGTGATCTAGCCCAGCCAAGCACCAGCTGATGGTGAGAGATCAGATTTTCTGATTCTCTGGGTGCCTTTTCATAGGCTCAGTTTTTAATAACAACAGATGCATAATTCATGCAAAGATAGTTTTCAGCATTCACCCTTGTGAAACCTCGTGTTCTAAATTTTTCTCCCTCCTTCTCCATCTCTCCCACTCCCCTAGAATCAAGTAATCTAATATAGATTACGCATATGCAATTCTTCTAAATATATTTCCAAAATCTCATTTAAAAGAGGAATCAACTTCTGTCCCTACACTTGGGCTCCAAGTCCCATCCTCATGTCCTAAAGATGAATGTGGAAGTTATCAATCGGCCCTTTAGTGTGACTTCTGCAAAAGGGGGCTTTTGGGGGAGGGGGTGTGTTGTTGTCATTTAAGAATTCCATTTCCTTAAAAAGCTGCTGGATAAAAAAGACTTGAGAAATAATAATGGCTTACATTTTATGATGTGAGGTGAAGTTAATAGAGAACCAACTTTGGAGCCAGGAAAAATTGGGATCAAGGACATTTTTGACCCATACTGTCTTTGGGCCCCTGGGCAGATCAATTCACTTTTTAATATTCTAGGCATGTTTCTGAGGTCAGTTAGAAAGAAGGGACCAAAATGCCATGGGAGAGGGTTTCCTCATCACACAAATGTTGAGTCATTTGAGTCGTGTCTGACTCTTTAGGATCCCATTTGGGATTTTATTGACAAAGATATTGGAATACTTTCTTATTTCCTTTTCTAGCTTGTTTTACAGATGAGGAAATTGAAGCAAACAGGGGTAACTGACTTGCACAGGATCACACAGCTAGGAAGTGACTGAGGCTAGATTTGAGCTCTTGAAGAAGAGTCTTCGTGACTCTAGGTCTGGCACTCCACACATACAGTTATATCATAGTTATATGTGAGTATTTATATCTATCTATATTTATATATGTAATAAAATAGATAATATAACATAAGATAAAATAAAATAAATAACATTTTATTTTCCCATTTGATCCCCACAAGAACTTCACAAGATAGTGTGATTATGATCCCCATTTTAAAGATGAGAAAACAGGTTTAGAGAAGTGAAGTCAGTTGTCCCAGTTCACATGGCAAATAAATCATCAGAGATGGCTTTTAAACCCCGATATATTAGCTGTAAGTCCATTATTCATTCCATTAAACCAGAGAGAGAAGGATGGTCTGAGTAGGTATCTGCTGCAGTCTGGTAAGGGGCAATCTAAGCCTGCCAAGCAGAGCCTCTGACAACTGATGTAGCATCTTTTTGGGTACAATGACCCTCTGAGGGCACCTTTGCTTCTTGCCCAAACAAAAACCCAACAAGTATGAAGACTAGGCTGACAGCAGTAGCTTCAGTGTGGGACTGGTTCTACTTGTGAGCTGGGAGTGGGAGTAGGAGTGGAGGTGAAGGCAGGGATGGTTTCATGATTTACATGTCCTTATCCCATGCAGGTAATGGTAAGAATGTATAAATGTAATGGGGAGAATAAATGTATAAGTTATGTTTCAGGTAAAATATTCCTGTGTTACAGCACACTGATGATTTTCAGACAGTCAGCAATTTTTCTGCAGAAGCCTGAGGAAAAAAAAAAAAGTATTTTCCTTAAGCATGCTGGAGAAGCAAATCCCAGATATCAGTACTGACAAATCAGAAATTGGCTGTACTCAGGTAGAGAAGGTGGGAATTTGTGACAGTTCTGAACATAATATAATGGATTTTGCCACACCTCCCTAGAAATAGCCTCAGAACAGACTTCAGATATGTGAGCACATCATCCCTATTTCAACTGGTTTGTTAATACCGTCTTTGAAATTTCCTCTCCTCTTGTTTCTGTCCAACTCAATCTCATCCATCCTTTCAGCGTAAGCCCGATCTTAGCTTAGAGCACTGAGCTTGGCTTTAGGAAGACTTGAGTTCAAATATGACCTCAGACACTTCTTACTTGTGTGATTCTTGGCTAATCATGTAACCCCTGTTAATTCAGTTTCATCAGATGTAAAACGGGGATCACAATAGTATTGACTTCTCAGGGTGTTTAGCGCAGTACCTGACACACAGTAAGTGCTTAATAAATGTTTCCTCCCTTCCTTCCTTCCTTCCTTCCTTCCTCCTTTTTTTTTTTTTTTACTGTACCACATTAATCTCTTTTGCTTCTGACTTCCTTCAGTACTAAGTCATATTTGTAGTATATAATTTATTACATTCTAATTTATACTGATCCATGCGTTACAAGACCTCAAAACCTCAGAGGTATTCTAGCCCTTGGTTCTCCATTCCTGACAAAAGGCCATCCAGCTTTTTTTGTTCAAAGACCTCCACAAAAGTGGGAACTCATTACTTCCTGAAGCAGCCCATTATACTTTTGCATAACTAATAGTGTGAAAGCTTTTCTTTATATCAAATATAAAGCTATCTCTCTGTAAGTTAGACCCATGGCTCAGTTCTGATCTTTGGATCTAAGAAGAAAAAATTGGACAACTCTTCACATGCTAGCCCTTTCGTTAATGATACTCAGATACTGCAATAATGCAAATAAATCCTATGTCCTCAGTGAGACTGCAAGTTCTTATAGATTATTCAGTGCATCTCTCTATTTCTCTTGTAACCCTCTTAAGGCACATACAAAAGAGCAAGGCATAAGGTAACAGCTTGATAATAATACTGGCTAGCATTGACATAATGCTTTAAAATGTCTATAGTGCTTCATTTTCTTGGATCTTTGTAACATCCCCAAGAAGTTGGGAATTTTACAGATGGGGAGACAGGCTTTACTTGGAGTCACATAGCTAGTAAATATCTATGGAAAAATTTGAACTCAGACCTCCCTGACTTCATAATCAAATTTTCTCCATTGCATCACTTAGCTACATAAACACATTCATTGTTGAGACAGACCGACTCTCCTGAGTAGATAGTTTCCAGCTGTTTTATTGAATGAATTTCCAACTACCATTTTGAAAATTTGTTTAATTTCCATTTGATAAAATTTAGACTGAGTGATGAGTCACTTAGTTATATCAAAATCATGACTTAATTTTAATTCAACTTCGTTTAGTTCTAGAAATGGGGTGTGTGCCATGCATGGATGTGCAAAGCACAGTCAACGCCCAGAATGATTTAGCAATCTCTCAGTCTGGACTCCCCCAAAGAAGAATTTTCATTTCTCTTCCACCCATATTGGAAACACTTAAGAGACTTGGGCTGAGAAGAACTTCCTACTCCATACATAAATCTTTCAGACATTATGGAAGACGCCTCACATTTTCAAAGTCTCTGTTGAATATTTAAAAAAAAAAGCTAGCGGATTCCAACTTGGCAGACCTCTAGTGTTCTCTTGGTATGGGGAACCAAGGAAGCATGTGTACCTCCTCAATTCATTTCAGGCCTTCCTTCCTGGCAGGAACTAAGAGAACTGCTTTGTTGTCCTGTTGCTGTCCTTGTTGTTTTGGTTGACACAATCAGAGGGTTGTGACAGTGAGTTCTGGAGACCTGGCAAGTGAGAGAAAACTCCAAGAATCCAGACACCAAATCATGTCAAAGTATTCAGCCCCATGAGTATCAACACTTGGCAGGGAAAAAGAGTGTATATGTTACCACAGCATCCATAACTCAAGACCTGACAAATTATGTAGGTTTAAAATGTCTATATTTAACAATAAAAATTCATAGTATGGGAGTAGCAATATCAAGTCATCTTTCATACTTTCCAAGGGACTCTCTACCTTTTAACCTGAAACAGGAGCAGCATAGACTTGGGTTAAATTTTGTTTGTTTTAAATGAAAGATTTCCAAATTGCATACCATAAAGATTTTGAAAAACAAAAAGGGCAAAGCAATTAGTTTAGATGGATAGTTCAGTAGAAAGAATATTGAATTTATTATCAAAAGTCTAGGTTCTAATACTGACTTTGCTGTTTATTGGCAATATGGTTTAAAATTACTCCCTTCATCTCTCAGGGTTTCAAGTTTCGTTTTTGTAAAATGAGGAACTTGTGTTTGCTATACCTCAGAGGGCCAAGGAAATTGATAAAACCTTTTTGCCAAGGAGCTAGTTGGTTCTTATGTCAGATTTGGTAATATCTCATGCCTTTCAAGTCCACCAGTCAGATTCAACTCAACACTAAGATGGCTTAACCAAATTAATTTCACCTGGCAATTAAAATATTCTTTTAGTCTATGACCTCTGACACCTTGTCAGTACTTTATTAAGAAAATCAGTTTTGCAGTTTTTTAATTTTTCCAAGTGATGATCTCTTTGCCTTTCTTGTTAATATGATACATATCACATATATTGCCCAGAAGCATTTGGGATTTCTAAAATTCTGACTGAGAATTCTAGATAGTTTAATACTTACTTACTGGAACCAAAGTCTTGATTTATGTATTAGTATCAATGACAACTTATTTCTCTCATCTTACCTATGAACTCCCAGAGAGCAGGGATGTGTTTTGTGGCTTACTGTGGATATTGTGTACTATGTGGTCCTGCAGTAAATATTTATTGACAGACTGACTTGTATAAACTACTCCAGAAATTAACCCCAGAAAGTATAGTTCCAGATCTTTCCAGTTCCAGCATGATGAAAAATAGCAAATAGCACTTAATAGCCTTAGTTATTCCTTGGGTGAAAAAGACTTATTTCTACATAAGAATTTATATAGAATTTCCTGGTCTTATAAGGCAACATGGTAAAATGCAAAGAATTGACCAACTCATCAAGAAATAATTATTTATTAAATACCCTATGTTTCATCCTTCTGAAACTTGTTCTTTGACCTCATTGAAATCTCCAATTCTTCCATTTCTTGATACTTTCTCAGGCTTTCTTCCCTACTTTGATTTCATCTTCCCTCTCTACAACTCAATCTAATAGTTAGATATTTAGGTTCTTAAATCCTTTCCCCCTTGATCTTTTGTGGGTATTTTTGTGTCAAACTTTGGCCCTTGATTACTTTTGCTATCAGCTTCCTCTGCTGCTACATGTGAGTTTCTGAACAGAGTTGAAAGAAATCCCACAATCCTGCTGATCAGATACATTACAAATACATGTCATTCAAACTCAACCAGGCTTTCACTGCAACATTAGTCCTTTTATTCCTCCTTAATTGATTCTTCACCTAACTCCCCAGAGAAGCTATTTAGAACCTTACTTCCCCTCCTCAAGCCCCCTAATCTGTTCATCATCCTAGTCCCCTCAGTTGAAAACCTTGACCTATCTTTTATTTTACTGAAAAAAGTCAAGGACATCTGATGTGATTTCTTTCTTCTTTAATTCTCTTTACTCTATAACCTTTTGACATCTAAGACTCTCTTCTTTTCCTCAAGATAGAGAAAAAGTTATTTTTTTCTTTACCAATATCCGTCCCTTTACATGTACGTTTAATGGGAGATCCTCTCCCATCTTCTCCTGCAGATTGCAACTTCATTATCTTTAAATATAAACTCTTTAACTGGCCATTCCCAAACGTCCTTATAGATTATTTCTATCTTTTAAAATTAATCAATTCCCATGAGTTTATCTTTTATTTCCATTAAAGTGATCCTTCTATCTATATATCCACCTTTAATCTATGTCTCCATCCCACTTCCATAAGTTTCAGTTTCAGCCCCTCATCACCATTTAAATGTCAATATGTCTAAAATTAGATTCATTAACTTTCCCACTAAATACTTGCCTCTTTCAAATTTCCCTATTTCTGTCAATATTGCTACCAAGCTTCTAGTATCTTAGATTCATAATTTCAATATTATCCTCAATACCTCATTTTTTCTCTATCAATCAGTAGCCAGATCTTGTCATTGCTATCTTTACAGCATGTCTTGAATGAAGCCTCTTCTCTTCACTCTCATAAATACCAATTTACTTCAGACCCTCATTGCCTTGCCTATATTAATGCAATAGCTTCCTAATTATTTTCTCTATTTCAAATATCTCACAACTCTGGTTCATCCTACTCAATTCTTTCAAAGTAATTTTCCTTAAGAAGAGATCTGACCATGTATCTCCCCTAGTCAACCAATTCCAGTCTTAAAATTGCCTTTAAAATAAAACGTAAACTTCCCATTTAGCTTTTAAAGCTCTAGACAACCTGGTTTCAACCTACCTTTCCCACTTCAGTGAACATTACTCTTTCTATCATACTATGCAATCTAGACAAGCTTTTCTTCCCTTTGTTCCTCATTCTTGACACTCCAGTTACTCTTTTGGTGCTTTTACACGAGACATCTCCCATGAATGCACTTTCTCCTTAAGTTTACATCATAAAGTCTTCTTTTAAAATATAGCTTGGATACCATTTTCTGTATTAAGATTTCCTCGATCCATACTCTCTTAACTGCTCCAATTGCTAGGGTTTTCCTTTTCAAATTAATTTGTCTTTAATTTTTGGAGCATGTGTGTGTTTAGCACAATTGGGATACTTATATGCATGCACACAAATGCATGTATACTTCATATTTAGGCCATAGGTATATGTAACTATATATGTATATACATAGAGTATACATATGTACATTATGTATACATGTATTTATATATAACTATATGTGTATATATACAGAACACACACATATATTATATGTACATGTATGTATATATATGTGTGTATGTGTCCCACATCTTGTATTTATTATCTGTGCAATCTTAGATAATTGAGATATGTTCTCTTTAAACCTCAATTCTCTAATCTATAAAGTGGAGAAAAAATTGAGCAACAAACATTTATTAAGCATCTATTATGTGCCAGGTACTTGTCTGGTGACAGAGGAAATGAAATAATCTCTGCCCCCAAAGAACTTCTACTGGAGGGGAAAAAAACCATAACCATATATAAGTATAAATAAAATTTATAAAATAAATAAAGGGTAACTTCAACAGGGAGACATCAGCCTCCTGGGGATTCATTAATGGCCTCTTGTGTTACTTAAGTTGAACTTAGTAGGAACCTAGGAATGCTAAAAGGCAGAAGCACTGGAGTTTATTGACCAGACAAGTCAAATCAGTTGACAAGAATTTATTAAGTACCTACTATGTGCCAGGTACTGGGTTAATGATTAGATTATTGGATACAGTTTTAACAAGATGCCTGTAAGGTCCTTCTAACTCTCAGATTCTGCATTTCTGCTATTCTGCAAATTGAAGAGAGACAGCCGTACAGGCATGAAGGATAGTGTGTGCTAAGGCAGAGATAAGAGATGGAATGTCCTACATGAAGAATAGTAAGAAGACCAGTTTAGCTGAATTGTAGATTGAACAAAGGGGGAGTAATGTATAATAAATCTAGAAGGGTAGGTTGAAGCCAGGTTAAAAGGGCTTTAAATGCTAAAGGAGTTTGTAGTTGATCCTAGAGGCAATAGGAAGCCAATAAAATTTATTGAGCAAGTGATTAAAATGGTTAGACCTGTGTGAATAATGCTTGTACTAAGTGATTACCAGTGTTTTGGAGAAAGCATTTTAAAAACCTTAAAACACAACAGAAATGTGAGTTACTATTACTGTGTACTCTTTAACAGAAGGATTTCCTATTTCTGCATACATCTTATATAGAAGACCTTATGTAGAGAGATAGCACATTCTGGGCTAGGAAGAAAGTAAAACTAAAGGATCAGAAATTTTGTTGTGGAAGAAGTACATAATAAAGACAGATTACACTAATTCTTGCCTGCTTTCTCTAGCCTTTTTTATTACCTAACTTTATTTATTTATTCACTTATTTATTTATTCATCCATTTATTTATTTATCTGGTCTTATTTATTTACTTGTTTGTTTATTTAATTATTTATTTGTTTGCTTGTTTATTTATTTATCATGTTTTTCATTTATTTTTTATTTATATTTATTTATTTATTAAATCCATTTGTATTGTAATCAGCAGAGGTATTACAAAGAACAAAGCTTAGATCTCATATAGTTTATTTCACTCATCATCACTCACTTATCATCATCATTCACTCAGCACCAGTTCTCTCAAGTCTTCCCAAGTTTCTTTGAAACAATCTTTTTCACTGCTTCTTGTAATACGGTAATATTCTCTTACATTTATATGCCATAGTTTGTCCAGCCATTTCCCATAATTGATCGCTCCCTTACTTTCCAAGTTTTTTCTACTTTGAAAAAAGTTGCTATAAATGTGTGTGTATGTGTATGTGTGTGTGCATATATGCCTTTTCCCCTTTCTTTGATCTGTTTCAGTTATTGACCTAGTACTGTTATCACTGGATAAAAGGATATTAGTGACTTTTTTTTTAACAATTTCCAATAACTTAAAATAATTCCTTTACCAATTCACAGCTTCACCAGAAGTGATTGTTGTACCTGTTTTCTTGAAGCCTCTCTAATATTTGCATTTTTTGGGGAAACTTTGCCAATCTGATGAGTATAAGGCAAAACTTCAGAGTTACTTTAATTTTGCATTTCTCTAATTGTTAGTGGTTTAAAGCTTTTGTTTTGCTTTAGAAGAAATGTGACTAGGGTTTACTTTTAAAACTACTTGTTTATTTCACATTAATTGGGAATGGCACTTATTCTTGTAAGTTAGAAACAAATTCTTAGAAATGAGGCCTTTAATCAAAAAACTTGCCACAGAGTCTTCCCCCACCAATTGCCTAATTAATTTTAGCTGTGTTGCTTTTTAATTTTATATAATTAACATTGTCTATTTTATGTGTTTTTCACCATTCCTTGTTTGGTCATAAACTGTTCCCTAATCAACAATCTGAACAGTTATTTCTACTTTTTACTTTGATTTTGTTTCTTATGATGTTATCCTTTATGTTTAAATCATATACCACTTTGGAATTTATATTGGTGTGTGGTATAAGGTTTTGTTCTATATCTATTTTCTGCCAGACTGTTTTATCCCAGCATCTGGGATCTGAGCATTCTTTAAACTGGTATTATCTTCCATTACAACCTTCTGTTTTTTGAGGAAATACTGCTTTTAATCTTCCAACACTCTTACCACTAAGATTTTAGGTATGAGCTTACATTTTAAGTAGGTGTTGCCCTTGGTTTTTATTTGTCTCTGCTCAGAAAATAAAGTGTTGCTGAATAAAATGTTTATTTGGCTTTTTGGAAGGGAGTCTTTTTGTCATGGTATGTGATATACATCAGTTGACCATATAAATGAGATTATTGTCTGCCATTTTTCCTATTCATATCTAACTTTTCATTGACTATGCCAGATTGGGGTTGCTTTAATTTCATGTCTTATTCTTTTCTCATTTTTCTTCTATTTTTGTATTAATTTTGATCTTCGTTTAAGAAATCAGTGACTGTACACAAAAAACAGGTCTCTGTGTGTGTGCTACTATATAATTGATTTGATATGATTTTGATGCTTACTACATCTAGTTCCTTTCAATTAATTCTCAAAAAAACCCCAAACCTTTTTATTATATATCACTGCAAATTTTTATCTTTTCAGCAAGTCTTTGGCCTATTCCATTCCTGATCCCTGATCCAAATTTTCCAACACTTAAAAACAATTTTTTTTTGCTATTCTCATGTTGCCACCTTTATGTTGAAATCACCAAGCTCAAAATTTAATTTGAAAACATTTATTGAGTTTTTCATGAAATTATTCTACTTCTCCATTGTCAACAACAGATATTGATGCATCAGGTAGAATTATTTTCAGAGTAGTCTTTTTGCAAATGTTTAATGTTCTGGGCTGGGCCTGACTCAGTCTAATGCCTTGGTAGATTAGGCTAACTATTGGAACAAGATGAGACACATTTAAGTCAATCAACAATTAACAAAAGATTTATTTAGGCATAGCAGGAGAAGGATAAGCAACAAGGATAGGTACTGATGACATCTTGTGCTGAGTCAGCTGAGTGAAGATCCATTACCTGAGTTGACTTTTGTGATCTACCAGCCAAAAATCAGAGAGGGATAAACTGGAACATTTCCTTGCTGTTTTGTGTTCCAGCCAGTAGCTCAAGCTGTTAGTTTCTTGACCTAACCAAGTTTTGAGGATGGTCTCAATACTTTTTTTCAGGAAAAAAATAGTCTGACTTGCATAGAGGCAAGAGTTAAGATATTGCTTTTATAATACTTATGAGCATTGTAATATGAGATGGTGAAATATCCCAGGAAATAAATTTTTGTTGTTGTCTTTGGACACATGATAAACTAGTTCCACCAACTTTTTAATTTGCTTTCTCATGGAAAACATGTGTGTGACATCCTTTCATTTAATTGCATTTTTTTTCTCTCTCCAGTTTTATTTATAGCAAAATTTCAGGATCAACATGATTGAGGTCCTCCAGGAGTACATCCATTTGTCGATCATTTAACAAGGATCTCAATATGTAAAGTACCAATAACTAAGTCCAAATTCTTAGCATTCTAAAAACTAAGTGGCTCTTGGAACCATTGGCCAACTGTGATCTTCATTGAAGAAATGGAAGGAATCTGTGTGAGAATGAGGGCCAAATATGCTCTGTTGGTTGGTTGGTAGCCATCGCCAGAGAATTTTTCACTATGGCTTCGTCCTTTTGTTGAAAAGTCTTTATACACTTAACTAGAACAGTCCTCAGAAGATCATACTTAAATTCTTTCCAGCATAGGAATTCATGCCTAAGCATTTGCCTTTGAGAGCCCACAGTCATTTCCACATCATGGTACCGCAACAAAAAACATACTTTGTCAGGTAGGCTTTGTGGGTGGTTGGCGAAAATAAACAAATCCATGGGGACTATTGTTTGGGGACTCCCTGGGGGGGGCTTTTCTGGAAGTCTGAGATGAGGGGGGCCCAGGTTGAAGGCTACCCTTAGAAAGGTGGCTCACCTTTGTTAGGACTGGGCTGAGACTGTGGGTCCACGCCCTTGTTTTCTGGGCTCTATACCTGACGCCTTGATCCTAAGCCCTCAAGCCAGAACATTCTGTAATCTTTAAGAGTAAATAGAGCCGTATATGCTAGGTATGTAGGCACATTGGCATGTGCCAACACACCTTTGCAAAGGTGGGCCAAAGGTGTTTGGGAAGAGCGGGGCCCTAATTCTGGAGGCATCTGGGACCCTTCACAAAGAGAACAATGATTCTATTTTGATGGACTGGTTCTTATTGCATTTCACATGTTCTTGTTTTTCCTATTTAATATAAGAATAGAGGGAAGCAGATTTCTTTTATTATAATGACTACCTTGGGGATTCCTAATTACACAAAGAATTTGTCTTGATGTAATCTGCTGCCAGCAGCGTTTAGTTATTTATTTTAAAGGCACAACATCAGGCCCTTCTCCAGTTACACATCCAAAAGCCAATCATTTTACTTTAAGTATGTAGCTCTTTTCCCCATCAAAATCAATCCCTCTGACCTTTACATGATACTCCAAGAATACAGCGGTACAATGCAGGGAAAAGGCAGGGAGAATATGGCTTTGTAGACACAACACGGATCTCTGGGATTAAAGCAAAGGAGCCAGAGGCCTTTGGAACAAGAAGAATTGCTGAACATTAGATAAGGCGGATTGAAATTGAAGGTTCAGGCTGAAGAATGGTGTGGGGACCTGTGGTTTAGGAACCCCAATTTTTGATGTATTGTACTACATGTAGCATTAATATAGGAACAAGTAGCTTGTCGAACTATTACCATGAGAGGTCCTCCCACTTTTCCCCAACAAGGCTGTGTTGTGTATAGTGGGTAGTGCTGGGGGTTGGGAATCAAGAAACTTATTTTCTAGTTCTTGTTCTGCTGCTGGCTAGAATTGGGACTTTAAACATAAGGGGGTCCTTAGTATTTATCTAGCTCAAACTCCAGAGAAGGAAACTGAGGCCCTAAAAGATGAAGTGGTCTGTTTAAGATTTTATATGGTGTGATCAATCCATTAACAATAATTTATTAATTACCTCCCAAGCACTATGCTAAGTGATAGGAGCACAGCAACAAAAATGACAAGTCTTTGCCCTTAAAGAGCTTATATTCCATTAGGAGAGATCATATATATGTAAGTAAATATATACAATTAAATACAGGGTAGATTTTTTTTTGGAGGAGGGTCTAAAAGGCAAGGAGGAGGTTTCTTGGAGGTCCATTATAGAAAAAAAAATTCCTTTCTTTCTAGGAGTTTGGGAACAAGAGTGACTAGATTTTTTCTAAGCCATAATTAAATATGAGTTACCTCCAAGATACCAAATTTGGTGATTACAGAAGGAATCTTCTTGCTTATACTACAGAATCCTTTTTCCATAACTGAAAATTAGAAAACCAGATTCCAAAAATGTGAGAATCACAGCCCCAGGTCAAACAAATCTATAATAAAGAAATGATTTAAATCTCATTTATATATAATATATATTTATATATACATATATATTATATATTATATAAAGATGGAAACAGAAAAAGTGGAAACCAGGAAAATTATATATCAGACAGGAGACTCCTAAAGAAAATAGGTAGTCTAGGATGAATTATCAAAATCTTTGAAACTCTTAACATTTCTGTCTCTTAGTAAAACTCCCCTATATCTTTGCCTCCACTCCAACTCCATTGCAACTTCCTCTGTATTGTTTCATACATACCATTTTGGAGTTTTGTGAGCTACTATTTTGGGGTGAGGAGAGAAAGCACAGAAGGAAGGAAGGATGGAAAGAAAGAAGGTAAAAAGAAAAAGGGGAGAAAGGGGAAGGAAGGCTATAGACTTCATTGAGGTCTAAGACCTAAATGCCTGGGAAATGGTATGGTAAGAAATTAGTAACTAATAGTAAATATTCTAGCACTTGCCACAAGGCAAAAAAGGAAAATGTCAATTGCTTACATAGCATCAGATAGAAGTTAAATTTTGTTTTTGCATATAACTCCACAATTTTCTAGGTTTCAGCTCTTAGTTTACAATTTCTTATTGTTTCATCTTTTTTTAGGACTGGAAACTTTGCTGGGTTCCAGTCTACTTTCATACCATTTAGCATGGAAACAAAGTACTGGTAAAATACTAAAAGTGGTACTGAGGGGGACAGTCTTCCAAGCATCTATTAAGTGCCTGACAAATGCTCTATAAACCTCACACCCATCTCGCTGTCTGTCTCTCCTAAACTTAACATCCACAGAAAGCAGGGAGCCAAGCTCAGTCTTATGCTTCATTTGGTGCCCCAGGTCCTCCTCTCTTCCCTTCTGAAGCTCCAGCTCATGCTGGGAGTCACTTCACTGACCCCTTTCTGTCTTTCCTTCAGAGCTATGGATCTCTGGGATAGAGTGGGCAGTTGACCCTGTGTGAATGTGAGTGAATTGGCAGTTCCACTGTTTAGGAATAATCCAGCCATCTAAGCTGAATGTTCCCTTTAAGCAAGGATTCTTAACCTTTTATGTATGTATCATGGACTCTCTTGGAGGCCTAATAAAGCCAATGGACCTTTCTCAGAAGAATCAAACACAGAATTACACTGGAAACCAAATATATTGAAATACAAAATATTAAAAAATCTAACAAACACCTTTAGAACCCTTGCTCTCAAGCCTCAGATGTGTCTGAGAGAGAAAAGCAGGATTAAGATTTAAGGGCTAGGTAAAGCCTACATATCTCTCAGTTAATTAGTGTGGTACAGGGCCCAGTGTATGAGGTTGTCTTCCAGCCTCACTAGTTCACCTTGGCTCCCCCAGAGTGGAAAATTGGGCTTTGCTTGCCAGGATTAATTTCACTAGGAAACAGAATATCCCAAAGGGAGTTTCTCACATTGTGGTGAAAGAGCCAGACCATCAGAAGGCTCACCCTAGTTGGGTCTGGAAGCTGGCCCTGGTTTCACCCACCCTTCCTCAGGTTTCCTTTTGTTAATTCAAGGCCGCAAAGACCTGCAACAGACTAGAGCTGACTTGGACCAAAAAAAAAAAATCTATTCAAGCTAAAAATGCAGGGGCATTAGCTCCCCAGTGCTGTCACCGAAGAGAGATAAAATACGTCTGCTCTCTTAAGACCTGGTTGATGCTTGCAGTGTGATTATTTTTTTGGCTGGGAAAGCTGCTTAGCCAACAGAAAGAGAACGTACCTGAACATTTATGAGTCGGCTTTTCAAAGACAGCGACCCTTCTTCCTCTTCACCAGCCTTTCCCTCCATCCCCCACTACCCCCCCCTTCCCTTCTCTGGAAAGAAACACTTAGCAAAACTAAATAAATTATCAGCCCAGCCATGAAGAACTGCTCTCTCAGGGCAATGCAGGGGAATCTTGCAGTCATAAAGACGAGTCCATAGTGCTCAAATCATACAGGGGAATGGTGGGGGCACTGGTTGGGCTTCTGGGGGGAAATGAGCTAAGAGATGAAATTATGTCACATTACCCTCTTCACCTTCATAACTTCAGGGGAGGAAATGTCCACACCTGGGGCTTTTCTCTGACTCAAAGAATGGGGATGAGTGGCTATGATTTGACTTCATTAATGTCAATGTTTAAAGAATCTGCAGTTTTGTCAGTGTGCTTACTTCTGCTGTTGACCCAAATCCCACTCTGCATAAATAGGCAGACCATCTTGATAGACAAAATAACAACAACAATAATAATAATATCACTATCCTGGGATTAACTTGGTGAGGAGTCTTCTGAGATTATCTAGGAGTATCCTCAGGTAACAGACTTCCCTGGGTCTCTGCTTCTTCACCTGTAAAATTAGGAGAGTGGATTACAAGTCCCTAAGGTCCCTTCTGCTCTAGATTGTTGACCCTTTGAATTTGGGGACTTCAGAATGTTCCCAGGATCATGGGATTTAGAAGGAGCCTCAAGGACCAGGAATTAGGCCAAGGGAAATCAAGTGAGTTGGAGATAGAACTCTGATTCCCCATTCATTCCTTCTTTTCCCTACTAGGATATCTGGTGGAAAGGAAAATGGACTTGGGATTAGGACAGCTGTGCATTCGGATCCTGTTTCTGATGTTTAATAATTTACATGATCATTGGCAAGTCATTTAAGTATTAATTAAACACGTTCTACCAACCACTTTTAAAACTGCAAGCAAAAAGGAAGACCTGTTCTCAAGCTACTTACCTTCTTTTGAAGAAAGACAGGGCAAAAAAGGGAAACTGAAAAGCAAACCTTGGGTGGGATAGAAAAGGAGGTACTTGAGTGAAGGAAATCGTGGCTAGTCTAGAGAATGAAAGGCAGCTGATTGCGCCCTTTCCAAAAGGGAGCTTATTGGAAGAACTGACTAGTGGGAGAAGGGCACAAAAGGATCAGAGCCAGGAAGCTTCTGAGGTTAAGGCTGAAGATCCAGAGAAGTCCCCTGGAGAGAAAACTGGCATAGGAGTCAGAGAAATCTGTTCATTGTCTTGCCATCTACTTGTATGACCCTGATATGGTTATTTGGCCTCTAAGTGGCAAACTCTGTAAGACTGGAAGCTGCCTTCAATATGGTATTGATAATGAACTTCTTCACCAGGTACTTTCTATGTTATAGAAATCATAGATTAGAAATTTTTAAAAATTTTCCCACGAAACAGATATTATAGATATTGTTTTGCAAATGAGGAAATTGGTAGTTATAAAATTTAAGGGATTTTCTTAGTGTCATGTATTAAATGCTAGAAACAGGTTTTGAATTTAGATCTCTCCTTACCAGTAAATTATCCACCACTGTAGTCATTTCATTATTTCCCTATCAATTTTCTTATAGTGATTGTTTCATTCTTTTCTTTTTTACTTTGAGCACTTATTCTTAGTCATTGATATAGCCTCTGTTTTCCTGAGATGATTGTGGCCATCAGAATTGACCTCCTTCAACTTCTGCCTTCTATCCCTCAAAAGTTCTCATCTTCTTCCCATTCATTCTTCCTTCATGACTCAGAGAAAGAGATAGCTATCTTCTTTCCCAAGTTAAACTTTATCTATGACCTGACCTTTCTTTCTTTCAATTGAAACTTTCACCTTTAATTATATCCACTCTTTATATTTTTATTCTCTCCCTCTCTAATTACAAATATGGTCATGTCTACCTTGAAAATCCTAACTACCCTGGGCTACTCTCCTTGGCTATTGTCCCATCTATGGTCTCTTTATTTAAGTGAACAAATTTAATTGTGGAGGAAACTGAGGCAAACAAACATTGTGACTGAATAAAAGTCATACTGCTAGTGTCTGAGGTCGTATTGAAACTTAGGTCTTGTTGGCTCTAGGCTCCGTGTTCTATCCACTGCACTTCTAAGTTTCTATATTGTTTGAAAATTACAAGTATCTGATATAACATCTATTTATTGTTTTTAAATTTTTATGAATAAGTATTATACCTGGACAATGATGAACAATAAGAATGTCTGTAATAATGCTTTAATTTCTCTACAGATTATGGATGCAATTCTCAGATATTTTTCATTATATTTTTTATTTGTAGCACAGGAATTTGTTATTACTTAGTTTATAAATGAGAGGGAGCTTCTGGTGTATAATTTGAGTCATCTGATTGTGTCTGGGTATTTGGCAGATGCTAAAATTTCATAGCCTACAGTTTTATGTTGAACAGTTTCTATCACTCAGTTAATTGTTTTTCATTAATCAATAAATCCAGTTTTTTTTTAAACAACCTTTCTGTGATTTTTGGTGTCAATGATGTCATCCTGAATCATTATCTTAAATCTTATTAGTTTCTTTAAACCTATCTGGATGACTCAGTCATTTGATACTGCTTTGTTGGTACTGCTGGTTGGCTTCATATTTCTAGTTATACAGTGGAAAGAAATAACATTTGGCTGGTGTCTAGCTAATTTTTTTTTCCTTTTTAATGCTGCTATGTCTATTTTCTCTACTGATGTAAGGTGAAGTGTCTTATGTTTTTCTGTTAAAGTTGCTTAGAATTTTGTCTGGATACCTTTTAGAGCACTTGTTTTCTATTTTATTGTGCCAAAAATATTTGCTGAAACTGGCGGTGTGTAGGTGTTAGGTGCTGTGCCCATGTTCTTCCCATTAAGGGAAGCTAGGCAGACTTTTTTATTATTATTATAGCTTTTTATTTACAAGATGTAATTTTTCAAAAACCTTCTGTTCCAAATTTTCCCCTCCTTCCCCCCAACCCCTCCTCCAGATGGCAGATAGACCAATACATGTTAAATATGTTAAAGAATATGTTAAATCCAATATATGTATACATATTTATACAGTAATATTGCTACACAAGAAAAATCAGATCTAGAAAGAAAGTAAAAAAAATGGAGAAGGAAAACAAAAATGCAAGCAAATAATAACAGAAAGAATGGAAATGCTATGTTGTGATCCACACTCATTTCCCATATTTTTCTCTCTGAGTGTAGCTGATGCTCTTCATTACTGAACAATTGGAACTAGTTTGAATCATCTCATTGTTGAAGACAGCTATGTCCATCAGAATTGATCATCATAAGTCTTGTTGCTGTGTATAATGATGTCCTGGTTCTGCTCATTTCACTTAGCATCAGTACACGTAGGTCTCTCCAAGCCTTTCTGAAATCATCCTTAGGCAGACTTTTTATATTAATAACCTCGACTTTCTCCTTGATGTATCTTGCCTGAGAAGCCCAAGATATTTGTAGGTATCACTTTCATTCTTTGATTCAATTTGACCCCAAATTCAAACTCAAAGGTTTCAATTTTCATTTTTTCTTAGCATACATTAAGAATTCTCCACTGATTAAATTCAAATTACATTTTTGATATGAGTAGAAATATCATCCAGTAGAGGTTATAGCTATTAACTATTCCTTTTGGGGAACTATCTGACTTGATGCCATTCATGTACATCCATGACTTCTTTGACTTGAAGTCATGTTAAGTTTTATTCAGGAGTCTTGGTAATAGATCTCAAGCTAAATCAAGTTTTTGCCAGGCAGAAAAAATAGAAGCCTTATACTACCTCTTCGGCAAATGTCTCATTGAAATAATTTTATCATTGGCATGTTTCAAATTGAGAATAATTTCCCCTATGGATATCAAATTCCTCATAATTCTGTTTTAATTATTTTTACATATTTGCAGGATGAGAGTATGAGTCATGAGTGCAGAACTGAGTCAAAAGATTTATGATGATAAAAAAAATCAGTATGGTTTTTGGCATTTTGGGGTAGCTTATTCAATAAACTAAATCAACAATCAGTTGTTCTTTACTCCCCTTGGGTGTTTTGGCAAACTGCTTTTGGTCTTCAGCTAATATAATTTTTTAAAATATATTTTTAATAATTTTTTTGGAATGAGTCGAACTATAAATGTTTTGCTTAAAATATATAATTAGATAATTGACCTATATTTAAAGAAAGTAATGATATTCTCATTTTTTGTACTATTTAATACCTTCTGTTGAGAAAGAAGATATTTGATCACATCATAGAAAATGTGGAAGATATGTTTGGCTAGCAGTATGTGCCACTGTGAAGCATTTGAGTTAATATTAAGAATATTTTCTAGTCCTTCACCTCAATACCTGTACCTTTTCTAGGGAAGCTAGCATGTTAGTTATTTTCCTTGATATAACCATTCTGTTATACATTATATTAATAGTATATAAACTTTTTACTTCACATTTGATCCAACTTAACTTTTTTTGTATTGGATTTCTCTTAACCAAGTAATTGGACAGAATATCTTTTTTTTTTTTTTTTTTGGAGATTTCCTTTTCTCTATTTTTTTCCTGAAACATCTATTGTATAAAATGTTATTAATATTGACTTATTTTTTGAGGAGAAGGAATTGCTTTGATTTCTTTTTGTGTTAATCTCTTGGCTTTTGCTTTTAATTACCGATTATGGTTATCAAGAATTTCTGATATATCTATATCTATATCTATATCTATATCTATATCTATATCTATCTATCTATCTATCTACATCCATCTTTATATATACATATATGTATACTATATATATATATTTTTTTTCCTCTTCCAGATTTTATTGTTCATGTTTTTTTTCTTTTAATTGAGAAATATGGAGTTTAACTTTTTTTTGGACATTATGGCTAGATTTTGACGTAATGTTCTAATGGCTTTCCACAGATCTTCACTAATTCTCTTTAGCTATGCCTGCTGTGGTGGTATTTTAACATATTTCTTTAGAAGTAGTCCTAGATCACTTTATCTTTCTTTTTGTCATTCTTATCAAAGCAGCAAACACAGCATATTTTTTGGTGAAGAGTTCTTGAAATATTTTTGAAATGTCTATTGAATATTTTAGGAGAATAGATTTGTTGATGATGATTATAGAATAAACCAGATTTTTAGAATTGCTATTTTTATATGTGTGGCCTACTAATTAGATACATACATGCTATCAAACTGAAAAAAATTTTTTGAAATTCCATTCTAAGTATACTTATTTCTTTTTCAAAATCATTCATGACCAGTATTTTTTTTGTCATCTATTTTGTTGTTAAGTAGCACTTCGAGAGTTTGAATTAAGTAGATATTTTTAATACCCTGAGTATTTTTAATTTTTAATTTTACATATTTAAACAATACTTCAATTTTTTCTTTCATTCATTTAATCTGGCTTTAGGAATAAAGTTATTTCTTATGCTTGGTAAGCTTTTCATTGACAAAAATTAATAATGAATCTTTGCCCATTTATTGTTAAGATTAATTTCCATTGTTGCCATGATGGAACACTAGTATCTATTTCACGTATACTCAACATCTTGCTGCCTTAGTGCTCAATTTCATCTACACCAAACCCTTTTCAGAAGGTGGGATACTGATATTTCTAATGTGTTTAATTGTACCTTGCCTTCTTTTGGGAATGGAAGTCAAGGGAGATCCAATTGCTCTCCTATTTTCCATGGCAAACTGCTACTGATATTGATATCAGTTCTGAGTAGGGCCAGCATATAACCCTAATGATCCATTTGATTTTTTTTAGATACATAGGGGCATTTATATCCCATTGATTGAGATAAAAATCTGATCAATAATAGGAAAAGAGACATGTTGCAATATTTTAGTCTTCTTACTAGCTCTTTACAGTTTCTACAATGGTTATAGGGAACATTAATTTTCAGTTACATATCACACATATCATAACATTGTCTTACTTTATTGTTGTCTCTACCTCACATCAAAGAAAATAGGATGGGCTTTGAAAGAATTATTAATTATCAATAACATCCATTACTGTTCATATATTCTGTTGTCTTCATGAGAGAAAGAGAGAAAAATTAAACCAAAAATATCATTAGTAAATATAAATCCCTGAATAAGAGAACTACCTCTATCAATGCAGATCAGTACTTCTTTAGCAACTTGGAATTTTAGAAAAATACCTAGAGTATTGATATGGCGAGTGATTTGTCTCTGTTCAGTGTGTTTCAAAAGTTGGACTTGAATACTTGGCTAGTCCTAACCCTGCTTCTTTATCCATTACCCCATGCTATTTCTTTTATCATAACCAAAGCTTTTCTACAAAGCGAGGGAGTCTCAAAATGCAGACTCTATACACTTAAATTGTAAGAAATAAATACTACTAATAAATAATAGCTAGCATTATAGTAACACTTTTATATTTGTAAAGTACTTTAATACTGTCTCGTTATCATCACAACAATTCTAGGAAATAGTTGCTATTATTATCCTCATTTTACAAATGGGGAGACTGAGGCAGACAGAATAAGTGACTTCCCCAACTAATCTAACATCAAATTTGAACTCAGGTCTTTCTAATGATAGGTTCGATGCTTTAATTCTCTATCCATTGGTATCCCATTAGAATATGAGCTCCTTGAGGGTGAGGATCCTTTTTTAAACTCTTTATATTCCCAGAAATGACCATTCCTGACATATATTTTTGTTGTTGTTGTTCCTTTGTGTCCAACTCTAAATGACCCCATTTGGAATTTTCTTGGCAAAAATACTAGAGAGGTTTGCCATTTCCTTCTTCAGCTCATTTTGCAGATGAGGAACTGAAGCAAATAGGGTCAAGTGACTTGTCCAGGAATAAATAGCTAATAAGTGTTTGAAGCCAGATGTAAACTCACATCTGGCATAGCACTCTAAGCACTGTGTTATTTGTATTTAAATACTTGTTGATTGACATACTGCTTCTGCTGCTGCTACTACTATTACTACTAGAAGTACCACCACCAATAATAATAAGTTGTGTATTTATGTCACTTTATAAAATATTTCCCTCAAAACAATCCCTTGAAGTAATGAATGTGAGCATTACTATTTGCATCTTATAGGTAAGAACACTATGAGGGATGAAATTACTTGTTCACAGTTACTGATGGGTTTACATGGAAGAAATAACCTGGTTTCTGATTCTAAGGCTAGAGCTTACTCAAGTCTTAGCATCATTTTAGCTATGAAAACCCTGGAAGAAACAAGATGAAGTGGTTTGCTCATAGCTACATATCTAGTCAAGAAGCAGAGGAACTTAAGTTAAGTCAAATCTAGTCAAGTCAGATCCATAAGCATTTAAATACTGATGATCTATTTTTAAATTCAGTTTTTACTTAATTAGCCTGACACAGATCTCAAATACTAAATCATTTCCTTTATATTCTCTCTCATTTCACTCCTTGGTCCTCCTTTATGCATAAATTTAGAGTCACTCTCTTTTCTGATAGTCCATCTTAAGTTTTGTTGAAATCTCTATTAATATCCTTTTTTTCCACAGAGAAATATAGGTCTTTTTTCTCCCTGTTCTGAGATCATTCCCTTTAATCTCAGGTAGAAATTGCTCTTTTGATCACTTCTATCAATTTTCTGTATCATTTATAATCTATTAAATCAGCAGATATCCCATGGGCTCTGCCTTTTGACATATTGTGACTAAACTTCCATTCAGTTCTAGACACTCAGTCTCTTAGTTCCTCTAAGATGACCCTCTTAGCTGGATCAATATTTCTTGATTTTTCTCTTCATCTTTCTACCTAGTTTTTTTCCCTTACAGCTCTACTCACCCTTTTCTTCCCATCTTTCACTCCATGAAAATGCAATCCTCCTATCCCTCAGCAACAGTCTGATTGGCATATAACTCATTTGTATCAAGTAAAGGACCAACATATTATATAAACATATGTTTATCTCTTGCTCTAGAGTTATGGACTTAGTGCTTACTATGAGCTTATCTCTGGCAGGGGATAACAATATGCGATAGTAGTGGGGAAAGGAAAAAGAAGGGAATAAGTTTGAGGAAGTGTAGGTATAGAATCAAAGAACATTGAATTTGGGAATCAAGAGACTTGTTTAAATCCCAAATATATCACTTACTACTTATATGTTCTTGAATAATCAATCTCTCTGGGTCTTAGTTTTCTCGTTTCTAAAATTAAGTAGTTGAGTGGATCATCTCTAAAATTTCTTCTAATTCTGAATCCTTCATTCTTTTTGAATTTTTTTTTTTGGTTTGTTTCAAACTTTGCAAAATGATAGAGTCTAGAAGTCTCCAGCTTTGTAGATCTCAGATTAAGCAATTCATAATCTTGAGGAAAGTACTATTTTGTCATGTCATAGAATAGTCTCATGTCAGATATGGACAGGGCTTCATCTAGTGCAATATGTATAAAAATCATGGAATACCTCTACTACATTCCTGGTAAATGGTTATCTAGTCTCCTCTTGGACATCTAAAGCTCTTTTTCCCAGAAGGTAGTATATTCATTCCTCTTTGGGATATCCCTAATTGCTTTTTTTTTCTTTAGATCATACATAAATCTGCAACTCTGAGTTTCTCCAAGTCCTGGGCTCTGGGATTCAACAGAACAAGTCTACCCCTTCCCTATATTACAGATTGATACTTGTGTACATTGATGATGTTCCCTCTTACATCTTTTCTCAAAATGACAATTCTCAGTTCCTGGGACAGTGATATGGTTTTGGGGCCTTTCACCATCATTTTTGCCCTTTTCTTGGATTCAAAGGAATGTATTTTCATTGTGGGAAATTCAAGCATCATGTCCCACCTTAAATAATCAGGGAGATATTTTGGGATTAAGTGGGACCTTTTGGTGTTTCAAATTGCACCAAGTTACTATCTGTAATGGATTCTCACTACAGTAGGCTGAAGTTCACCTCTGCAATCTTTTTTAAGAGCTAGCCAGAAAGAGACCAGTGGACTCAGGCTAATGCTCATTTGCCAAAATTGCAAAATTGGTAAGTGGAAGTAAGATGGTATATACTCACTCTTCATTTTCTAGATTTATCAAAGATTTGCAACAACATGAAGGGAGGGTTTCAGGACTCACTCCCAAAGCATACCTGCTTGGTTTTGACATATTATTCCTTGTAACACCGACTTTGTTGCTTGCATTTATGGTAGAGAGACGAAAAAAGAACCTATAGAAAATAAATACATCCCTTCTATGACTTTCTTTTTAGGAAGAGACCCTCCCCCCTCACTACAAAATCCCTCACAGTAAGATTTCATAGGCCATGCTAATTATTTTTTAGGGCAAGCATAATAAAATCCAGGTGATTTACCTTTAATAGTTTCTCCTTATCTTCATATAGCTCAGGATTATTTACCCACATGGTGAGCAATTACCATGAGCCCTGCCGTTCTTACCAGACATTCTTTGTTGGAATCCTGCTAGGATACCCTAAGGTTCATATGCTTTTGCACTCCAAAATATGGGCATTATCTTGTGTATTGTAAGACATGCCTGTGACACATTGAATTCAGACAATTTACAAGATCAGGAAAACTGAAGGATTTCCCCATTGGGAGCTGTTTTCCACTAATGATTTCCTCATCAGAATGTGACTCAGTGTAGCCGGTAATTTGCAAGGCTTCTTGCTAGGAACATTGTCTGGCCTTTCTAGACATTTTCTTTACCCAGTATGGGCAGATAGATCAGCCACACAGAGTTTCACGGTCTAAATATCTGAATAATAAGTCAAATTGGTGACATTGAGGACCCCTGTAAGAAATGGGCAGATTGGCTTATTATTAGTGGTTGATTGGTTCTTGTTCTTCCTTCTTGAAGAGGATCAAAACCATATCACTATGGGGTAGCAATATGGATAGAGTACTAGCCCTGGAGTTAGGAGGACCTGAGTTCAAATATGACCTCAGACACTTAACACTTTCTGGCTGTGTGACCCTGGGCAAGTTACTTAACCCCAATTGTCTCACAAAAGAAAAAAAGAGAGACAAAATTACAGAGTCAATTTACAGTGTGTCTGATTGTGGTTGATCTGACCACATGCTCAGAGAACTCTCCATAGGTCAGACACAAATAATGCATGTGAACATTTGGGGTAGCTTTTTGAATTTTGTGCATATCAATTTTTTTTCTGGGCTAATTCAAATCTGCTTTGCTCATAGAGCACCTTCTCTGATGAAGGCACTCCATGTTGGGCAGTCTTGTGCCAGTGTCTCCCATGTCATACAATTAATTCTAAAGTTCTTAAAAGATACCTTGAGAGAGTCCTTGTATGCTCTCTCAACCATCTTGTGAATGCTCGCCCTCCACAAAATAATTGTTTGGCAAGCGTACATTTGGCATTTGAACAATGCGGCCAGCCCACTGGAGTCATGCTCTCTGCAATAGAACTGGGATGCTTGGCAGTTGAGTTTGAGAAAGGACCTCAGTGTCTGGTATCTTATTCTTTCAGAATCTTCCTAAGACAATTCACATGGAAGTGATTCAGTTTCCCAGCATGGCGCTGGCAGACTGTCTGCGTTTTACAGGTGTTCAATAATGAGGACAGCACAATGGCTCTGTAGACCTTAAGTTTGGTGGTCAGTCTAATACCTCTCCTCTCTCTCACTTTCCTTCAGAGCCTCCCAAGCTCTGAGCTAGCTCTGACAATGCGTGTATCAATTTTGTCATCAATATGGACATACCTGGAAACCAGGCTGCCGAGGTAAGTGAACTTATCCACAGCATTTAAAACTTCACCATTGACTGTAACGGATGCTTCCAAATATGGATGGTGTGGTGCTGGCTGATGGAGGACTGTGTTTTCTTGGTGGTAATTGTTAGGCCAAAATTAGGACAAAAAGCAGAGAATTGATGCACGTTTTGTTGCATCTCAACTTTGGAAGCTGAATTGAGTACACAACCATCTGCAAACAAAAAATCATGCACTAGTTCTCCCTCCACTTTATTTTTGGCTTGTAACCTTTTCAAGTTGAAGAATTTACCATCAGTGCAGTAGCTGATTTTGATTCCATGTTCTCATTGAAGGTGTTTGAAAATATGGCTGAAAACATCATGTTAAGAAGCATAGGAACAAACATACAGTCTTTTTTCATTCCATTGGTGATTGACTGGGAAAGCTCAAGAGCATTGCCCATTGTCCAGAACCTGGGCAAGCACGCCATCATTAAATTGACATACTATACTGATCAACTTCTCTGGACAATTGAATTTGTATACATTTTTTTGCTGAGGCAATTGGATTAAGTGACTTGCCCAAGGTCACACAGCTAGGCAATGTTAAGGGTCTGAGGCCAAATTTGAACTCAAGTCCTTCTGACTTCAGGGCTAGTGCTCTATTCACTGCGCCACCCAGCAGCCTCTGAGCAATTGAATTTTGACTTAATTTTCCATATCCTCATGACTGACAGTATCAAAGGCCGTGCTCAGATCTACAAGTAAATTTGTTTTGGTATTCCTTTGTTTTAATATCACCTACATTTCCTAATACATTCCCTCTTCTTTTCTCAGAAAACTATTTCTTATAACCAAGAAAGTACTCTTATTTTTAATAAAAATTTAAGGATATGCCTCCATTAAAATACAAATCAATCAATCAATAAATGTTTATTAAGGACCTACTATGTGCCAGGTAAGCAACTTGTGGTGTAGAGCATAGAGTACCAGGCCTGGAATCAGGAAGGCTCATGTTCCTGACTTCAAATATGGCCTCAGATGCTTACTAGCTGTGTGACCCTGAACAAGTCACTTAATTCTGCTTTCCTCAGTTTCTTCATCTATAAAATAAGCTGGAGAAGGAAATGACAAACTACTCTAGTATTTTTCCCAAGAAAACCCCAAATGGGGTCATGAGGAATTGGGAACAACTGGAAAAAAAAAAAAAAAACTGAACAGCAAATGTGTCTGGGACTGTGCTTTAAACTATGGTGATACAAAAAGAGGCAATTGACAGTCTCTGACATCAAGAAGCTTATAGTTTAACAGGAAGACAATCTGAGAACATATATATATATATATATATATATATATATACACACACACAGATACAAAGCAAACTTAAGGCACTAGAATTAAGAGAGTATAAGAAAAGCTTCCAGTAAAAGAAGTAATTTTAATTTGGGAATTAGAGGAAGCCAGGGAGTCAGTAGTGAGAGTACCCTATTGCTCAGGAAAATCAGTAGTCAGGAAGAAGACTACCCCAAGCATGGGGAATAGCCAGAAAAAAAAAATTCCTGGGGATGAGAGAAGTATTGTTTTGTTAATGAAACATCCAAGAACATTGTAGCACTGAGTATGTGTTGGTTAGTAACTATCCCTTTGATGGTTAGTTGCATCTCTGCTAGTGAATCAAAAGCTCTGGTAGGTCCTACCAAACTGGAAGGATGTAGCAAGGTCATAGATTCAGATCTGGAAAGGACAGTGGATGCCATTTATGCAACCACCTCATTGTACAGATGAGACAACTAAGAGTGAGGGAGATTAAATGGTTTGCCCAAACACACTATGGTAATTATCAGCAGTTCTAAAATTCAATCTCATTTCTTTGACTTCTAGTCAAATCTACTGTACTTTCTTCTGTTCCCAAGCAGACTCGGATGCTAAAGCACAGGACTTAGAGCCAAGAGGACCTTAGTCGAAATCCTGCCTTATATAGTTACTAGATGTCTAACAATTTTATAGATGAGGAAACTGATGCACAGCTTTGTGTCTCAGTTTCCTCATCTATAAAATAGAAATTACACATATATTTTTTCCCACAACTTGACATTTATGGAAATGTTTTGCATAGCTTCACAAGGAGTTTCTTAATTGTAGGTGGGGAGACCGAGAACTCAAAAATTTTAAAAACATGTAAAAAAAAGTTTTGTTTTGAATTTAACTGGGGAAAAATGTCAAAAAATAAATAAAAGAACCAATGAATCCTGAATGAAGATCTAAGCATATTTTTCTCACTTTATTATTTGTTCATTTTTTTCCCCTTTTCCTCTCTTTCTTCTTTTACAACAGTGATTATTATAGAGATACTTTACATGATAGCACATGTATAACCTATGTTAAGTTACCTACTATTTTTGTAAGAGGGGATGGTAGGGAGGGAGAAAAATTTCAAACTCAAAACCTTGTGAAAATGTATGGTGATGTGCATTCTTGAGGATGGTTCAGTGATTTATTCTTCATAAATAGGTAATACATTTTTAAATTTGCTTGGATATATCCAAGAGATTTAAGATATAAAGATATAGTTTAAATATGTATGTTTAAATAGTCTTTGCTTCATTTTTCCTCTCTAAAAAAGGAGTAAGAATAGATGATCTCTAAAGTCCCTTTAAACTCTAAATATGTTCCTAAACTCTTAATTTTTGAGTAGATCCACAATTCCATTTATGTAGATACTCCCCAAAGACCTTTTGCTCAAACATCCATTATTTTATTGGTGTAGTTGCATTCCTCAACACAGTTTCAAACATCTCTCTACCTTAACAGATGGCCTAATTAATTATGCAAAAAAACTGTCATCAGGTGGTAACCAACCTGCTAGTAATGAGTTTCTGAACTTATCTAGGCTAGTTCTTAGAATAAAATTTAGCATTCCACTTATATACTAATAATAACAGCTAGCTTTTATAGATCGTATCAAAGATATATAGATCATTTTCAAAGTACTTCATATATATTATATCATTTGACCCTTATTACAATACTGTGATACATTATTCATTCATATATACATACACACACACATACACACACACACACATGTCCCACTCTAATGAAAATAAAAACCTTGAAGATTTTTTAAAACCTTTAAACCTTTAAAAAAATCAATTCATTCATTTATTCGTTCATTTAATAGTTATTCAAGATGCCCAAGTACTGAGAGTTAATGGTAAAAAAAAAAATTAGTTCTTGCCTTCTAGAAGATTACATTCTGTGTGTGTGTGTGTGTGTGTGTGTGTGTGTGCGCGCGCGCACGCGTGTGTGTGTGTGTGTGTGTGTGTTTATTATAACTTTTTATTGACAGAGCCCATGCCTGGGTAATTTTTTTACAACATTATCCCTTGCACTCACTTCTGTTCTGACTTTTCCCCTCCCTCTCTTCACCCCCTCCCCCAGATGGCAAGCAATCCTATACATGTTGAATATGTCCCCATATATCCTAGATACAATATATGAGTACAGAATTGAACAGTTCTTTTCTTGCACAGGAAGAATTGGATTCAGAAGGTAAAAAATAACCTAGGAAGAAAAACAAAAATGCAAATAGTTTACATTCATTTCCCAGTGTGAAGATTACATTCTTTAGGAAAGGTGGATAAAGCAGATAGGTATAATACAAATTATGGATCAGTGAGAGTAAAAAATAGTTCTAGACAAATTGCTCTTGAAAAAATTGAGGGACAGATTACTTTCAACTGGAAAATAAGGAGGGTAGGTGACCAAAATTAATATGAAATTTAAGAAAAGTAGAGGGGAGAAGTGAGTGTATTCTAGAAATAAAAGATGAGCTACCCTAATGTGAATAAGGGCATGTTACACTTTAGGACAGATGATAATTTCCTGTCATGGAGGGTTGATATTTATCAGTTAATTGTCTAATGTTTTTAGATATCATCTAGTACTAGATAAAAAAAAATGGACTGTTCAGATAGCAAGATAAAGGATGACAAATGGGCGGACCAGCATTGGAGTATATACCATGAAGTGTAAAAAAAAAAAAAAAAAACAACAACAACAAAAAACTATTAGATTTAATGGTAAATAGAGCCAGAATTATTTTGGGCAACTTCTGAATAGAGGAGCTCTGGGAGAACATAGGCAAAAATCCCTCAGGATGAGAAGAAATACATGGGTTGTGATCAGTGTCCTAGTAAGAATTATCCACATTAATGCAGATGGATAATGGATAATAGATGATGGTTAATAACAGAACCTAAGTAGTGAAGTATATGATCATAAGATCCTAGATGTAGAGCTAGAGGGACTTCAGAGTTCATCTAATTTAAATCCTTATTGCAGGTGAAGAAACTGAAACTGAAGGATATTACATGACTTGCCCAGTCGTGCATAGGTAAGTATCACAGGCCATTTAAGCATATATATTTTAAATGTCTTAATTCTTTAACTAGATGGTTAATTTATTGAAGGCAGAACTTTATATTAGATTTTTTTCCTCTTCTCCCAAGTATATAGAATGGAACTGAGCTTGTAGTGAGGAATTAATTAATATTATTACTTTATCTAGATAAACACAAATGAAGGGGTAGGTTTGCCTACCTCCTAGTCTATCCAGGGGTCCTCAAACTACGGCCCACGGGACCAGATGCGGCAGCTGAGGACGGTTATCCTCCTCACTCAGGGCTATGAAGTTTCTTTATTTAAAGGCCCACAAAACAAAGTTTTGTTTTTACTGTAGTCCAGCCCTCCAACAGTCTGAGGGACAGTGAACTGGCCCCCTATTTAAAAAGTTTGAGGACCCCAGAAGGAAAAGTGTAATTACTGCTCTCCTGGTTTGTGCTCTGGTCAAATAGCCTCCAAGAGTATATTGTATTCCTCTATGACTAGGATCCCTGATCAGAGCCTCTACTCACCTGTGGACTGTTCTTTCTCCTTCTTGTCCTATAAATGTAATCCATTCTCTCCATCCCCTATTCCCCTCCCCCCCACCCCCCAACACCTTTACCCTTGGAGCTGATCTGCTGTTGCCAGCCAAAGTGCTTCTTTCTGTTCCAGATCTAAGATAAGGGCTTCTGCTCCCCTGTAGCTGCAAGTATCAGTGCTCTAGTATTTCTTTTCACCCTGGGACTTTGACTTAGAACTGTGTATGGGCAATGCAACAGGGTCTTACACTCACTGCAAGCAAAGAATCCACTATCATCTTCTTCTGATCACTTTTATCTCCTATGGTTTATATGCTGAGAGCTCCTGAAGCTACTACTTCACTGATATGGCTGCCCCCAAGGCAAGGCTTGTGCTGCTTGCCCTGCTCTGGAGAGTGAGGGATGGGAGAATTACAACCTACATGAGACAGACTTTTCCTGTAGATCTTCTAAATTGTGTTGGGCTGGAAAAATTTCTAGAATTTAATTTGAAACACTATTTAAAGTTGTTTGGAGAGGTTAGTTCTTTTACTTCCCCATCTTGGTTCCATCTTTCTCAAGTGTTATCTTTCCATCCATTTACTTCCCACTCTATCCTGCATTCTATGCTTCAGGCATCTTTTCTTGCCTTCTCCTTGCAATGCCTTTCTCCCTCCTTTGCAATATCTTTCCTTATTTTCTCCACTGATCTTATACATTTATTGCCATGAGCCAATTGGTGAAGAGTATAGAATACTATACTTTGAGTACAGAAGACCTTTAAATATTTAGCTCTGGTTTAAATATTAACTCTGACACTTAACAGCTGTGTGGTTGGGGGAAATTAACTTCCTTGAGCCTCAGTTTCCACCTCAGTAGGGGGAGGGTTAGTGGTTTGGACTAAATAACTTCAAAGTCCCTCCCAGGTCTGAATCTATGATCTTATACTGACCCATGAAGCCTTTTCTGAGTATTTCAGTCCACACTGACTGCTCCCTTTTCTGAACTCTTAGAAAAATTATAATTTGTACCAGATGATTTCCCATGTTCCCTAAAATCATTCTGGACTCTTCCTTTTTTATTTGAATATTTTGGTAATATGAGATCAGCACCTCTACTACCAATCCCACCTCAATGGCTACTCTTTTTCTTCTTTTTATTTATTTATTTAGAACATCCATTTAATTTTTTAAAAAATATGTCCAAATTCTATCTCTCCTGCTCACCTGTTTCCCATTCATTGAAAAGGCAAGACATATAACCTCAATTTTACATGTAAAATCATACAAAACCTAGAGTCTGCTCTTCTACCTAATGACCCTTAGTTCTGCCTATCTGACTAGAGAACTTAGGGTTCATTTGCTCCTTTACAATATCAGAGAATTTTAGAATAATAGAGTTAAAACAGACCTTACAAATCATCAAGTACACACCCCTCATTTAAAAAGTAAAAAATCAGGCTCAGAGAGGTAAATTATCTTGTCTAGGATGACACAGCACATCAGCTTTTGCTCATCTCCAAGGAAAGTCCTGGGGCAGATCCCTGACATTTCACCATAGTGACAAGATTTGATGTCATTCTTTTCTGATTGTAATTTAATTTCTGGTTTCCTGGTCACTTGGAAAGCCACTGAGTTCAGTTCAGATAGAAACCTTTGATGGGTTGGGTCAGACTGAGACTGTGTATGTGAATCAAAATCTAACCCTTCTTCTCTCATGCTTCCCTCAAAATACATGCATGTTTTTCTTTTTTGTTTCTTTGTTTGTTTTTGGTTTTAATCAAAAGACATACAGTGAAAAATCAGTTGAGGAGATTTCAGGTCCCATCATCAATCCCTTCCACCTCCCCACTCCCTCTTATTTCTTGCATTTTCTGCAGTTTGAAAATTCTCCTTTAACTCAAAGCTGACCCTGTGAAGACCTCGAAGAGATTACTGAACATGAATGCATGATAGCATGGGTTTAACTTCCCTGAAATAACAGCTGTTGAGCCCAGAACAGAAAAGGTTCTTGAGAAGCCTATGCATTCTCAGATACATGTGCTTGCGCGTGCACACACACACACACACACACACACACACACACACACAGAGTTATTGATTACATCTACCAATATCTAATCAAAGTTTCCTAATTCATGACAAAAGACACCCCCTACCTACAGCAAACCCAGATTCATAGGCCTCAAACACAAGGGGTACTAATGGCATCATAAGTCTAAGGGGTGAATCCCTTCCCCACAATAACTCTTCCTTGCTCCCCCTCCCCCAAAGAAGTCCTTTATAGGGGAAGTCTGTCACACAGCATACAGGAATAATTTTTAAAATCTTCAAAAGGCTGGCAGCATAAAAATTCCTGGCTCTGTCGTTTCTCTTTCTGCAAGCAGCAAAAGATCCATAATTCTCACACTTAATGTAATTCCAAGGCATCTAAAGTGATTTACAGTCGGTTTACTCAATACTTTCAGCTTTATTTAATGTAACAGTTATGGCACATAAAAAGTTTATTGAAAATCCTTTGGGAGTGCGATTGAGTAAGAAAGAGTCTTTGCTAATACCATTACAGGAGCCCAGGAGAAGAGATCTGGACCTGTTTTCTATGTGACCTGTGTGTGGGTTTGTGATCAAGGGCCACGTTGGAAAGTCTTTCTCTTGGGCTGCCCGCCATCACAGACTTGCTCCTTGGGAGCAGCAGTACAAACTGTCTCCTATACAAATCTCTTCTGGGAGAGCACTTGAGCTGGCAGGCTTCTTGGAAGATACCCCAAATGTGAAATTACCTTGAAGCTTTGATTCTGATGTGGACTCCATAGCCAGAAAAGAGAACAAGAGGAAAATGGGAAAATAATCATTGCATTTTTTAAAAAAATGCTACCACAGTCTCCTTTCTTTAATTTGTAGCTGTCCCAAACTGGATGAATTCAAGCCTTTGGAAGCACAACCAGTTATCTTGGAAGATATGACTGGGGAGTAGATGGGGAAGAGGACTATGGGACAGATAATCTCCAGATCCTTTCAAAGCAATCAAATTGAATAAGCAGAGTCACGTTAAGCAAGAAGCATAGAGACCTATGCTGCTTCTCAGGGATTACTGTGTAAATTTTCATGCTGCCTGAGTCATGAAAAGAGAGACCAGTCTACTTCTGTACTTCTTTTCATCACCTTCTCGGAACACTTCCAAAGTCACTATTCTCTTCCCATCTACCTTAGAGGGAGGTTGACTAGTGAAAGGCACATAACAACTCCTTTCTGGCTCCTTCTTTCACTTTTCAATTACTGAGGAAGCTAGACATTCTGGTAGCAAATCTAAGATGTCCCCTTAGGGCTCAGCTTTCGGTTAATTCATGTAAAAGATCTTCTGGTCCTTACAAGTGGTGTCATTTCCTGCCTCTACTTTCTCTAAGTGACATTTTATATTTGAAATTTCAGAGCAAAAGCTTGGCGTGATTGAGGTGAGCCTGGTATTATGTCCATCTCAGGGATAACTTTTCCATTTAACTACAGATTGAATGAGCATTCCATGAGTCTAATGACCTGTCTGCCACAATGGGTGAAAATTATTGAGAAGCAAATTTGAGTTGGTTATAAGGAAAAAACTTTTTAACAATTGGAACCATCCAGAGCCAGTTATTTTAGGAAGCAATTGTTTCTTTATTACTAAAATCTTCAAGTTGAAGCTAGCCATTTTTCAGATATACTACAAAAGTCATTCGTATTTAGGAATGGTTTGGAGGAGATGACTTTTGGAATTCTTGGCAACGCTGAGATTCTGACTTAAATTAATGAATGTTTCATTATTGCTTGAAAAATGTTCCTGGGTTCCTATAGAATAATGGGATATATAGGAGAAAAGGAATTTTGAGATCATCCAATGCAACCACTGTATTTTACAATTGGAGAAACTAAGGCACAAAGGGATTAAGTGAATTATTTTAGCACAGATCATAAATAGTAGAAATGGGATTTAAAACAATGATCTAGTTAAAAATCTAGTAGCTGATGCCAGTGAAGCAGAATCTCTGTCAGGTCCTAAAAAGTTAGAAGAACTTGTCAAAGTCCAGTGATCAAGCAAACACACTCATGGCCCGCTGGGTGCCATGATCTTTTCTGATACTTCTCTGGCATAACAGGTAGGTAGTTTGTGCTGGGTTTAAGCATTAAGATGGCTCAAGTTCAAATTTAACCTCAGACACTATCTCTATAACCCTGGGTGAGCTACTATATTTCTCTGATCTAGCTTTCTCAACTGTTAAATGTGAATAATAATAGTACCTACTTTCCAGGGTTGTTATGAGGATCAAATGGCATAATATTTGTAAAGTGTTTAGCACAGTTCCCAGTATATAGTAGGTAATTAATAAATGCTTGTTTTCTTCCTTCTTTCCTCTTTGTGGCTGTGAATGATCCTGAGTAGAACCCAAGCTTTGACCATTCCTACTATATAAAGCTAGAAAGTACTTAAGTACTGAACCATGAACTTTTGATTAAAAACAAGATTTACAAAGGATGGAAAGCTCTTAGTGCAGGGATAAGCAGAAGTAAATGTTTAACAATTGACTTTCTGAAAAAAATATGCATGGCCCATTTTTCAGTTTAATTAGCATTATTAGTATAGTCTCTATTACTTTCTTAAATCTAGATAAAGAACCCCTATAAAAACAAAACAAAAAAAACCCCTAATGTATAACATTTGCCGTTTTCTCAGGTATAAATGTTCACACTGAAAATTTGACAATTGGCTCTACTGAGCCAGTTTAAGCTGCTTCCACCACATCATTGTCTGGGTGGCTTTTCCCTTCTTTCCTTTGTCCCCCAAGCATCCGGTCATTTAGGTACAGATTATGAAAACTGTCTTCTAGAGTACAGAGGGGTTGGGATCCACACGATTTATTCATCAATGAAATCATAGCACTTTTGAAATATCCATAAAGTAGAAAGGCTGTCCCTTGGCTTATTGTGTACATGATCAAAACCGATCTCTTCTCTTCCTTGCTTATGTCCTGTCTTCTTTGAAACCATGAATCCTACATTGATGCTCCTTATAGAAATCCTCCAGAATGCCCCTTCCCTTTTTGTATTTATCACCTTCTTCAATGAGCCTTGCAGAAAGAAATGGCAAAGTACTTACTGTGTACAGAACATTATACGTGGCAATGGGGGAAACAAAACTCAGCTTGGTCTCCTCTCTATGAAAGTTTACCACCTAAGGAGAAAAGACATAAATACAGATAGCTCTAGTACACATGACTGGTGCATTACAGGGTTAAAAACTTTTTGAGATCTGAAGCAAATGATCAGGAAAGCCTCATTGGTTGTTGTCATTCAGTAGCCTAATCAAACTTTTTATAACTCCTTCTAGGGTTTTCTTGGTAAAGATATTGGAGGGGTTTGTCACTTTTCTAGCTCATTTTATAGATGGGAAACTAAGGTAAATAGGGTTTAGTGACTTACCTTGAGTCATACAGTTACTGTGTGAGACCAGATTTGATTCAAGAACATGAGTCTTCTTGACTCTAGCCCAGTACTATATTTGTTACTAGCTGCCCATATAATGTATGTATATATACCTTTCTCTCTGTCTCTCTCTCTCTCTTTATATATACATACCTATACATACATACATATTATCTCTTATCTATCCACTGGCTACTTAACCTATCCCAAGGTATACCTTACCTTTTACTAATTGTTCTCTTTTCTTTACCATGCTGAATCATTAGCCTTAGCTAAAATAAAGAAATAGTTTTTTTCTCTAGGGTATTTGTTTAGCCACATCTGGATGAAGAGAAGAGCTGCTGTATCTGTGCTGACCTATTTACTTGGTTGGACTTGTAAAGAACATGGTACCCAGGGATTTGTGTTTCTTAGCTCTACTTGAACTGTCACTATAATTGGGGGAAGAGGGGTAAATCCTGTCCTGGTACTGGCTAGATCACTTTAGTCTTTCTGGGCTTCAGTTTCTTCTTCTGTAAAATGAATGAGTTAGACTAGGTCATCCTGAAGATCCTGTTTAGTTCTTAAGATCTGACCAATTGAAGGTCATTAATGCAGGGGCATAGATTATAGCTTTGACCTTCAAAAGCATAAATCTTTGGAGTATCTACTAGACACAGTAAATAAGATTTAGGCAAATTGTCTATAATTGTCCTTTGTGTCTTCATCCTTTACTTTTAGCATTTCCTCCCCCTCCTTCACCTAGTATTCTTTTCCCATAGGGCCTTGCCCTCAGCTGCTGTCAATTAATTCCATCAAAGTGTTATTTGGTAATTGCAACCCATCTTACTCCTGGGGGGTATTTGCTATGTAATAGCAGCCACTTTCATTCCTTTGGATTTTACAGGCTTTATGTAATCACAAATCACAGAATTTTAGAATTGAAAGGAGCCTCTGTGGCCATCAAGTCCAACAAAACCCTCGGGGCAGCCTATTCCATTTTAAAAATTGTTAAGAAGTTTCAGTTCATCTCTTCCCTTTCCCCCCATAATAATAAACTTAAATTTTCCTCTTTGCAATTTCTGTCCACTATTCCTAGTTCTGTACTCTGGGGTCACCCAAAACAAATCTGCTCTCTCTTCCACATGAAGCTCTTTAAATACTTTGAATGCAGCTAAAATGTTCCCTTGATGTCTTCTCTTCTCTAGACTCAATATCCCCAGTTCTCTCATTCAATATTTATGGCATGGATGACAAAGTCCTTGATCATTTTGGTTACCTTCTTTTGAACACTCCATATTTCTATCTAAATTTTTCTTGAACTAGGACATCTAGAACTATATGCCTTATTTAAGATGTGACTTGTCCAGGATAGACTCCAGAGGGACGACCACCTGTTTGTTCCTGGAATCTATTGGGACCTACTTTATAATAATGACTCTTGTCTTTGAGTATGCTATCCTCCCCAGAGCTTTTCCAGATAAACTATTACATGTCTCTACCATTTTATATTTGTGAAGTTGGGTTTTTTTTTTTTTGAAATCCAGAGCACAAGAGTTTTTGTTAGATTTCATCTTGTTAGATTCAAAGAGAGCTGACCTCAAAGACAGACAAATCTGGGTTCAAATCCTATTTCAGATGCACATTGTCAGAGGAAAAGTCACTTAACATCTCCTGTTTAGACATCTATCTCTGTAATGCTAAAAATTATAGTTCTCTCTCTCTCTCTCTCTCTCTCTCTCTCTCTTTCTCTTTGTTGCTCTGTCTCTATTTCTCTTTGTCTCACTGTTTCTGTCTCTTTCTCTATCTAGCTAAAGCAGGTGCCTTGGTAACAGGAAATACTCCAATTCAAGGATTTTTCTTTCCCAATGAAGTCATAGATTTGTTCCAAATTCCTGTCACTTAGATTCAACTTAGAATCTAACTCCAACAATAGAAACCTTTTCTGTATTTTCCATTTCCTCCATGAAGACTTCCCTGATTTCCCTCTTCAGTAATGATCAACTCAAATAGCTCTCTATTTGTATGTAGATTGTTAAACTCGTTTCCTTGTGTACAAGTAAAGATGATAATATTTGTCCTACTTACTTCTCCGTCAAATGTTTCTTGGTCTTCAGTTAACTCATCATCAAGTGAGAAATATACGGTGTCCCAAAAGTCTTAGTGTGGTTTTAAGTACTTAAGAGTGCATGTTATTAAATCTAAAAACCACACTAAGACTTTTGGGACATCCTGCAAATTAGAAAGTATCTACAAATCATGATAGAACATCAGATTTAAGGTATTTTAATTTAATTAAATTAATTAATTTAATATATTATTATTGTTATTGCTGGTTCTACTATTTCTAAGCTATGGAGAAAAATAATCCCCAAACAATCATTTTCATTTAAGGTTTACAAAGTGCATTCTTTTGTGAGGCAGATAACATACATACATATATACATAAATATATATTTATACACACACACACACACACACACATATATATATATACACATATATACAAATACACACACGCATAATTATTTAAATGCCTATGTTCAATATGGCACAATGGAAAGTGCCCTAGTTCTGGAAGACCTGAGCTCTAAATTTCCTCACTTGTAAAATGAAGAGGTTGTACTACATAGTCCCTCTGCCTCTCTACAGATCCTCACATAGCTCATGAAGTATTAAATTTAAACCCACATTTCAGTATTCTCTCTGCAACTCCATGCTACACTATGGCCAATATACTTAATGTTCTTCCCATAAACCTCTCTCTGTATGAAAGCCCAATTAAAAGAAAACCAAACCAAGAGGAAAATATTTCTTTATGTAGGCGTGCTCCCTGATCCAGCACTTTGATCACAGTTCCTGGAACATAGTTGTTCATCCTTCTTAAAGAGGATATGTGACATCATGGTTAGGAAGAAGGTGTGACTGTGGCTGATCAGTCCAATGTGAGCTCAGAAGGCTTACTATAAATTGAGACCAAATAATATATTCAAACATTTGGGATGGAGCTGTCTCTTGTGCCACTGTAATTCTAATATGATCACAGCATTGATCACATTGATTATAGCACCTTCTTTGATTCCAGCATCATGTTGGGTGGTTCTATGCCAGTGCTTCCTACATCCCATAATCAATACCGAAGTTCTTCAGAAAGACTGGAGTCCTTCTGGCCTCTGTGTAAGCGCCTATCTTTTGGGAGTTCTCCATAAATTAGTCTTGTAGATAAATACACATTTAGCATTCAAGCTGTGTGGTCAGCCCCTCTAAGTTGCACTCTCTTTGGTAGTGTTTCGATGCTTGGCAGTTCAGTTTGAAAGAGCACCTCAGTGTTCAATATTTATCTTGTCAGGTAATTTTCAGAATCTTTCTAAAACAATTCATATGGATGTATAAACAATTTATTCCTCACTTAGAAGGAAAGCTGAGTCAGCATTCAGTTAGTAATAGTGGAACAGAAAAGAGACTTGGTGTACAACATCACATTTACTCAATCTCAGCTAAAACACTCACACTGAGGCTGCTTTGCTGGGAAAATTCAGAAGCTGCTAAACAAAAAAACGAGAACTCTGCAGCATTTAATGACAGGACAATGCACCCATCTTTATGATAGCAGTGTTTAATTGCATCAAAAGTAAAGTGAAAGTGAAGCTTACAGAGATGTAGGATAAAGTACAAGAGATTCAATTTTATACTGATTGCAACAATCCAAAGACCTTCTATGATGCCTTGAAGACTATTTATGGACCCAAATATCTCTAGTGTAGCTCAACTACTAATTGCTAGTGGAACTACAGTGCTCACTGATAAGGACCTGATCCTAGAGAGGTGGCTGAATATTTCCATCGTGTTTTCAGCAAATTATCATCAATCAGTGCTGAAGCCATTGACAGCATACCTCAGGTTGAATTCAATATCTTTGTAACTAAACTTCCAATTGAAGAAGAGGTCTTGAATGCCATTGAATTCCTCTCCTGTAGAAAAGCACCTTATGCTGATTCCATCCCAGGTGAGATTTACAAGCTTCACTGCCCATATAGAAACCTTTGAGTTATATGGTAAAAGGAGGTTATCCCCTACCATATTGTAGGCACTTAATAAAAGTTTATCGATTGATTGACTGAATACTTCTAAGCTAAACTTGAACATTTTAGACTCAAGGCATATTAATTTTTCCACTTGGGAAGCTCCAGATGTCTCCCTTTTGCCTCCACAATAGAATACAAACAACTGCTTGTCACTTCTTCAAAATTTGGTTCTAGATTATTTCCAATCTTATTGCATGCAGTGCTATAACATTCAAATCAAAATAGACGGGAGGAAAGGGATTGTTTTATATTGACTTGGAAAATCACAAATTAACATTATCTATTCTGTGTTATATTTTGTTTTATTAGGTATTTCTCCACTATATTTTAATCATTTAGAACAAGCTTTGGAGTTTTGCAGACAGCATTGTATTCAGCACTTCTGAAATCTACTCTTTCACAATTCCACTTTCTGGCTTAGTTTACTGTTTTTTTTTTTTTTTTTTCATCTACTATATTCTACTTTCCACCTCTATGTCATTGTGAAGTCTGTACCCCATTTCCAGAATGCACACCTATCTGATCTCTGCTTCTTAGAATCCTCCCTTCAATGATCACCTCAGGTGATCCTATACTCTACTGGGTCTATCCTCCTCCCTCTTAGTACCTTCTCTCCTCAAATGTGTTTCATTTACTTTTTTTCCAATTCCTTTGTTGTTTCTCCCTATTAGAATGTAAGGGAAAAGGCCATTCCAGCCTAGTAAAAACTTTTTGAATAAATGTAGACTTGTTTTTATTTTCAAGATCGTTAAGTCTTGAGAAACAGGGAAATAACTTAGCAAGAAGACTGGACCTTGGGTTAGGAGAAGGCAGTTTGAATTTTACCTCAAAGGCTTCTTTGCCATATGACCACTGAGAAGTAGATCACTTTGCTACTAGGAATCTCAGTATATTCTTTTGTAACATGAATATTTGTTTTATCTCATAGTGTTATTGAGAGGAAAGCATTTTGCTTATCTTAAAGTACTTGAGAAATGTGAGCTATTTGTTGTTGTTGTTGTTATTATTATTATTATTCCATTTGAATAGATGAGAATACCATCATTTTCCTTTAGTTCCTTTAGAAGGCAAAAAAGCCTTCTATTGTTCAAGACACTGATTCCTACAAACACATGCAGCAAATCCAGGGCTTTGGAGCCTATGCCAAAGTCTGGGGCCTCCACAGGGAGATGACTGTACAGCCTATGGATTAATGTACTATTATTACATTACTCTTTAAGCTTCAAAGGTCTGCCAGGAGGACTAAGCTCACTATCTATTGCATGACATTTTAAGAACAAATAATACATTAATATATTTAATTTGAGAATAAACACATACATTACAGGCGGGGGATTTTCTCTATGCTGATAAGGCACTGTATGACCTTTCCAGAGCAATCCCAGTGCGCAGAGCCATAAAGGGACGTGTTCCAAAAAACCTTTTGTATCGGCTGTAAAATGTGGGCTTTAATGCAGGTTTGGCCGGCTTGGAGCTGCAGCTGCCACACTCTTTGGAGATGGGAGCTTTCGCCATAATTACCCCTTCGACACTAATCTACAGCAACACTAAATCTTGTTGCCTCAAATTAGTTAATCAATTAAGTGTCAAACCACAAAATGTTAGTGATTTTGGCCTGTATTTATTATCTTGGCAGGCGCTTCCTTCCCTAGCTTCCTCTCTCTTCCCCTTTCAGGGGAATTGGCTCTTGAAAATGACTGACCCTTTTTAAAAAATTTATTTTGATTCTACCTTCATTAAAAAAAAAGGGTTAAAGAGGCATCCTTGTTCAGACAGTCCCCGAAGTAATTGTTCCTACAAAAAGAATACAACCACTTATATTTCAATGGTGTATTTCATTGAATAAATTTGAACAGTTTTCAGATAATGAGCCAGGATTTCCCACTGTATGATATTTCCTGGATATAGGGTAGGCTGTTTAGGGTATTCTCACATTTCAATGGATCCATAATATATTTATTGTGCAAACTTCTTTTATTAATATAGCTCACTATTCCTCTATACCTTCTTTTCCTCAGAGCTAAAGTAAGGGACAGATAATCAGGACTTTGAATCTGGGTGCCGATGTATAGAGGATACAAATAAACCTGAAGTTTTTTAGATAGAAATATGAGTTGAGTACTAAGTAAACAAGAAAAAAAATTAGCTAAAATAGAAACTGCCAGATAGTAGACTTCCTTCCCCAGGTGATTACATTTTGTACTCTTTTCCACACCCTGTTCCTTTCTCCAACAAAATTCTCCCCAGTAGTTATCTTCTTTAGGGATTTTTAATGTCTACCAAATATTGGATAATATTCCAAGTTCTGTATCCCGAAGACCTGCTTGTCACAGGTAACTTTTATGATACATCTACAAATTCATAATTGGTTTTTATTTTTAATGTAATCAATATCTATAACTATAACCCACATAAACAAAAACTCTTTGGACAGATCCTCAATCATTTTTAATAGGATAAAGATATTGAGAACAAAAGTGTGAGGACCACTGGAGAGGACTTGGGTTCAAACCCAACTCATGAAGACTACTACCAGTGTGATCCCAGACAAGTCATTTGCCTTCAATTTCCTTTCCTATAAAATAAAGCTTTAGGAGACTATATAAGATGAGTTATAGAGAGTCATAACCCCATGGCAGGAATGTCTAATAACATTTCCTTTTAGAAATTATTGTGGTACTTTGAACAGGATGATAACATTCACTTTTTTTCGAAAGCAAACAAATAAACTGAAATAGATCTGAGGTTCGATGCTGAATCTGGAGTCAAGAAGACATACTCAACTCCTGCCTCAGATTGTCCTGTGACCTTGAGTAATTCACTAAGCTTTAGTTTATAAAATGGAGTAATCAAAGAACCCACCTTAACAGGATTGTTCTGAATATTCAATAAGGTAATGAATGTAAAATACCTTGTAAAAACCATAAAGTCTGATATAAGTATTAACTTTGATTATTATGCTTCCTTTTAGCCTGCTCCCAGCTGAGTCTTACATTCTCATCTTTTCATCCTGTCCTAATGGGCGACAGCTTGCTCTACTTCTCCCTGCATTGAGACCTTCTCCATTCATTTGGTGTTAATCCATATTAAATAGCATTGGTTTCTCTTCCTCAGCCCGCGCTTCCACTCTTCCCTGCCAGCCCGGCTAAGGGGGAGTAGCTCCTCCTGCCTGCCATGCTGGTAAGGCTGGGCTTTGTTCCCCGCTTTGTGATATACACCCGTGGACCCAGGCAAGGGAGAGGAAGAGTATCAATTGTGCTGGGTTATCGTGTGAAATGACCGATGCATGGATGGTTATGGCTGCCACGGGAGCAAATGAAAGCCCTTCGCTTCCTTGACACTGTCGTCCCGCCTCGGCTGATGATCAGTTAAAAATGTAAATAAAAAGACTGTACTTTGGAGAGAGTCAGCCCTGGAAGGGGAGGGAGGGGGAATTGCAAAAGCGAAGTTTATTGATCCCGTGGTCAAGATTGATGGTACAATAAGAGCAGGAGCCGAAGAGTGATTTTGCTTTTGAAAACGTTGATGAATAAGCACTCAGGGGCAACAAATAGCCAGGCTCATCGAGTGATGGACGGTGGTGGGGGAACAAGATGCATTTTTATAAATGGGTGAAAGGAGAGAAGGACTTATTAAAAAAATGAATGACCACATGTGGCAGGGATATGCCAGTAGGGAGAAGAAAGCCATTGATTTATGTGTACTACTGGCATTTGAAAATTCAATAATAACATTGACAAATGAGAGGCAAACCTGGCCACAGGACAGCGCTGAGCTTGGAATGGAGAAAGAAAATGCCAAGGTCAGAGTGAAGGAACAGAAAAACATGCTTATGTTGGAAAGCCTTTGAGTTAACTCATCTATATAAAGACATTAAGAAAAATCACTCTAGTATCCGAGTGCAGCTTCCCGAGTCAGCGGCATAGGCATGGGGAGGAAGGGGCTTCTAAGGGACAGAGAAGTTCCAGCTGCAGGTGTGCCCACTGGGCAGAGGTTACCTAGATGTCAATAGGGCTAATAGTCCACCTTTCTCTTTGCTCTGCTCTATAATTAGAGGTCCCAGAATTCAGAGCTGGTAGGAACCTTAAAGATGGTCTCCTTTATCATCCTCATATTATGGTTGGGGAAACTGAGGCTGCAAAAAGGTGAAGTTATTTGTCCCAGATCCTCTAACTGGTAAATGGCAGCAAAAATATTAGTACCTAAGACCTCTGATTCTTCTTCTACCACATTGTCTCCTAAATGTGGTGATTAAGATTAAGAGGAAAAGTGATCTTCCTACCCTCTTCCTCCCCCTCCCTCCCCATCATCATAAAGTGTTTTAAAGGGGAAAACTATCCTTATGATTGCAAAGTGCTTAGCTATTTAAAGACAGTGTCTGTATTGTTTGACTCTGCATCTACTAAACTCAGAACACTGCCTTGTCCAGAGGCTTAATAAATATTGAATTGAATTGTCCGGAGACTTTAATATGTTCCTTGTTCATCCTGCTGCCCAAGCACCCTTTGCTTTCCATTCTCTTTCTATCCATTAACCCAGAAGTTCAAGATGGCACCATTTTCCTTCTTTGCCTCTCTTTCTCTACTCTCTATGTTAATCTAGTTGGACAATTTAGTTAATCTAAATTAATCAATGTTAATCTAGTTGGACACTCTTTCCTTTACTTGAGATAATTAGGCTTTACATTTCCATGGCCATTGCAATTAGCTAAGAGCTTATATCTCATCAACCCTGAGTGATGGAATTATAAACATTATCCCCATTGTATAGATGAAGACATAGAGGCTCAGTGACTTGTCCATTCATTATTAGAGAACCTAGTAGGTATCAGGTAAAATTGGCGGCTGGATCTCCTTACTCAGAACCAGCCTCTTTTTGATAGCATAGTGTTATTTACCTTTATGATCAGTGGTCCATGAGTGCTCCTCTCTATAGTTCATGGAATAAAAAGAACTGGATCTGGAGTCAGGGTGCAGAGATTTGGATCTCAGCTCTGAGACTTCCTGGCTGTCCTTATATCATTCTGGACTTCTGGGTTGGATTGAATGATTTCTAATGCTGCTTCCAGCTCTAAGTTCTTTGAACCTATAAAAAGTGCCTTTGGCAACACTGCCTCCCTGACATTAGTCACCCCTTTGTGAATCTTAGAGAAAAGACTGACTTATCTTGAAATCTCTTGAATGTCATTTTCTACCTCCTTCACATGTAATCTCCCCACCGGCAGAGCTGAGCTACTTAGGGCAGCTCCGAGCTTACTTTGGCCGAGAGCCACTCATGTGTCCATTTGATACTTTCCTTTTCCTCTTGACAGATGCACTTTAGTGACCTCCATGTTCTCAGTCTATTCTCATCCAACTAAATAGGTCTAGGAGAGAGAATATGACATTTCTTATTGAAGATGGGACATTTTTGCTCTGAAGCCCTTGTGATGAAATGGAAAGATCATGAGATTTTGGTCAAAGTATCAGAATCTGTACTGATACTTTTATTATTATTATTATTATTTTATCTAATGACTATAGTCAAATCATTTCCTTTCTCTGGGACAAAGTGCCTTCATCTGCAAAATAACAGGCTTACTCTCCAATAAGGAGAGTAATGTTTCTTGTGTGCTACCCTTCAAAAATTGTTAGCTGCAATGTTGTAAACCTTAAAGCATGTTGTGGACATGCAATGATAATGAGGATGAAAAAGATAGTTATGGTTATTATTACTATTATTATTAGTAGTAAAAGTAAGTAGATAGACTATAATAATAGCATTTAATATGTAAGTCCCTTCTAATTTTAAGACCTCAATTCTTGTGATTTTATGAATCTAAGAGACAAAAATAGTATACTTTCTCACCTACATTCCAAGAGCCTATTAGAATTAGCAGATTCCTTAAAAGAATTGGATCTATCCTTAAGGGAGACAATTGTGATATGGAATTAGTCCTGAATCTACAATTAGAGATTTTGATTTCATTTCTTGACTTTGCTATCCACTGCTATAGGATCTTAAGTACTCAGTCTTATTTTATTTGAGCTTGAGTTTCTTCCTTTGTAAAGTGATGTGGCAGGGGGAAAGAGGCAAGTTGGCTAGATGATCTCAAAAGATTCTTTGGAATTCTAAATCTTAAGCTCTTTGACCACTATAGTTCCTCTAAATAACCTATAGCCTGAGTTTGTCTATCTGTTTCTTACCTCCCTGACAACCAGCAGGTTTATGATATGATTTTGTGCTTTTAACATTTTATCTACTTAATAAGTTCCTTTTTGCTTTATCCCTTGGCTCTTCCTTAAATGGCAAAGGAGTATGATAGGCAGAAAATCCTTCTGGGAGAGGGCTGTTACTTGACAAGGAAGTAGTATAGGCAGCCTTTGTTCCTTCCCCACCATCCCTAGGGCTCAAGGTGTCTTTTCTAAATGCTAGGTGAGAAGTGCATGGAGCAAAAGCACAAATCTGTGGCACTATGCATCTGGCAAAGTCTGGAGTTGGGCTTCTCCCTTGGGATTGCACTGATATCAACAATAAGTAGAAGGGTGGGAAGTATCTTTGTGTGAGATTTACCTACATCTGCACAGGCTTACTTAGGTCTTTGTATTCTATTCCAAGTGCTGTTTCAAGTGAGAAATTTTGAGGAATTGCTATTGTCTCAAAAACTTCTAGATTTTCCCCTCTTTTTAAAAAATCGTCAATCACTGTCACTCACCCAGCTCTCCTCCTCCAAGAGTAGCATATATCACAAAGCTGAGTCAGTTTGGTTGTTAAATACATAGGAAGTCTAGGATATACATGGCTTGAGGCAGAAGATGCAAGGAGAAAGGGAATGAAATAGGAGGGAATAGTAAGATAGATTAGTAGCTATTTTCTTGATGAAAAATGTTGGGTTTTATTAATGCTGTTGATGCAAAGAGGTTAGTCCCCATCATTCATAAATATAGGAGTCATTAAAGGGGAAATGTATATAGTTCCCCTCCATATATACCTCACAGCATCACAGTAAGTCAGAATTAGAAGGAACCCTAAAGGTTATCGAGTTCAACCTGCACTTGAAGAGGAATCCCTTCAACAGTCCCATTAGTTGTCACTCTACTGATGGAGAACCTACTCCCTATTACGACAGTCCATTTATTTTCAAGTAACTCTCAATTTTTTCTTATAAATTGAATCAAAATCCA